>NC_077243.1:34360000-34669090 GCF_947179165.1 Solanum dulcamara | reverse complement strand
ACCGACTAGTGATGTACTCAAGTCCTACGGTGGAACATAGTTATGAGACTTGGATTGTCTAAACTCGTATCCTCTCGGTGCTAAATATTCCTCCCAAAATAAAATGCATACATACTAGTGCCAATAAGTATGAAAATTATCTAACTATCTGAATCATGTGTGAGATTAAGCTCAAAATTCATATCTAAAATAGCTTGTATTTCAGGTTGAAATTCATATCATGAAAGTTTTCATGCTTAAAATCTATAAGGGTTTAAATGACCATAGAAATCATGCTAAATCAGTACAATAAGATTTTAAAGGCTGAGATAAGTTAAAGAAAGCATAAATTTATGAGGGAAATTATAATTCACATAAAACCCTAACATGGTTTCTAACAGTTTTTTTGCGAAATCCTTGAAATTAAAATACTTTAGGCATGAGAGTGAAAGAATATTCTCATTGAAGCCTTACATACCTGAGATCACGAGACTTAGGAGGAAGAACTTGCTTTGGTGCCTTGGAACCCTAGCTTTTGTCTTGTTTGTGATAGTTTATGAGTTTGAAGAAGTTAAGAGCGTAGGAACTATGAAGAAAACTAAATTTTGAACGTAATAACCCCTTATTAGAATGTTGAAACGTTGTAGCTTAGGGTTAGAAAGAGTGGGAAAAGACCAAAAGAAATCTGACTTAAAAGTTAATCGAAAGCTTTTATGAGGGTCATTTATGGTTTGAAGTTTAGTTTACGAACCATAGATCTCGCTCGTGAAACTTAATCCTAACTTGGGGGTTTTCTGAAATTTAATCTACGAGTTGCTAGGACAACCCATATATGGGATTGCAACTCGTAAATGGGTTTGTAGAACTTAGGGTAAATCCAACTCTCAGAAGTTCAATCAATGAGACAAATTACAATTCGTCATTCTATCTACGTTCCGTAAACGGGGTTCGTAAAAATCAAGCCAAATATCAAGTTTCAGGACTTTGATGTATGATCCAATAGGACGACCCATAGAAGCATCCACGACCCATAAACTTAGACCATCATTCAAATCTTAGAAGTCTCATCCACAAATTCCATCTACGGTCCGTAGATAGCGCCCGTAAAAATCAATTTCCTGCAGACTTAAAATCTTTTTGAGCTTCCCATGACCTGATCTGGACTAAAGAATTTCTAAGGCATTACAAGCTACTTCTCTCTTAATCATAGGTCTCAAATTCAAACTCTGATACACATCAAATTAGTTTGACTCCCATCCAAAAATTGTTGGTTAATGAAAAAAAAAAAAGGTTCAATCTCAAGCCTGGTTGCACTTGAGAGAGGGCGCCCACTTTTTGGGCCAGCACTTTTTTTGAATTTCCAATCCCCTTTTCTCTCTCCGGTAGGGTTTCAAATCAAACACCTAAATTAGAAGATACTCAATTACACCCACTTCACTCCTCTCTCTTTCCCAATTTCCCATCTTCTGAAAGGAATTCAAATCTGTCATTCTCATAAAAATTGTACATTTCACCATTCAGATGAATTCTACAGATTCGATAAAGACCATTTTGGCTGCTACTGGCGGTGACACTGTTAAGCTTTTTGACCTCTCTTTGGAGCCCCGTGATCCCTGCATTCTTAGCTATACTCCTTCCCCTGGATTCCAAGTCAATTCCGTCAAGTGGAACCACACTAGTTAGTTCCTCCTTTCTATCATTAATTTCAAATATTTACTCTTGTTGCAAAATGGATTTAACTTTGGGTGTTGCAGATTTGGTGGTTGCAAGCGCCGGAGATGACAAGAAGATATCTTTGTGGAGGAAAAATGGACAGTGTTTGGGGACTGTACCACTGACCGGCACTGATGGTGCTGACAATATCGAGGTACTTTTGTTTACCTTTTCACTTTTTCGCTGCAAATTTAGTTGAAATTTTTTGATTATTTGTTATCACCAGCAACTGCCAAATTTAAACCTTTATTTTAGCCTGTTATCAGAATGTAATATTTCCTTTATTGCCAATTCTTTCAATGGATTTTGGCACAGCTTTCTTTGAAAATAGTGAACTTTGAGAGGTTAAAGATATGCTGTAGATTGGACCAACTTCATTTTTACCTCTATTTGCTGCTGAAATTTACAGGAAAATTGGTGCTTTCATATGATAAGTTTTCTTTTAGAATGCACAGGACAGGTCTCAATGATAGCATACTGACTAGCACATTTCAAAAAGAGACATTGAAACTATTCTACACATGTCTAGGCTGCTTTTGCCATATACATTTTATGCAACAAGGATACTTCTGGTTGTGCTCATAATACCAAGAAAAAGTAGGCTAAAGGGGAAAAAAGATTGGAGCTGTTTTGTATAGTTAAGCTTCAAATATTGATTTTTCCCTAAAAGTAATTTCAAGTGATTATGTTAAATTGTCCTGGGGCTTTGATCTAGTGGTAAAACCTCAACACATGATGTGTGGTTTAGGTGCACGTCATGGGTTCGAACCTAGTCACAGATAGAAACCTGGTGTTCAAGTGGAGAAGGCTAGATGGTGGGCCCATTATCTACCGAGTTTTGAACTATTCGCCACAGACCCTTGGGGAATCAAACATATACTGATTATGATAAATTACACATGTATCATCTAATACACTTTTTGATAACCATGTTATCGTCTGATACACTGATAGTGTCACTTTGATTGGTCGATGTTGCACTCAGATATTCTCCAATAATTACTTTTCTATAGGGGTTTCCCTATTTTCAGGTGTTGAACGGTAAGTTTTTCGACTACTGCTAACAGTGTTACAACACCAACTGAAAAGTCACAGTTTCAAGTTCACAAAAGAAAGACATCAACATGACATTGTTTGAACCATAATAATTTTGTTAAGAGGAAGCCAAAACGATGTCATTTTTTCTAAATTAGAAAAGCGCCTGTTTGTTGTTGGCTTATAACAATTCCATAATTTTCTATATTTACTGATCAGAAAAGAGTACCGTACTTTACATCTTTGTATGTTGAATGCACTTGTTGGAGATTTTAGTGTTTCCTCTGGGTTTGAATGGGAGACAGATAGGGTTTTGGTAGGGTACAGAAATGGATCCTGATTGTCATACGTGTTTATGAAAGAAGGATGCTGCATAAATGTGTGCTCTATTGCTATCCTGTGGAAAAAGGTGGTGATGAGAAGATTGATTGAAATAAATTTAACTTCCTATCCCATCCCATCCCTTATTACCTAACATGGGTCTTCGGTATAAGCTGTCAACATTTTTTTGAAGCCCACCTTGTTTAGTGGGCTTTCAATCAATTAATTATCTACAAGTAGCTCATCTATATCACTTGCAGGAGTCTATTTCAACTATTAACTTTAGCAGCAAAGCATCCAGATACATTTGTTCTGGAGGCAGTGGCCAAGTTGTACGAATATGGGATTTGCAGCGGAAGCGTTGCATCAAATGGTTGAAAGGTCATACTGATACCATTAGCGGTGTAATGTACAATTGCAAAGATGAGCACTTAGCTTCTATCAGTCTTAATGGGAATCTTATACTTCACAACCTGGCTTCTGGTGCAAAGGCTGCTGAACTCAAGGATCCAAATGGGCAGGTTAATTCATTCTTTCCACATCCCACTTTGCTGTAAAGCCTCTTATAGCTGCAATTTGCTATTGGTGTTTGGAGTTATGCTTTGTTTTCTGATGCCATTGTTCTTTGTCTGATTATCACAAGATCAGGTTTTGAGAGTGCTTGATTATTCTAAGATTAGCAGGCACTTATTGGTGATAGCTGGTGATGATGGATCTATCCACCTGTGGGATACAACTGGTCGCAGCCCCAAGGTTTGTTGACATTCTGATGTTCTGAGATGAGAAAATTTGATTTCATTACATGTTGTGTTAGTGCCTAGATCTGTCTTGGGTAAAAGGTTTATAACTGGAGATCACTAGAGAATTCCATTTCTTTCTCCTTGCAATCTGATCTGCTAATTTGGTATAGGCTAGACATTGGCTATGACATAGAACATTTCTGGCAGAGTGTTTTCTGAAAGAAGAATCAGCTATCCATTTGCAACTTACAAACTGTTGCTTTTCAGAGCTTGACAGTCTTTTAGTCATAAAAAGAGAAATTTATCACTGCTCTTTGGGGGTTTGGTAGTCAAAACTCATGAAAAGAGAAATTATTACTGCAATATGTGCTGGTCTGTTTGAAGCGCTAGATGTTATAGCTTGTGGACTTCAAAGTTGGAGTGCAAGCTTGCATGTGACATATAAAACACTGAATAATGGTTATGAATTTTATGAAGTTTTCATAGAGATAATTATTTCGAAACCTCCCAGTACCTGTCTCGGTACATATTTTGCCTCCCTACCTGCCGACATTCAGAACATGTCATGGTCCTTTTACGTGATAAAAGAAAACATATCATGGTCCTTCCTCTGATCCTTCCCCGATGCTCTTCCTTTTCCTACTCTTCCTTCCCTTTATTTCTTTGAAACATGAGACGTGGATATCCTTCCGTCCTCCCTCTCCCCAATTCCTTCCACTTCCCATCCTCAGGCATGCTTTGATAGCCATAATGGTTAAATTCGCCAAGTGCAGTGTTATCTTGCTTTGCATTTCGTGTTAATCTTTATTACTTAATATAGTGGTTGACCTCTCTGGGTTGATGTCTCTCACTTGTACCTTTCTTGCCTGCTGTGCATTGTTTTGTTGGATAACTGATAATTATTTTTACCTCTGACAGGTTTCTTGGCTAAAGCAGCATTCTGCACCAACTTCTGGCATTAGTTTCTCACCATCAAATGACAAGGTTTTTTCTCTATTATACTCATCAACTGGTGGACGTATTGTGGACCTGTTCTACTGGAATAACTGTAAATCCATCCTCTTGCCAAATGATGGGAAGCATTTACTTAGGTGTGGTTTTACTGTTATGATTGCAGATTGTTGCTAGTGTTGGTATGGATAAGAAGTTGTACACTTTTGACTCAGGGTCAAGAAGGCCATCATTTTGCATTCCTTACGAGGCACCTTTTTCTTCACTGGCATTTACTGATGATGGCTTCACTCTGGCAGCTGGAACAAGTAGTGGCCGGGTGGTATTCTACGACGTTCGTGGAAAACCACAACCTTTGACTGTTTTACGTGCTTATGGAAATTCTGAGGTCTTAATTCTTCCTTTCTTAATAAAGTGTTTTGTGTCAAGTATCAGTTTGTCCTTGACTGTGTACTTCTATTATATCATTTTATTACCTTGGTTGGCAAAACATGAGAAAGGAAAAGAAAAGGAGAGAAAAGATTCAGCTCTTATTGCCAAAGGATGGAGATATGCAGACCATATAATAAGCCCACATGGAGTTGGTATGCATAAATACTTGAGTCCACTTATTGTCTTTAAATTATTTCTTCCGTGATGATAGAGGTGGATATGCATGAAAATGGTAATAGTGCAAGAAGGGGAGGAGGAGATTAGGCGGACAAGTATGTGCATGGTTCTTCCAATATGGCATGTAGATTTGAGAGGTTAAAGATAGCCAGCATTTGCTTTGGGGAAGGGGGGGTAGTCCCACAAGCTGTTGACCATCTATGATATGGTTAGGGTGCAGCAATAGGGTTCAAAAGCGGCACATCACTTAGTCAGTCATGACAACCAAATTTCTGGTTGGTCAAATGTGGATAAGAATTGAATGCATTTCTCAATTTCCTGAAATCAAATACATTGTTGAGATATCCTTGTTTCTTCCTTGGCTAAATGCTTCTTTGTAGCATTATGTATCAAGAGTAGACCAATGTGCATAATCTGATTGATGAGTTGGAAGATGGTATGCAATGTTGGCTTTTGGCATTGGGCGAGGGGGCTGGTCTGAGAAGCTCTTCCTCTTACTCACTCTCTCTCTCACTCCCGCTCGCTCGGCAAAATTAAACTGCATGGTGTTTCTGTATCTATTTGCATATCAGTATAAACTGACCAATTGAATCCATGCCAATATTCTGCATCTTTTAGCATGTACAGGCTGTCCTTTATATATTTTGTTTATCAGCTTGTTAACTTCAGTTTTGTTCCTCAGTATTGACAGTAACCTTCTTACTACTCTATGATTTACTTCCTCTTACTAGCAAAGTGTGATGAATTTACAGGCTGTGACAAGTCTATGCTGGCAAAGAGCAAAACCTGTAATAGTCAATGAAAACAATTGCACAACAGAAATGGCTCTCCTGGGAAGTGCTGTGGAGGATTCAATTTTAATGCCTGACCCACTTCCTGCTATGATATCATCAAGCCTAGCAACTTCTCTGACAACATCAGGTTCCAGAACCGCTGTTCGTTCAGGTTCTATGGACTCGTTTTCTTTTCCAGCAGGCATTACAGGATCTACATCTGGGACACTAGGTTTATCTCCATCCGAGGAAACACCCATACGAAGTAGTTTGTGGAAAGGTGGATCTTTGGCAAGATTACATGCTCCTCGTAACTTCAAGGATGATATGGAAGTTTTTTCTCCTCTCGTTGAAGTTCAGCCAATTACACCTTCACTTGATAAGTTGTGGGATGATCAGGAAGGTTTTAAAAAGGATTTTGATAAGAAATCTTCTTTGCTATTTCCTTCTTCTCTAAGGTTTCCCCTTCCAGTTGAGGGTGGCAATGAGAACCGCCCCATATTTGATTGGAAATCAAGTTCCTTGCCCAAACAGGTTTGGATCTTGTCTGGTTGATCTGCCTAGATTTATTTTCTTTTGGAAAACAAGTTATTTCCTTGGTTGCAGGACATTTGGTGAAATTGCGAGTTGCTCTTCTATGTACAAAAATATTGATTTGTTTGTCGAAATTTCCTATATTGTTGGATGCAAAATGGTGCTTTTGATATCCAGTTGACGTAACTGATTTCTTAACTCCTTCATTCTTGGGTGCTAAATAATTTGTGAAGTCAGTCCAAAAAGTGGTGTCAGTATTCTGAAGCTGAAATCAATGACTGGGTTTAACATTAAAATGCATGAGTTGTTTTCTTTCCTTGACAAGTATTTCATACCTTTGACATTCCTGCAGGAGGATGCTTCTTTTGCACAGTTTTCTTCTACTCCTATATCTTCTCGTGGTGATGACTCTTCCTCCATTACTCCTCCTGAAGCTTGGGGTGGTGAGAAATTATCTGATAGATTATCTCACCTTCGGCAGTCAGGAAACATGCCTTCTCGTTTTGCAATCTCGACATCTGGTCCTCTTGCACCAGGAACTATGTTATCTGGATTACAGGATAATTTTCCAGCAACTCAGAGTATAAGCTCTTTGACTAGTTCTAGTCTAAGTTTGGGTAATTTGCGCATAAAAGAAAATCTAAATGAAGAAACTATTCTAGGATCTTCAGAACATGTGAGTTCCACATCCTTTTCAGTTGGAACAAAAGGCATCATGGGGCAGGGAACTCTTGATTCTCTTGGTTCAACTATGTCCCTCCCACGAAGATTTTCCAGTTATGCTGAGAGAATAAGCACCACACCATCCTTTAGTGATGGAACCCTTTCTGTTGGTTCTCCAAAAACTAAGAAAACTGGAGCTGAAACAAGGGAGGAGCTTCTGAATAGCTTGTTATCTAGGTCGGACACGTCATCTGCTACAGCAGCTGGTGCTTTCCAAGCAATGAATGTATGAATCAAGAAAACCTGTCTGTTCCTCTCTTTATCTTAGGCATCATTTGTTATGAATCATCATCATGGATGTTTTCACCTTTTGCATTTTCAAAGAGAATCTCGGAAGCATGAGCTGGTGGAAAGATCCTTAATGATGAATCATTCCAAATGGCAGACTTATCTTTTTAATATAAAGTTTTCATTCGACCTATGAATTTTTTCAGGGTCAAATTAAGCAGTCACAAAAGTCCACACTGCCTGAATTGCAGCAGGGAAGTTCCTTCACACTCCAGCTGTTTCAACGTACACAAGAAGAAACTCTTTCTTCCCTTCAAAAATCCATTCATGAGGATATGAGGAATCTTCACTTAGATATTTTAAGACAATTTCATATGCAGGAGGTACATTTCTTAACTTTGCACTTTCCTAGTTCTTCAATTGTATAGTATCTCTTAGATTTTGCAAACATTACGCAGATGGAAACTTCTAGTGCTATGAAATTGATATTGGAAAATCAAGCAGAGCTGATGAAAGAGGTTCAATTACTTCGAAGGGAAACACAGCAGCTTCGGCAGTTATTATGACCAGAGTAGCTAGAGGTCTTGTCACTACGTATTCCTTTAGTTTTAGCCATGTACCCAATGTTATTTTAGGAGATTTGTACTGACAGTTGTGTAGTGACTAGCAAGTGCGGAAGTGTTATTGTGTGTTTATCTAAATGTGGGAAAATTTGGGGATTTATTTTACCCTAATATAGTAAATGAGTGTGTGAAGGCTGATCAATACTTGACAGTTAAGAGTGCTGTTATGGTTGTGTACAGAAAGTTGGCTAGGCCAATTTTAGAAATTTAATGTACAGAACTACAGATCATCTGATTCACTTTGATTAAAATACATCCTTCCAAGTCAGATCATGCCTCATCTTTGTTTATTCATATGTTGTGATTTTCATGGGCTACTTCTCAATATTAGATAATTCAAACTGTTAAGTCTTAAAATGTCTTTAGTTTTAAAGTAAAACATGATAGCGTGATAATTATTACGCAGTACTACTTGGTTTTAGAAAATATTCAATTGATGTTAGTAAAAATGAGCAGCTAAGGGTTCCTATCAACTTGTTCCAATCTAGAATTATAAGCTCATGAGTTTGGTCTTCACCATCAAGAAATAATATTAGAACTTCCTACTTTTTTTTTATTTAACTCATTTTTGTTCAGAAAAAAATATTTAGATTTATAAGCACACTTTTCATGTTTTTCATCTAGTTTATCTCTTTAAATAATATCATAGTTTCTTTTATTAGGTGGAGCATGGAGGGTACCAGTGAAGTAGCAGCCATGGTGCTTAAAACTAGATTTTCTCCTTCCTTTATTTATTACTTCATTGTACAATTAAGCATTAGCAATATCTCAAATCTGATATATTTTTCTTAATACTTGTGGTAAATTATACTGAAAACCATGGGAAATTAAGGTTGCTAAATGTTAATGCAAGCCAGTACAAGTTCAAAGCACTACACGACGATCGATGATTCAAATGAAAATGCAAGCCAGTACAAGTTCAAAGCAATACACCATGATCGAGGATTCACCAAGGCAAATGAAAATGCAAGCCAGTACAAGTTGGAGAAATCCTTGTTTAGGGACTAAAGGGAAAGCAAAGTGATTTGCCTTGACAATTAGCAAACATGAAAAAATTGGAAACGCAATCTCATTAGCAAGCAACAACATGCAGCAATGAGAAGAAGTAGCTGCTGATAAAAAGCATAATGAACAACTCCCTTAAATTCACCAACATTTGGTTTTTAACTTGCCAAAGACTAGGATTTCTTTTCATGGTACATTAACTTTATCAATGAAATAACTAAAAGACTTCACAATCATGGTATTGATCATTGGCAGACATTAAAATTAAAACATCAAAACTTATGCAACAAGTAGAACCTAAGCCTCAATGAATTTCTTCAGATTCTTAAGCCATATCTTGTATTCTCTACCATCCTTGTTGATCATGTACTCATGCAAGAAGTTGGTTGTGCTGGGCTTGATACCCCTGATCTCCAGATACTTGTGGAAAGCCTTTTGGAGGTTCTCATCCAAATCCCTGATGATGGAGTTCTATTAGTATAATGAAAACAGAAAAGAAATTAAGCATTAAACTTGAAGACTCACGAGAAATCAGGTCCTTCATAAGCAATCTGATCCTCAGCAACATTAGGATCTTTGATTGACAAAGTGTCAATAACAATCTCATCAGCAAAAGCGGTGATACCAAACTCCAAAGATGGTCCATTCTTCTTAGACACCCTAACAACTAGAGGAATTTGGGACTGATTGGCCCCTTCATTATCATCCTCAGCAGTGTTTTCATTCTCATCTTCATCGCCAGTAACAAGATCAGGCATGTGAACTTCGACATCAATAGATTCACCTTGATACTCTCTTGTCAATGTTATAGTTTGTTGTCCTGGATGATCTTCAATCTTGAAGGGGAAACCCTCAGGAGCCTCCTCAACCTACAAAAACAATGACAAATAATGATAACAATAGCATTTTATTTTTTGGTAAAATGAAAAACACCATAAATTTTCTCTATAACAAGATCCACTAAAAACAGAAACAGAATTACAGGATTAAGCCAATACAAAGAACATTCCTTTTTCTCATTTAATTTGTATAAATATTCATTTGCCACATGAAATTGGTCGCACATATAAAGAACAAAAGAGGGGGGGGGGGGGGGGGAGAGAATTTGAGGAAATCAAACCTCGTCTTTTTCGTCGGATTCCTCGACACATTGGATTTCAGACTGAATGACTTTTAGGAGTGACTCATCAGAACTGGGCCTCTTGGTAGAATAGAAATGAAGGGTCGACGGTACTGAGCTCCGAAAGAAGTTTCTAGAAGCAGCACTACGGTTAACTACGGTGGAGAAGAGAGCAGAGGATCGATGATGGTAGCTCTGAGTTCTACCGAATACCCGAGCAGCCAAGGGTACAACTTGAGAAGCAGTCCTTCGGATGATGTTAGTGACAGCCATTTTCGCAGAGTTTAGGGTTTAAGGAGAATAGGAGGCTTGGGTTTAGGGTTTACGCTACATGAGATGTTATTAATAGGGGAGGGGTTCTGGACTTTTTCGGAAACTTAGAGCATCAAGTCGGTCGGGGTTCTCTTTTCTGTTATTTTGCTGTTCAATATTATAAACAAAATGACCAAAATGGTCCTTGAGTTAGAACTATTTGGTCCTTTGTATAAATTACCTTATTTAAATAGTTCTTGATTTATATATACAGCTGTCAAAATGGATTGGCCCAACTAGGGGTGGACGTTCGGTATTCGGTTCGGTATTTTCAAAGTTCGGGTTCGATAATTCGGTAATCGGTAATTCAAAGTATATACCAAATACTGAACTTTCAAACTTCGGTTCGGTAATTCGGTAATCAGTAAATAAAACTTCGGTTCGGTACGGTATTCGGTAATACCATATTTTTTTAATAGTTAATATACAATAAAAATTTATCCGCATTTAATATTTACATTAACCTAAAGAATACATATCTTAACTTACATTTTTATTACTACACCATAATTAAGTAATATATGCATTTTAACTTGCCGAATATCGAAATCGAAATTGCTTGTAAGCCACATTCTACGGAGGAGAAATGATACATCGTAAACAAAGAGAAAATAATTTATGAATCGATACAGAATAAAAAAAATATTACCATGTAATAAAAATAATGAAAAAGAGTGAAAACAAAAATCTATAATATATCATACATAATTTTTATACATATGTTTTTCTTTGAATTATCCAAAAACTCTACATCACTGCACTAATTATTAATTAGTTCCTGCAAAGATATGAAAGAGTTGGAATCTTTCGTTTTCAATGTAACTATCAAACAATTTATGTAGATAACTAACGTGGAAATCATGCAAAGTGAAATTAGAATTCTTAATCAATTGCATAAATTTGAAATTAGAATTTATAATTTTTACATGTACATGAATTAAATTTTAGCAGTTATCCATAATGTACGTGTAAGTGTGCATATAATGATATAATATACGGTAAACGTGGGAAAGTTGAAATGAAAATGGTAAGGGAAATGAAAAAATGAGATAGTTTTCTCTTACTATACTCTTATTTTTTGGTAATTTTTTTTCCAGTTTTTTTGTAAAAAAAAAAATAAAAAAATTTAAAAAGTTCGGTTTTCGGGAAATCCCGAATACCGAAACCGAAATACCGAAATATCAATTTCGGTACCGAATACCGAACCGAAATATCGAATTACCGAATACCGAAATACCGAAATAGCCGGTTCGGTTCGGTAATTCGGTTTTCGGTATTTTATGCCCAGCCCTAGGCCCAACCCAATCAAACACAATACTTAAGGACTAACGAGTTAAATGAGTTAGAATGAACTGATCATTTTAACTAAAGGGCCTATAAAATAATAGTCTAACCCAGACTTAAGCGAGCTGCGGATTGAGACTGGTTAACCTTTCAATCAAAAGATGAACAATATTGGTCTCTTAAAAAAACTATCGAACATTGATTAACACAACACTAATACGTCAAAAATTCACATGTCCATGAGTTCTATATACTTTAGTGGAATACTTACAAAACAATAGAACATGCAAGATACAATAGTCAACAATCATAAGATTAATTATAACAACATACATTATATAATCATTTTTTCATAAACTAGACAACAAAGGAGAAACGTGAAATTATGCGTAAACACAAAAGTAAAAAAAGTCAAAGATTCATAGTTGTAATAACTTCAATTGCCTAGTTGCTGAAGATTTGGCAAAAAAAAAATACTACTTAAAATATATATAATAAATATTTTTAAACTTCATGACCCATGAGCCGGCCTCTAAGGCTCGCGAGTTGAGACCATGAGGCTGGGCTAAAAATTTGCGTTCCTAAATAGGCTAAAATAATTTAGCCCAACCCTACTCAATTCAAGGTTGGGTTGGGCCGATCTCACGAGCCAAACCCATTTTGATAGCTCTATGTATATAAAAGGGGACAATTTTAAATATATACAATAAACTAATTAGTTTATAACAAATATAGTCATGTTTTATTTACATAAAAAAAATCAAAATCATAGAAAATATATAGTGACTATACAATATAGCTTGTCAAAAGTTATACAAAGTATATATTGACTATATAATATAGATTACTTATACATGAGTTATACACTGAATATACATTATGATACACTCAATAACTGAATATAACTTGATTATACATGAAATATACACTGACTATACATGCTTATATAGAGAATGACCACTCGTTTGATAATTATTTTTGTCGAATGGTCATGTGATGTAATTATCCCTAAAGATATCCTTTGCCCTAAAACTAATAGTAAAAATAAAATTTATATTAAATTTTATTATATTTAATTGTAGGTCCCTGAAATTGACACCTAGCAGACCTCTTCTCCCTCAATCTTCTTTCTTTTACTATTAGAGGCCATTCTCCGTCTTAAATCCACCACTTGCCATATCCTTGTAAGAAAAATAACACACACTACACTTATTTCTTACTTTTCTCTACCTCTACATAACAATTCCAGCAGCTTGCACTTTCATGCATACAAAAAACAAAATAAAATAAAAAAGATGAGACCACTAATATAAATGTTATCAAAAACTAAGCTGAAGTTGTTGCAGATGTAGTTAAGAAACAACAGTGCACAAATGGCTCCATAGGAGCACCTTAGATAGATAGATATTTAGGAGAAGATGATAGTGTTCAATTTCATTTCTGAGAGAATGTACTTGAATACATACACATTACTAATTTCCTATACAACTGTTAATTAGTTGTCACTAATCTAACCCACTAACTATTTAACTTATCATGTAACAGACAAGTAGAACAGACTAACACTAGCACTAACTAATTCTAGCTATAATTAATTATGTTGAATCAGCATGTATATACAGATAAGTAAATCTCAATACCCCCTCCCTCAAGTGGAGGTGTGCTCTTCACATCCAATTTGCCAAGCACAGTTGAATGTCTGAGGCTTAATAAGGCTTAAGTAAGAACATCAGCTAGTTGATCAGTTGTGGCCACATGATGCAAGGACTCAAGACCCTCTTGAAGCTTATCGTGCACAAAATGATATTCCACTTTTATGTGCTTAGTCCTCTCATGAAACACAAGATTCCTGGCAATATGAAGAGCAATATGGTTGTTACAAAATGCTATATATGGTTTAGGAGATGGCACAGACCGTTCTTCAAAAACTCTACTCAACCAAACCAACTCACCTTCAAGCTTCCTCAAGGACCTGTATTCTACCTCAGTTGAAGATAAGAAAACAATTTTCTGTTTCTTGGGTTTTCAGCTAACAAATATATTACCAATCAAGATAATATAATCTGAACCAGATCTTCTGGAATTTGGACAAGCTGCCCAGTCAGAGTCATAATAGGCCCTGATAGTGTAATCTGAACTATTTGAAAGGAAGATTCCAAGAGTGGGATCCTTCTTGATGTACTCAACAAGTGAAAAACTGCTTGCAAGTGATGTTCTCTGGGATGTTTCCTGAATTGGCTCAAATGTTGTACACCATAAGCTATGTATAACCTGGTATTTGTGAGGAAATTTAGCTTCCCCACTATTTTCCTATAGTAAGTCGAATTTGAGATAGGCTGACCTTCCTTAATCCTTAATTTCATATTGGGATCAAGAGGAGAATAGAAACTGGGACAATCACTACAATCAAATTCTTATAAAAAATCTAAAGCAAATTTTCTATGGGAAATGATGACCCCATCAGCTGTATACAACACCTCTAATACCAAAAGTAATAAAGTCTGCCCAAATCTTTAATTTTGAACTAATTATGTAAGAACTCTTTTAGAGCTATGATCTCTTGAGAATCAGTTCCTGTATGTATAACATCATTTACATAAATGGCTATAAAAACAGTAAAGGTCTTGGACTTCTTGTGAAAGAGAGAATAGTCATTGACTTAGTGAACATATCTGTTGCAGTATCTATTGTGATTTTGTATACCATTATCTACTAGCCTACTTTAAACCATATAAGGATTTATTTAACATGCATACCATGCCTGGTGTGTCAATTACTAGGCTAGGAGGATCTTCCATATATATTTCTTCATGTACATCCTCATGAGAAAAGCATTATTTACATCAAGTTAGGAGATTTCCCAACCATTTTTCACAGTGGCAATCAAAGACCTGACAGTTGTCATCTTTACAACTGGGGATTTTTTTTTTATGTAGTGTATCCTTGCTTGCTGGGTGTATTTTCTTTACTACTAATCTAGCCTTAAACCTCTCAATGGTTCCATTTTCTTTGTGTTTCACTTTGTAGACCCACCTGCAGCCAATGATTTTCTTGCCTACTGGTAGAGGCACTAAGTCCCAAGTGTGATTTGCATACAAGGATTCAAACTCCTGAGTCATGGTTGTTTGCTAAATAGGATTAAGGGTTTCTTTCTTATAAGAAGAAAGTTCACTATCACACATATATTGTAACAAAACTTGACTATCAGATGTTAAGATATCAAGGTTGAGGTTCTGATTTTGTGAAAACAAAGCACTTAAGAAGAGGGAAGTGGTGTGTAGGTTGGTAGTTTTGGTAGGGCAATGATAGTATTGAAGATAAGTAGGAGTTCTATAAATTCTACTAGAGTTTCTTAGGATATGAGTTTCATCAATGGGGTTTGGAATGTGGTCCAGAGTGTCCATAGTAGAATGTACCACAGTGTCATATGAATATACGAAGTTGTTATGTGAAGAGCTAGTGTCTGTGATACTTACACTTTTTTATCATTTGAATGAGGTGTAAGCATAAACACATCATCATAAACAGTAGGATGGGGAGAAGGATTTGAATGATGAACAGGACTTAAACTCACGGACTTAGAAATCAAATTAAATGAAGCTCATTAGGGAGCAGATGCAAAGGGAAAAAACATTCTCATAAAACATCACATCTCTTGAAATGTGTATCCTTTTATTAGCTATGCTCAGTACCTTGTATCCTTTTGTTCCAAATGGGTAACCAATAAAAATGTAAGGTGTTGTCCTAAATTCAAATTTATCTCTATAGACTTTTGGTATTGTTGGATAGCAAAGGCATCCAAAATTTCTCAAGGAGGAAAAAAAAGATTTTCTCCCACAGAGAACTTCAAAGTGACATTTTATCTTTCAGATGGGTAATAGGAAGTCTATTTATGATATGAGTTGCTATCAAAATGCACTCCCCCTAATATATTTGGGGAAAAGATGATTGGAACATTAGGACTCTGTCTGTCTCAAGCAAGTATTTATGTTTTCTTTCAATCATACCATTTGTTGTGGTGTGTAGAGACAAGACTATTGATGGATAATTCTTTTTACAAAAAAAAAAGTGGGTTCATTGTTTTCAAATTCAAGGTCATTGTTTGATATAGTGATTTTCAAGGTGGTGCTAAACTGATTTTCAATTTAGGAAAGAAAAGTCTTGATAACTTGTAGAGCATTTCTCTTATGGATTAACAATTGTGTCCATATGGATCTTCTATAGTCATCCACCATGGTGATGAAATATTTATAGTTATCATGAGTAGGCATATGGTAAGGCCCCCCCACACCCACACGTAACAACTTAAATACTTTGGTGGATTCAGTGGTTATTTGGAGAAAGGGCAATCTAGTTTGCCTTGTCATAGGGCAAACTGAACATAAGAAAGGTTGTTTGGATGAAAAATTGACATGTATAGAGGTTATGGTTTCATTTTTGCAAAAGGAACTTGACCAAGCCTATTATGTCACAACAAATTTATATCATTTCTGTGAGAGAAGGAGTCAAAGAAGAATATTCATTCTTATTGCTTGAGATAGAGTTATTTACATCTAAAAGTGAATGACATGAATGAAGAGAATGAAAATAAGTTGCTTGCTTATTTTCTACAGACACGGAACAACAACATTGATAGAAGCATCAATAGTGGAAGTAGCACTACCATTTTCCAAGCAACTTAAACACAAGAAGTAGAGGCCATCCCTGCACTTACCAATAACCTGAGGCCTCTCTATTGAAGGGGCCTGCAACAGACAAATATTATCAGTAAAAAAGGCAATGCCTTTAAAGCTTGCTGTGAAGAAATGGATGAAAATCAAGTTAAATTTGAAAGATGACACATATAACACATTATGCAAGATGATTTTAGATTTAACTATCACATCTCCTAATTGAATCACTTTCACTATATATCCATTAGGTAGTCATAACAAAATAGAATATAAGAAGGCCTTAATATTGGTCATAGAAAGTTTGTTAAAAGTCATATGATTCGAAGACCCTGAGTCTAATATCCATAAGTAGGGCTGAACACGAAAAATCAAAAAACCGAACCAAACCAAATCGGAAAAAAAAAATCGACATTTATTTGGTTTGATTTGGTTTGGTTTTTAAATTTAAAAACCGACTATATTTGGTTTGGTTTTGGTTTCAAGTCTAAAAAAAACCGAAAAAACCGAACCAAACCGACTTTATATATACATATTTT
Source organism: Solanum dulcamara (assembly GCF_947179165.1). Taxonomy (NCBI): domain Eukaryota; kingdom Viridiplantae; phylum Streptophyta; class Magnoliopsida; order Solanales; family Solanaceae; genus Solanum; species Solanum dulcamara. The sequence continues at coordinate 34,651,931 of NC_077243.1, read as the reverse complement.
AAAAATTAAATTTGTATATATATGTGTGTGTTTAAATTTTTTTATGAAAAAAATACAATTTATATTGAGTTTTTATATTTTTGATCTTGGGCCATTCTTTTGAATTATACTAAATAAAGTAAAAATAAATAAAATATAGACTTCATACGCAGAAAAGCTACTCACAATTACAAATAGTAAAACTTTAGGTGAGTCATTCTCTATTATTAAACATGTATGCGTCAATCTTGGCTAGTAGCTACTAGCTACAATGAAATTTATAATAAGAAAATACTTTTGAAATTTATTTTTTGTTTATTCAAATAGTGACTACAAGGTATTTTAAAAACCGACAAAAACCGACAAAACCGATAAAAACCGACAAAAACCGATATAGTTTGGTTTGATTTGATTTGACAATTTGAAAAACCGACTCAATTGGTTTGGTTATTTTTTAAATAAAAACCGATCCAAACCGAACCGTGAGCACCCCTATCCATAAGTGTCACGATCCGATCTAGGGCCTAGTTGTAACACGAAGATTGAAACTCTGAAGGGCTCCAACCAAGCCTCTTGTACATATCATAAGCATTCATAAGGTAAAGCAAAAGCGTAAACATCATAAGAGAGTTAAATCATGAATAAAAATTTAAGAATGACACATGACAACATAAAATCAAAATATTTTTCCAACTAGATGCCTCTACTCATGAATATGGGCGGGGGATAAGATATGTCTCTAGCTCACCCTCAATATGAAATATAGCAAAAGTTTTTGAAAATAATAACTAACTCGATAACTAGTTCCCGATAAATGAGGACTCACCACAACCGCAGGATAGAAAAGCTTAACTAGCCACGTAGATGAGTGTGATCTTCAACCTCAACCCCTACATTATGAGACAATGTAGGCAAAAATATGTATTAGTACATTAGAATGTAATAAGTATGTGGGCATGACATGCAACATGAATCATGGAATGCAATGGTCAAGCAAATCACATAGTAAGATGAGGTAAGTAAAGACATAAGAAAATCATATTGACCAAAGCATTTAAAAAGTATAATCTAAAGTCATAGCATACCTAAGAGACCATACATATGTGGAATATGAACCATAACCGACAATAAGACCATGCGAGCTATAACATGGAATTCCGTTGTCTCCCCATACAACAACAAAAAAAGGGAATCTACTTGTCAAAGTAGACTCTACCCCGCTAAGCGGGTCATGCATATTCTATATGTAGATCCCCTAGCTAGGCCATGAATGCAATCCTACGGTGGCACGTAGTTATGAGATAAGAGACTTTATATAAGGACCCCGTATTTTGAGCTCCCACCTCAAGTCCACATTTAGTGCTAAGTCAAATCCCACAGAATATATACATAGCATAGAAATCATAATTTCATATATCATAGTCATTATCATAGGTTTGAAATCATGGAGTAGCTCATTTTCTTAACATACTTGTAATGTGAGAATTGTCCTTTCATCATTATAATCATATTTGCATAAACATAAGTCCAATGCGGGCATTGTCCTTCCACATTACAAGTCATACATAATAGTTCATATCATAGTTGAAATACATAGTCATAATTCACACTCTAAAAATTCATGACCATATCTTGTACTTGAAATTAGGGTAAGACATGAATGCATGATCAATTGACTTGAAATTCATGAAATTGACTTGAAAACATGCATGATCATAAACTTTATATCAGCTCATACATAATTAATAAAGATAATATCATTTGGAAGTAAAATTAAAAATACCCATAATTAATATCATGAACCCTAGAAATCAAAATAGGAGAATTCATGGGAAAACTGTTCAATTTAATGCAATAACCATTAATTTATATCAAAATAGACTCATGATAATACTTGAATCATAATTCATGCAATAGGAATAGAGATCATAAAACCCATAAAATACCATACTTTAATTTGATAGAAAATCTTGAGAAATTGATTGGGCTTCATGGATGAAAGGATCCATGAATTAATACCCACATACCTTAAGTGAGAACACCAAATAATTTGGAGGAACTTGAGAGTTTTGATGGAGAGCTTGAGTGAATTTTCTTGAAGTCTTCAATGGAGTCCTTGAGAATCTTTTGTAGAGAGAGAAATATTTGAGGAGGTGAATTATAGAAGAATGAATAGAATTAGAGGTTTTAGGTTAATTTATAGAGTTGAATTAGGTCCTAAAAACATCTAGGTTCATTAGCTAAAACTTAGGAAAAAGTCTAAAGTGCCCTTGTTAAAAAACTAAATTCGGCCAAAAATCATCGCTACGTCCGCGATGCGGAGGCAAGCAAGTCCGCGATGCGAACTTGTCGCGCACCTTACTGGTTTGCACAGTTCCTTGAGAAATCTATCTTTCGATTTATGGGTCCTAAAAATCGATCAAAACTATTTTTCTATAGGTTTTGATCCCCTGATTGATATTTCGAACTCGGATTTTTCAGAAAGATTAAGGATAATGTATTACATGAGCGGCCTATTTCTAAGGCATTCTTAAGACACTTGTGAGCATTTTGAGGAATATTATAATAAGTCAGATTTTGATTCAAAATGTCTACATGAAGGTTTGTCAAAATTAATTGAGAAAGTAAGACCACAATACCTAGAAAGTTCACTGAACCATTTTCCAAGTAGAGGGTGTTTGTGTCTTCTTCTGAATTGTTTATCTAGAAGTAACACAACATAGTTATAACATTGCGATATTATTCCTTGGACAGGTTAATGGGTTGATTGTCCTTTTTTCCCTTAGCTTCCTCCCTTTTTACAAGCAACATATCAATTAGCATTCCATGTATATTTGCTACAATACATTTTCCTTTATTGTATTTATGATGTGGATTATACTGCTGAGTTGGATTATAATTGAAATTCTGAGTGGCATTGAAGTTTTAATTATGGTGATCTGATGGGGGATTTGGCATAGGTTATTAGCTCATAGTAATTTTTCCTTGTGTGACTTGTCCTTTTATAGTAATCACAAAACAACTTAAGACTTATCCACATAATTATCCTTGGAGAAGTTTTTAGTATTACCATTAGAGAGGTAACTTGGACTATGATTGAAACAGTATGCTATCCTGAAGTTTCTTGTCCCCAAGGAGCTAGCATTGAGTGTTGTAGAGTCCATGTTCATCATGTTGTTAGGTGAAAACTCTCTTTGTTTCTCCTCTTGAATCAAAATTGAGAAAACTTATGCCATAGAAGACAAGTGAGTCATCATTAGAATGCTCCTTCTCACTGCGGTGAAGAGTTCATTCATCCCCTAAGAAATTTAATTAATCTATGATCCTATTTTTTCTTGTGTGAACTTTCCTTTGCTCCACACACAAGTGCATGTACAAGGGTTTCTGTTGCTTAAGTTGCTTAATTCCTCCCATAATTTTTTCATTTCGAATAATATGCAGTAATGTCGAGATTACCTTAAGTCAAATAATTGATTTCCTTCTGAATCAGGTAAATCCTTGCCCTATTAGTCTAATCTATATCCTCGAGCTCTCTCCATAATTCCATGAAATAATTGACATATCTACACGGTTGGAGATCTATTTAGATGGAGAGTTCAAAATCTTTAAAGTCACCATGTTGTCGCATCTCTTCCACTCTCGGAACTAAGGGGAATTGAGCTCTGATTTCTTACATTCTCCATTAATAAAATCTAATTCATTCTTGATGGAGAGGGCGCGAAGAATACTTCTTCTCTGGGTCAATATCCCATCCCATCAAAAGAAATTGAAACTATCACTGTACCAGGACTATTGCAGGGATGCATGTACAATGGATTACTTGAATCAGCTTGTCCATTACCATTTCCACTACCTACAGACACTCCACCTTGCTCAATCGCCATGTGGATTGATCGAAACAATCAAATTTACTTGATCTAAGAAAACTCTGGTTCAAAACCTACAACTATGGATTAATCACAGACTTCGACAATGAATATTCGAGAAGAAAATAAATAGAAGATGATGGCTATATCAAAAACTAAGCTGGTTGCTGTAGATGTAGCTAAGAAACAATATCGCACAAATGGCTTCATAAGAGCAACTTAATCATAGAGATACTTTGGAGAAGATGATAATGCTCAACTTCACTTTTTAGAGAATGTAATTGAATATATACACATTACTAGTTCCCAATACAGCTGTCAATTAGCTATCACTAATCTAATCCACTATCTACTTAACTAACTGTGTAACAGACAAGTGTACAGACTAACACTAACACTAACTAATTCTACTTTTAACTAATTATGCTGACTCAGCATGTATATACATATAAATAAATCTCAATACATGTAAACTGTTTGGGGGAGGAAGCACCATAACTAAAGTTTGATATGACAATAAATATGAAAATATATTAGATACGAGAATTTTATGTGAAAACCTCTCAAACAGATAGAGGGGAAAAACCACGGGGTAGAAGGATCTCACTATTAAAATATGGAGTACACTGCTCTCAAATACAAGGAGAAAATAACAATTAACACTTCTCTCTCTAAAAGGAACAACTACTAAAGAGGACACTCAAGACTAAAATATTTATCTTGGTGTATAACTCTCTTTGTATTCTTACTCTCTTTTCCTGGTATTGGGGATGATTTAAATAAGGACAAGAGGCCCTCTATTTATAGGAAAAAGAAAACGCGTAAGAAAATTACGCGTTAATTTTCTACGCGTTGTTTTTTTTCTTTTCTGTCAACTTTTTTCTTTTCAAAAAGTTACTGCATACACGTTTTGATTTTCAAAAGTGGTTGCTGCACTTTTTCTTTTTGACCTTTCTTTCATTGTTTTTCTACCAACCAAACACGTTTTCTGCCAACCCAAGCCACCAATTTTGACTTTTTTATTTCATTCTCCCACTTGAAGATTTAATTGAGAATCAATTAAATCTTCACACCATCCTTTCTACCCAATTACTGCAATATTATATTTTTGCTAGGCCAATAGAAGATCGACACCATATAAACTTATTACTGTGAATTGACTTTGTAAATATATCTGTCAGGTTGTCATTGGTGTGAATTTTCTGAATATCCACACTGCCTTCTTCCACCTTCTCACAGATAAAGTGATACTAAACTCATATGTGCTTTGTCCTTGAATGAAATGCCGGATTTTTTGCAAGATACAAAGCGCTCTGACTGTCACAAAATAGAGCAATCTTCTTTTGTTTGTGCCCAAGCTCCTCCAGTAACATCTGCATCCATATTTCCTCTTTGCTAGCTTATGTAGCTGCTACATATTCTACTTCCATCATAGATGTAGCCATGATAGATTGCAGTTTTAAAACCCAGCTTACAGCTCCTCCAGCAAGAGTAAACATATAGCCTGTGGTGGATTTACTTTTATCAAGATCACCTGCAGAATCTGAATCAACATAACCTTTAACACTAAAGACTGATCCTCCATAACACATTGCAATATCTGAGGTACCCTTGATGTATCTCAGGATCCTCTTAACAGTATTCCAATGCTCTCTACCAAGATTAGCTATGTATCGACTAACCACTCCCACTACTTGTGCAATGTCAGGTCTTGTACATACCATGTCGAACATTAAACTTTCCACTACTGATGCATATGATACTCGAGACATCTTCATCCTTTCTGCTTCATTTCTAGGACACATACTTGAGGATAACTTGAAATTAATAGAAAGTGGGGTAGAAATTGACCTACAGTCTTGCATCTTGAAGCGTCTTAAGATTTTCTTCAAGTAGTTCTTTTGAGTAAGCCAAATCTTTCTATTATTTCTGTCTCGGTAAATTTGCATCCCTAGAATCTTATTTGCTGGTCCCAAGTCCTTCATTTCAAACTCCCTAGATAACTGTGCCTTTAAATTTGTGAAACGATCTTTGTTGGGGCCTGCTACCGACATGTCATCAACATACAACAGCAAAATAACAAAATCGTCATCACCAAATCTTTTGTAATAAACACAAGAATCTGAACTATGTCTGTTGTATTCAAGGCTTATAATGAAGGAATCAAGTCTCTTATACCAACACCTCGGCGCCTGTTTGAGACCATATAGAGATTTGTTCAACTTGCAAACCAAGTTCTCTTTTCCCTGTTCTTCAAAACCTTTAGGTTGGAGCATGTAAATTTCTTCTTCAAGTTCTCCATGAAGAAATGCAGTTTTGACATCTAACTGCTCCAAGTACAAGTCAAATATAGCACACATCGCCAGGACCACTCAAATTATTGTGAGTCGAACCACCGGAGAAAATATCTCATTGAAGTCTATACCTTTTTTCTAAGCGAATCCTTTCACCACCAATCTTGCATGATATTTCTCCACTTGATCATTACCATTGCGTTTGATCTTGTAGACCTATTTATTTCCAATGGCCTTTCTTTCTTGTGGTAATTGAACAAGATTCCATGTTTTATTTTTATGAAGAACTTCAATTTCTTCTTGCATTGTTGTCACCCACAGAAATGATTCTTGGCCTTTCATAGCCTCGTGAAAAGTTGAAGGCTCTCCATCTTCTATTAGTAGACAGTATGCAATATTACTCTCCATAGAATAATTTGAGTGTCAAGCTGGTTTGCTTCTCTCCCTAGTTGACCGTCGAACTTCTGGAGTTTCGATCTCAGCCTTCTCTTGTTATTCGTGCTTTGGTGCTGCTTCAGAAGAAAATGAAACTTCTATTTCTTCAACTTCAACTGTAGTAGTCTCTGATTTTTCTTTTGAAGTTCTACCTTCTTTTGTTTGTATCTTATTTTCAATAAATACAATATCCCTGCTGATTACCACTTTGCGGGCTGTGGAATCCCACAAGGGATACCCCTTGACTCCATCAACATATCCTAAGAAAATGCATTCCCTGAATTTTGGATCCAACTTTAATTTTTCTTGGGTGTTGTACATAACATAAGCAGGACTTCCGAATATTTGTAAGCGAGAATAATCAATTGGTTTTCCTATCCACATCTCAATTGGCGTTTTCAGATCAATTGCGGTTAATGGTGACCGATTGATCACATAACAGGTGGTTTTGACTACTTCTGCCTAAAATAGTTTTTCCAACCCTGCAGTTGCCAACATAACTCTTGTCCATTCTAACAAGGTTCTGTTCATCCGCTCTGCTACTCCATTTTGTTGTGGAGTATATGCCACCATGAACTGCCATTTAATACCTTTTTGTTTACAAAAGTTATTAAATTCATCACCAGTGTATTCTCCTCCATTATCTGTCCTCAAATACTTGATCTTTTTCTCAGATTCAAGTTCCACCTGTGCTTTTGAACTGTTTAAAAACTAAAAAACTATCTGTCTTCCTCTTGATTGGATATACCCAACTTCTCCTAGAGTAATTGTCGATAAATGACATAAAATATTTTGCTCCTCCTAGAGACTTTATCGGTGCTTGTCAAACATCAGAGTGGACCAGATTTAGTATTTCCTTGCTTTTAGCAGAGGAATTGCTAAACTTTAGTCTTATTTGCTTACTGGTAACACAATGCTCACAAAAGAATAGTGTAACCTTTTTGAGTACTGGAAGAAGCTTTTGCTCAGCAAGAATCTTCAAACCCCGTTTCGACATATGGCCAAGTTTACGATGCCACATCATCGTTGATTCTTCAAATGAAGTTGCTGATGCGGTTGATTCTTCTCCTTCTTGATATGTTTCACCTTTAAGCACATATAAATTTGTAGCAAGTTTTTCCGCTTTCATTACTACAAGCGCTCCTTTGGATATTTTCATGACTCCACCATGAGTCTTATATGAACATCCATTATCATCTAGTTGTCCTAAAGACAATAAATTCTTCAAGTCTTTTACATGTCGTACCTCTTGGATGGTGCGTACAGTCCTATCATACATCTTTATTTTGATGGATCCAATACCAATAACATCCAAAGCATGATCATTTTCCATGAACACAGACCCTCCTGAGATAGGATTATATTGATGGAACCATTCTCTCTAAGAAATCATGTGCCATGTTGCTCCTGTGTCCATGATCCAGACATCAGCGAAATATTTTCTGCCCTCATTATTTGATATTTCCTCACTACATAAAATATCATCATCATCCGAGGTACATGCAACATTCCCTTGAGCATTTGATGGCTTAGGGTGTTCACTCTTCTTTTTGAACCGATAATCTTTCTTAAAGTGCCCTTTCTTGCCACAGTTGTAGCACTTGATATTTTTCTTACTTCTTGATTGAGATCTTCCATGATTGTGACTCCCACTGGGGCCACGTTGCGCTGGTCTTCCTTTCACCATCATCAAAGTTTCAGCTTGCTGTGAACTTGCTTGTCTGTCTTCTTTATTTTTGCTCCAATTTTCTTCTTCCAAGACAGCGGCTGCAATTTCATCGAAAACTAGACTGTATGTATTGTTCGTCAGGTTGATGATGAGTTGATCATACGAGTCAGACAGACTTTAAAGTAGAAGCTCTGCACGTTCAGTCCCTTCTATTTTGTAACCCATTGTTGTAAGTAGCGAAAATAGAGTATTCAAAGTATTGATGTGTTTAGTAACTGACATAGACTCTGCCATTCGAAGAGTATACAATCTTCTTTTTAAGAAGATTTTATTATGCAAAGACTTGGCCTCTGTAATGACCTTGAGGGTCATTTTTAAAAATTTATGTGAAATTATTATTTTACCTCTATTTTTTAGTGCCCCCAAGTGTTATTTGATCAATTTGCACTATTGGTTCATACTTATACAGTTTCAAATGAGTTTTGAGGGTCAAAAACATGTTTTGAAGGGTGGTGGTGTAAGTTGATCGTGGTCAACACGCGTGAATAGTAATGTTTTGGGCAGAAAATGCCCCTGTCTTCCCATTTCAATATTTTGTTCACCATTTGTTTGAGTTCTTAAGCTCTTTGAGGCGATTTGAGAAGAAAATTTTGAGGCAAAGTATTGGGTAAGTGATTTTTGACCTAAAAACTTCCTTTTTCATTAAGTATTTGATGATTTTAACTCTTAAATTTTTGTTTCAAACCCCAAAAATCTTTATTTATTCCCTAATTTGAATTTAAGAAAAATTGTGATTTCCAACTCGTTTTGAGCTCTATTTTTATGGGTTTTTCAACCATGAGTTTATTATTACAAGTAGAATGTGATTGTCCAATAAATATCCAGATTTGACCTTTTTTGGAAATAATTAATTTTTAGACCATTTTACCCCCGGTTCTGAAATCTATCAATATGGGTGTCATTGGACTCCTTGTGATGTTTATGTTTTATTGTTGATCGTGGATTATTAATCTGGGCATTGAATTCGAGAGTTGCTTATTCGGTGGAGTGTTTGAGTGCGGTTTCGGCAATTGTGGTAGGTTTGACTATCCTTCTTTGAGACTGAGATAGGGTAATTAGTCATTCATATGTTATAGACTTTGAGATGGGGTTTTAATATGAGTTGAGAATGTTATATATATATTATGATGCCATGTGAGGGATTATTTATTAATATGTTGCTGTGTGGGGATTTATTTATATTACATAGCCCGTGTGGGGGCCTTATTTGTTATCTTATTTGTTTTGAGAGCATGTGATTCATGATTTGACTAAGAGAGAGGCTTGAGTATATTATTTGACTTGTGATTCCCGTCTGAGGGGTTGAGTTGGGGGTTTTGAGCATGCTTGAGTATTGAAATATCATTAAGAAATGGGTGAATATTTAAATGAAAGTATTTCCTTCCCATTACTATTTATTGAGGGTGAATATCATGTGTATGTTAAGTTTTGAGAACTTTGAACCTTGTACCACATATGAGTTGAATATTACTTCCATGCCATGTGTGTTTTGATGCATTCATCCTCATTCATCATATCATGAAACATGGGAAGTTGAGAAATATGGAAATTCTTTTTGAGAAAGAAAATGAAACACCTTTAAACTTTTGTATCTTGAATCCCTGATCGAGACAGTTTTTCGGCAGGGTAGTAGATACATTGTGATCCCAACCTTTGTATCTTGAGTCCCTGATCGAAGCAGTTTTCCGGCAGGGTAGTGGATGCATTGTGATCCCTTGACCACGAGGAGATGACAAGGATAATGAGATATTGTGATTGGGGTATTTGGTCTGTGAGACCCCCAAGGGTCCTGCTTGGTAGCACAGCTCGGCAGGTGTATACGACAGGCTGTGCGATAGTCTTAATTCCACCGTAACACTACATCATTGCATCATCATATTGCATTGCATTGCATTGATATCTGTGCTGTTTGAATTATCTGATTAATTATGATTATGAGCTGTTATTATGGGTTTACTTTACTCGCGCCACTATATATATATATAAACTGGCGGCACCGATGCCGAAGTGGGACTTTTCTGTATGCAGGTGGAAGCGTTCCTTAGTTTATTTCATAGGTTTGATTTATTCCTTATACTTAGTCAGCTAAAACCTACTGAGTACATGTGAATTGTACTCACCCCTACTTCTGTATTCCTTTTTGATGCAGCTACTAGTTGGGGTACCTCACGCGACAATTGATATTCTAGCAGATTGTGTATTCTCAAATTAGTGACAAGGTCCCAGAATTCGGATCGTCACTAGTCTATCTTTATTTTTCAATCTTTTGTATCATTCAGAGACTTATGTTGTATCTTCAGATTCGAACCTTGTATTAGATGCTCTTAATACTTATGACACCAGGTTTTGGGATAATTTTTGTTATTTTTTTTCTTTTTATTTAAATTATGGCATCACTTTCTCCTTTGGGAGTCTTGTATGAGTTTTATTTTTAGGGTTACACATCAGATTGAGTTTTGAGATGTGTGCCATCATGACCTCGATTTTTGGGTCATGACAGCCTCATACAATCCCATAAGAGTATCCTATATTTCCTTCACCGTTCACTTTTCAGCCACACTAGACAATACTTGATCAACTAGTACCAACTGTAGATCAGCAACTGCATTGCTGTCTGTGTTGTTCCACTTGCTGTCATCAGCAAAGTCTGTGAGCCTGCCTTCAATTGCAGCTAAGCAATTGTCTTTTCTCAATATCGCTTTTATTTTCATTTTCCACAATGAGAAATTAGTCCCATTGAATTTCTCAACGTCAAACTTTATTATACTCGACATTGTTATTTGCTTCACACCTTTTTATATCGTTTCTGAATATTTTTGCGAATAATCGTGACAAAATATACCATCATCGAAATTTACTATTCACATGAACAGTAATTTTCACTGAATTTTACTATTCACGAAAAGTTACTATTCATAGATAGTACCTTTGCATAAAATAGACAGAATAACTGAGGGTTTTGATACCACTTTTGGGGGAGGAAGCACCACAACTAAAGTTTGATATGACAATAAATATGAAAATAAATTGGACACGAGAATTTTACGTGGAAATTCCTCAAACAGATAGAGGAGAAAAACCACGGGGTAGAAGGATCTCACTATTAAAATATGGAGTACACTGCTCTCAAATACAAGGAGAAAACAACTTAACACTTCTCTCTGTAAAAGGAACAACTACTAAAGAGGACACTCAAGACTAAAATATTTATCTTGGTGTATAACTCTCTTTGTATTCTTACTCTCTCTTTCTGGGATTGTGGATGATTTAAATGAGGGCAAGAGGCCCTCTATTTATAGGAGAAAATTACACGTTAATTTTCTAGGTGTTGTTTTTTTCTTTTCTGTCAATTTTTTGCTTTTCAAAAAGTTGCTACATACACATTTTGATTTTCAAAAGTGGTTGCTGCACTTTTTCTTTTTGACCTTTCTTTCATTGTTTTTCTACCAATCAAACACGTTTTCTGCCAACCCAAGCCATCTTTTTTAACTTTTTTATTTCATAAATTACGTAAATCAAATAAAACACTTCATTCCTCTTAGGAGATTGTCATAAATCAACTATTATTGTCATAAATCAACTATTTTCAAGCTTTAACCAAATTCTCTCTTGTTGAAGCTCTATATGAGGATAATTTAGCTTCTTTTTTTCTTTTCAAAATTAATAGGCTTTCCATGAATCTTTTTAATTTCATTGTTCAGATATAAGGGTAAAAATAGAACGAGACTAAGTTGAAAAAATACAATTTTAAAAATATTCTCTTGAAATTTGAAGAGATTTTAATTTGTGAGAAAAAGAGGATTTTAGTAATAGAAATAAGGATCGCCGCCTTCTTTTCTTCAATGAAGAAGAATTAGCTGAAGAAAGAAGATTGAGGGAGAAGGGTCTATCAAGTATTATTATCGAGGGATCCATAACTAAATATAACAATATTTTTTACTTTTATTGTTAGTTTTAGCGTTAAGGATCAAAATGTTCATATTTTTATATATATCAAGAACTATTTCAATAAGATGGTATATATGAAGGACCCAAATAGTTCAATCCCTGTACATCAAGAACCATTTTAATCGTTTTCTCTATTATGTTTCAAAAGTTTGCGTGATTTACCCTTCAAATTAAAATGCCCGAATTACACATACATGGGGCTCATGTAATAATATTTTATTATCAAAATATACCTTATTTATATTAACCTTTTAACTTTATCGAATTTATTTTGTTTTTGCCACTGACACCTCTGATTCTGTCTTTGCTAGTTACTCAATTCTTCTTACTCCAATTTTGAGTTTGTTTGAATCTCAATTACCTATTATTTTACTTCTTTTTTAATTTGTTGTTGTGGAATTTAGGTATCTTTTGAGTATGTGATACATTATTTATTTTTGAGTCCGTTTCAACTAGTTGATCTTTTAGGTAGATGGTATATAGTATTTTTAGTATTTTTTTTGTTGTTGTATTTGATATTTCTTGAGTTGATTCTCAAATTTCTAGATTTGATATTCTATTTTTTAGTTGTTGTTTTGTGGATTTGTAAATAATGCAGGATTGTAAAACATATTTGTTTGTTTGTGTTGATATTAAACACAAATATGTCTCCAGCATAATTTGTGTAATACTTATTAAAATTACCTCAAAGTCATTTTGTAATTTTTGCATATTATTTCCATTTTACCTTTCTTCATAGCTTCTGCATGATAGTTATGGCTTGCGAGGATGGGTGGAATGATTTTCAAGGTGTTTTGAATGGGTATTAGATAAATTTTCAATTTTGAAATTGAGAAGTTTAATTTCGCTCAATATTTTGAATAAATGAGTTTGAAATGAAATTCTGAAAGTTTCATTAAATTCAAAAGATTGTTTTTGGGGTTAGTTGGGCAATTGGTTCGGGTCCCAAGACTTTCATGGTGATTCGGGCGGTTGGTTAAAGGCTTGAGGTTTAAGAAGTTTAGAGTTGACTTCATACAACATTCGATCAAGACAATTCAGAATCAATATTTTGATAATTTCAGCATTTACATATTATTATTTTTAGTCAAGCTACATGTTCAATTTCTTTTAGTTGGGTTTTGAATTATTTTTTAGGATTGATTTCAGAGTGTGAACTGATTTTTTGTGTTGTTGATGGTTTCCAATATATGTGCAACTACACCTGTCCATATTTGCAGAATCGAACTTGCGATCGAGGGATCGCGCTTGCAAAGGTGCAGCGGCAAAGAAATCCCATTTAAGCAAAAAAGGCAGATGTTGGGCTTGGCCATTTTGGCAAGATTCATCGGCACGGGCTAGCCACACTTGCGGGTTTCCCTTGCACCTGTTGGGTTTAATTAATAGGTTGAATGGAAAATGAAGGGAAAAATAATTTGTTCTCTCTTGATTTATGAAATAAGCATTTGTCCACATAAGTGGTGGAAAGAAAAAGTCTCCTACTTAAAAGTAGAAGCACTCCTTCATGTTGCTAAAGGGTCAAGAAGCTCGTTTCTTTCTTTCCTGGATTAGTTTAAAATATTTCTCTCCATTTTTCCAATAGAATTTTTCTGAAAGGTTGCAACCTTGTTTGCAAACCTTTGGCAAACCTTTTCCCAACAGATATCTTTTTAAAAATGATGCAAACATGCTATATATATCGGTTAATTCTCAGAATTGTTTCTTACGAAATTTTTTTGATAGACATCTTCTTCTTCTTCTTTTCTGCACTTCTTAAAAATTCGTGTGATATACTACCTTCGAGTGGTTTGAAGTCACCATAATTTGCTGTACCGCTATTCTGGTGAGTAAATCGTTCTATCCTGGGAGGAAACATTCCAAAACCTTGGGTACATTAAGGGGAATAATTTCCTTAAGGACACATTGTGCATTCAGTGGGCTCGGTTTATTGTTCTTACATAATTTTTTCAAACACTGTTCTTATTTTCTGTTATAGTTCTGTCTTTTATTTCAGAATTTATTGTTGGTGTTTCATTATTTGTTTTCAATACAATTTACTAACAATCTTAAGGAAATTATTGTCATTTTTTAAAATTAAACTGTATTCTGTTTTGGAGATTAAAACTTATGTGGTTTTCTAATCCGTATGAAATAAATATTCTGACTTGAAGAGTATAAAAACTTCATTGGAATATTAAAGTTCATACTTGTATAATGATTTGAAGAGTATAAAACCTTCATCGTTGTTGTTGTAAAAGGTCTGATATTCTGAAATATTAAGACAGTTTATCTATTTTGACAGTGAAAAGAAATGGCAAGTGAAACTGCTATTACTTCTGCGATTGTTGCTGAAACAAGCCGGATTGCTGTGCCACCAACGAAAAAACCACGAAAATTTTCTGGAGCCAATTTCAAAGGATGGCAGTAAAGAGTGTTCTTTTGGCTTACCACTCTTGGTATGCAAAAGTTCACCAATGAAGACCCTCTTGTGCCTGCTACTGATATGTCAGCCAATGAAAAAATTATGATTACTAAGGCATGGACACAGACAGATTTTCTATGTAAGGGCTACATCCTAAGTGCTTTAGATGATGATTTGTACAATGTCTACAGTGCTATAAAAACTTCTAAATAAATGTGGGATGCACTTGAGAAGAAGTATAAGACTGAAGACGCATGCTTGAAAAAAATTATGATTGCCAAGTTTTTAGACTATAAAATGATAGATAGCAGAACCGTTGGAACCCAAGTTCAAGAACTTCAACTTATTTTTCATGACCTTATTACTGAAGACATGGTGGTTAATGAAGCATTTCAAGTGGCTGCAATGATAAAAAAGTTATCTCCTTCGTGGAGAGATTTCAAAAATTATTTAAAGCACAAATGCAAGGAAATGAAGTTGGAAGATCTTGTGATTCGTCTCAAGATTGAGGAAGATAACAAAACTGTCAAAAAAAAGTCGCGTGGAAATTCAATGATTATGGGAGAGAACATCATTGAAGATGCTTCTCCAAAGAATAAGAAAAGGAAGAAACCTTTTGGAAAGAATAAGGAGCAGAACAAGAAATAATTCAAGGGCAATTGTTACAATTGTGGGAAAGCTGGCCACAAAGCCCCAGATTGTCGTCTCTCCCGAAAAAGAACAAGGGAAAGGAACAAGCCAATATGGTGGAGAATAAAGAAGGTATGGATGATCTGTGTGCAATGCTATCGGAATGCAACCTGGTAGGAAATCCCAAAATGGTGGCTTGATTCAGGAGCTACATCGCATGTTTGTGCAGTCCGTGAAGTCTTTGCTACTTATTCCCCTGCTGCAACTAATGCGACTATCTATATGGGAAATTCTGCAACGGCTAAGGTTGAAGGATATGGTAGAGTATTTTTAAAAATGACATCCGGCAAGGTGGTGACGCTGAACAAAGTTTATCATGTTTCAAAAATGCAAAAGAACTTGGTTTCTGCTGGTCTTCTTATCAAGAATGGATTCAAGTGTGTTCTAGTTTCAGACAAAGTAGTTGTCAGTAAGAATGAAATGTATTTAGAAAAAAGCTACCTCACTTAGGATTTTTCAAACTAAATATAATGGTTGTTGATGATAATAAAGTTCAAGCTTCTTCTTACTTACTTGAGTCAAATAATTTATGGCATTCACGTTTAGGACATGTCAATCATAAAATCTTGCAAAAACTGATTAACTTAAATGTATTGCCTAACTTTGAGTGCAATAAATCAAAATGTCAAGTATGTGTTGAATATAAGCATATTAAGCATCCTTATAAATCTATTGAAAGAAATTCCAGTCCCTTAGAATTGATTCACACATATATTTGTGATATGAAGTCAACACCAACTCGTGGTAGAAAAAAGTATTTTATAACTTTTATTGACGATTGCACTCGATATTGTTATGTGTATTTGCTTAATAGTAAGGATGAAGCATTTGATGCATTTAAGCAATACAAGAATGAAGTGGAAAATCAATTGAACAAAAAGATAAAAATGAATAGAAGTGATATGGGTGGTGAATATGAATCTCCTTTTGCAGAGATATGTTTAGAATATGGAATTATTCATCAAACTATTGCCCCTTACACACCACAATCAAATGGAATTACAGAAAGGAAAAACCAAACATTAAAAGAAATGATGAATGCTTTATTAATAAGTTCTGATTTACCATAGAATTTGTGGGGGGAAGCTATCCTTACAGCTAATCGAATACTCAACAGGATGCCCTACAACAAAACACAATCTATTCCATATGAACTATGAAAAGGAGGAAAACCCAACTTGAAATATTTTAAAGTGTGGGAATGTTTAGCAAAAGTTCAAGTTCCTTTGTCAAAAAGGATAAAAATCAGAACAAAGACCGTAGATTGTGTTTTTATTGTCTATACTACAAATAGCAAAGCTTGTCGGTTTTTGATTCACAAATCAGACAATTCCGAAATTTATATTAATATGGTAATTGAATCAGATAATGCTGAATTCTTTGAAAACATTTATCCGTATAAAATAGAATGTGAGTCCTCAAGTGAAAGATCTAAACGACCGCGAGATGAACCAAAGAAAAGTAAACCTATCGAAGAGGATCCAAGGCATAACAAACGTCGAAGGATATCTACTTCCTTTGGACCAGATTTTGTGACATTCCTGCTTGAAAATGAGCCTCAAATATTTAAATCAGCAATGTCTTCTTCTGATTCAGCATTTTGGAAAGAGGCAGTCGATAGTGAGATTCAATCAATTTTGAATAACCATACATGGGAATTGGTAGATCTTCCTCCTGGAAATAAACATTTAGGATCAAAATAGATTTTTAAAAGGAAAATGAAAGATGATGACACTATTGACAAATATAAGGCAAGACTTGTGGTCAAAGGATATAGACAGAAAGAAGGTCTTGATTACTTTGACACATATTCTCCAATAACAAGAATAACATCTATTCGGGTGTTAGTGGCACTAGCAGCCATATATGGTCTTGAAATCCATCAAATAGATGTCAAGACTGCTTTTTTAAATGGAGAACTAGAGGAAGAAATTTACATAGAACAACCTGAGGGTTTCGTAGTTCCTGGTAAAGAAAGGAAAGTGTGCAAAATTGTTAAGTCACTTTATGGACTTAAAAAAGTACCTAAACAATGACATGCGAAATTTGACCAAACAATACTGACAAATGGATTTAAGATTAATGAGTGTGACAAATGTGTTTACATTAAAAATACTCCAAATCATAAAGTCATTGTTTGTTTATATGTTGATGACATGTTGATAATGAGTAGAGATATTGCCATTGTGAATGCTACGAAGTGTATGCTTGCTAGCAAATTTGACATAAAAGATTTAGGGGTTGTTGATTTGATCTTAGAAATTAGGATCCATTAAACTCCACAAGATCTAGCATTATCACAGTCACATTATATTGAAAAGATACTTGATAAGTTCAAGTATTTAAATTTTAATGTTAAAAAAACTCCAATTGATGTAAGCTTTGCACTTCAAAAGAATGAAGGTGAAAGTTACTCACAATTGGACTATGCATGAGTTTTGAAAAGTTTGATATATATTATGAATTATACACGATAAGATATAGTATGTGCTATTAGCAAACTGAGTCGATTCACGAGTAATTCCAATCAAGCTCATTGGATGGCAATGAAACGAGTCTTGGGGTATTTAAAATACACCCAAAACTATGCTTTTCATTATAATAAATACCCCGCAGTAATTGAGGGATATAGTGGTGCAAACTGGATCACCGGATCATCTGAAGTTAAATTCATGAGTGGATATATTTTCACCGTTGGTGGAGGAGTAGAGTCTTGGAAATCATCAAAACAGACATGCATCGCCAGCTCTACAATGGAATCTGAATTTATAGCTTTAGACAAGGCCAGTGAAGAAGCTGAATGACTCCGAAATTTCTTGAAAGATATTCCATTTTGGCCCAAACCTTTGGCACCTATATGTATACATTGTGATAGCCAAGCGACAATAGATAAGGGAGGGAGCGTTATGTATAAAGGAAAATTGCATCACATTCGATAGCGATACAATACTATTAGACAATTACTCTCTACTGGGGTTATCACTATTGACTACGTAAAGTCAAGAGATAACATATCGGATCCACTAACAAAAGACCTATCTAGAGAGGCAGTTGAAAGATCATCGAAGGGAATAGGGTTAAGGCTAAGGAAAAGTCATCATGGCGGTACATAACTCTACCTAGTAGACTGGAGATCCCAAGAACTAGGTTCAAAGAGATCAAACAAAGTTACGAATGGCGGTTCAACATTGTCAAATAACCCAATCAATTCTTATGATGATGACAATGTTCAGAAACAAGGATAAAATCTTAAGGCTTTTTAATGAGTTAATAAAGCATTAAAGTTTTTTAATGAATATCTAAGTCTGGCAGAAAATGACTAGATAGTGTATCTATAGGACTACAATTTTAGAAATCACCTATGTGAATGTGAAGTATAAGCCACTTCAAGGGAAATAACGATAAAGGCCCATTCTCTATGCATTCACGAAACCAGGCGGTGTTCATGACTGAAACGAACACAACCGTGAGAACCATAGATGGTTGATGGTTAATTGTGTGACTTATGTTGTCTAGTTATACAACAAAGTTCAACGGTTCAAAAATATTGCATCTACCGATTGATCGAGTATATCCTATATAAGTTCACTATGGAAAGTTCAAAGGAAAATCTACTTATCCAGATGTAATTAATCTTCGCTTGTATATCACACACTTATCTGTACATTCCTTTATCTTATAGCCATTTTCCATTCATGTGGGGGATTATTGGGTTCAATTAATAGGTTGAATGAGAAATGGAGGGAAAAAAAGTGGAGGGAAAAATGATTTGTTCTCTCTTGCTTGGTGAAATAAGCATTTGTCCCACATAGGTGGTGGAAAGAAAAAGTCTCCTACTTAAAAGTAGAAGCACTCCTTCATGTTGCTAAAAGGTCAAGAAGAGGGTATCCCCTCGCGCCGTCGTCGTTGTCACTCGGCTCGGCTTCGACTACGGCTATGACTACTGCTACGGATTGATTGATAATCTTTTTGGACCAAATTCCTTTTAATTTTTTAATTAATTAATATTATTTATTTATTTAATTAATTAATTAAAAATTCTGAACCGTGACCCGACCCATTTCTTTCTTTTCCGAATTAATTTAAAATATTTCCCTTCGTTTTTTCAACGAATTTTTTCTGAAAAATTGCAACCTTGTCTGAAAAATTGCAAACCTTTTTCCAACAGATATCTTTTCAAAAAAGATGCAAACATGCTATATATATCGGTTAATCCTCAGAATTGTTCCTTACGAAATTTTTTTGATAGACATCTTCTTCTTCTTCTTTTTTGCACTTCTTAAAAACTCGTGTGATATACTACTTTCGAGTGGTTTGAAGTCACCATAATTTGCTGTACCGCTATTCTGGTGAGTAAATTGTTCTATCCTGGGAGGAAACATTCCAAAACCTTGGGTACATTGAAGGGAATAATTTCTTTAAGGACACACTGTGCATTCAGTGGGCTCGGTTTATTGTTCTTACATAATTTTTTCAAACACTGTTCTTATTTTCTTTTATAGTTCTGTCTTTTATTTCAGAATTTATTGTTGTTGTTTCATTATTTGTTTTCAATACAGTTTACTAACAGCACCTGCATGGCAAGGTCCGCTTCGGCAGAGTTCTGCGTGTTAAATGGATTTTGTGGTTGTGATATTTTTCAGCTCCTGCGGCATCGTGGTTTCGACCATTTTTATGCTTTTGCGAAAATGCCGTAACAAGTCATTGTTTTCTTTCTTTCTTGATTTTTTTATTTTAAATCATGATTTTGGAATCTTGGGAGAACGGGTTGAGCAAAACTCAAAAGGGTTTTGATATTTTTTTGTGGGGTAAGTTTTTAATCTTGGAATTTATGTTTTCCTCTATAATTTATCTTTAAATTAGTGACTGAGTAGGGAATGGAGCTTTTTGCCTGAAGTCTTGGAGAAAGGGTTTCTTTGATTTAGGGGTCAATTAGCAGCTCAATTTAGCTGATTTTCGTCGTATGAGTTCTTCAAGTTGCGAGTAATTCGATTTTGAAAAAAGTTCACGATTCGACAGTGGGGGTTCCGGATTGACTTTTTGACTTGATATTCGAGCCTATCCTTTTATATCAATATAGATGTATACGAACTCATTTACTCATCTTAATTGTGTATTTGAATAAATTGGCATCATTCAAAGACTTTAAGGAAGGGCAAACTCATAATATAACTTATTGGACCTCGATTAAGGCAAGTTGAGACTTTCTTTGTCTCTTTTCAAAGTGTTACTATGTTGTTTGATTGTGTGAATGGATAATCAGACCCGTATAAGTGAGATAACAAGAACTTATGTGGATATTTGTGTCATGTTATGGATAAAAGTCGGAGACCAATTGTCTAACTAATTTATGACTTCTATGTATGCTTGGAGCAAGATGATATGATATGCATAGTGAACATGATACATGACTTCTATATATATTATGGTATTTTGTGACTAGAGGACATTCTTATCTTCATGTATGATTTCTTATCTCCTCTATCTGAAGTGTTTCCATTTTTTTTCCTTTTCATTGGCTTTCCATTTCATGAGTTCACATGTATACTACTTGTTTCTTTTCCGGTGGCCCAAAGGAGCAAGATATAAAGGTAATGTGAAACAATTATGAGATACAATGTCTTGATATATTCTCCGATACAAGTCAAGTCAGTCGTATAGTAAATGTCACTGTTTAAGGGTGAGATTTGGTGTTTCAGTTGCGTAGATGCAAAACCCACATAAGGACCATATTAGTGACTTACGATCCACATGTTGTACGGTATGTTGGAGTTCAAAGTGTATTCAGAATTTGAGCTATTGAAAAGGGATACTGAAGGCCACTTACGGGCTGCATTTGTAACATATAGTTCATATGTCCACTGTATATAAAAAGGAAGAAAATAAAGGTCTTAACATACGAAGTATAGGCGGCATGAAGTTATACGATTTGTATGTCAAATTGAATGTGGGGAGAAAGATTCAATGGATTTCAGGATACAACCAACAAACAACATACAGATAGCATGTGGCAAATATTCTTAGGCAGGCAGTAGGAAAATCACAATATGATCACCTCATGCATAAGTTAGGAATTCAGGATCTTCAGGCACCAACTTGAAGAGGGTGTTAGCCCTTAGTATTCTTGTTTAATTTACTTTGATTTTATAATATTTTTCGGGAAAATGTTCAAATATGTCATTGAACTTTGAGAAAAGGCTCATTTATGTCATTCGTTAAAAGCTTGGCTCATTTATGTCATTTGTGTTTGAGAAAAAGCTCATTTGTTAACTGAATGGCATAGATAAGCCAAACTTTTAACGGATGACATAGATGAACTTTTTCTCAAAATTTAATGACATATTTGAGCCTTTTTTCATTTAAAAATATAATTAAATTAATGATGTGGTCGAATCATAATTGACTACGTGTAAAAAGTAATTTTGCAAAATCGGAATTGTTTCAGTTAACAAATAATGACATGAATAAGTCTTTTCTCAAATGAAAATGGCATAAATAAGCCAAAGTATTAATAAATGACATTAATAAATTTTTTATCAAAATTCAATGATATATTTGAGCCTCTTTCAATACTTTTAAGTACTGATTTTTTGCTCCGCAGGGATGTGTTCGGAAGAAGATAATCTGAGCCATCTATCAATTATTAAGGTGTGCTGTATTCCATCCTCTACTCGAAGGCAATAGCCAATAGGAGTATATAATAATAACAACTTCTTAATTTCAAGCAAATTAGACTGACTTTATTAATCTCAAATGATGTAATTAGTCAGGTATTAGTATTGATCATTTGTTCTTGTCTTGTCGAATTTGTAGCGCTTCTTGTTTTAGCCAATATGATATATATATATATATATATATATTGTTGCTCTCTCTTTTTTGGGACAGGTACTTTTAAGCCGAAGGTGTTTCAGCATCAGCCTCGATATCTTCATGAAATAGTGATAATATCTGTATACACTTTACCCTCTCTAGACCCCATTTATGGTATTCATTTGATATGTTGTTGGTGGTGATGTAATTAGTCAGGTTCGTATCTAATGTAGCATGTGTCGGTGATCTCTGAATTAGGACAAGATAAGGTGTAGGTAAGATAAAAGTAAATGAAGGAGGGCCCTATTGACAGATCGACTTTGCTGTTCCACCAACTGGAAAAAGAAGAAAATAGCATCTCCTGCCCATCAGATTTATGGAATGGGCTCCTCTTCTGCGCCTTTCCCTTCTAGTTCCCCTTTGATTTGTGACTTGGAGACCTAGAAATAGAGAAGAATAAAAGAACTGGAAATAATATAATCATTACATGATTTGTCCAAACAAATAAGGAAAACCATTAGGAGAACTTTTATTTATCTTTACATAACAAAAACTACACATTTCCCAGTCTCTACAATATTTCATACCTTTCACAACATAACAACAATTCAGCAGAAAAGTTTACATCACTCAAATTCTCACGACTGACTTTTAACACTTGAAGAAGAGGAGAACTGGAAACCAACCAAAACAGGAATAGGTAAGGAAAAAGACATCATAAAAAAACTGAATACATTAACTTATATTTTTCCTACTGCTAACAAACATATTCCTCACATCACGATTTCAGGTTTCAATATGCTGGATTTGATCTCCTTGTGGGGCAAAACTACACCTCCATTGCTGTAAATTTCATCACAAACATGGACATCTTCTCCGAGAATGGTCATGTTCTCGACACGAGCCCATTGTCCAACAGTAGAGTGCCAGCCAATGATGCTACCTGAGATGCATGCATGTTTCTTAATGCGGACTCCTCGCATCACAGTGCAACGGGAGAGTCTAACTCCAGACTCAATCACACAACCAGAACCAATTGCAACATCTGGTCCTATCAAACAACCCTCTCCAATCTTGGCAGATTCATCCACAATGACATTTCCGACAATGTGTGATCCTGAAGCCAATTTAGGTGAAGAGTGTTTCTTTAAAGAATCCAGATAGAGTCTGAGGCCAGTAATGTAATCTCTTGGCTGGCCAACGTCCATCCAAAATCCAGGTAGCACCATAGCATACAGTTTCTTCTCTGCTGCAATTTTTGGAAAAACCTCTTTCTCAATTGATGTTGGCCGTAATTGAATTCTGTCTAGGACAGAAGGGTTCAGCAGGTAAAATCCAGCATTGATCTTGTTGCCAACAAATAACTTTGGCTTCTCTACAAATCTCTCTACTTGCCCTGTGGATTCTTCCATGACGACAACACCATATTTAGAAGGCTCATCCACCTACATCAACCAGTGAATATTTACCTTTGGTATTCAATATTGCCTCAGAAATGTTGAAATATCCCAAAAGAAGTTCAATTCCAACAGAATAATAGCTAGGAATTTACCTTGGTAACCATCAAAGAAGCTTCACCACCATGGGATTTGTGGAATTGAATCATCTCCTTAAATGGATATTCACTGATAACATCACTGTTAAGAACAAAAAATGGTTCATTGGAGTCATCTATCAGCTTGTCTCTAGCCAAAGCAAGGGGACCTGCAGTGCCAAGTGGTTCAGTTTCTTGAGAACAGGTGATCTTGATTCCAAGGCTTGCCTCAAATTCTTTCAAGAAGTTCAGCATCACCTGTACCAAAAGACGCTTGTGTTATGTTAATTTACAAGTAACTAGCTGTACTAGAATCTCCAATAGTTGCAAATTCTGTAATGGGTAAGAAATTGACCTCAGGTTGGTAGTTAATAGCCAGTACCACTTCGGTTACTCCGACAGCCTTGAGAGCCTCAATCTGAAGACAAAGCTTTACTTAACACGAATGTTTAACCACAAAATATTTGAGAAAAGAACGAGTACAATAAATAAATAAATAGCACAAGTCGATATGCTTTGCTTGTTTTTTTAATTCATCCGCCTATATTTGGATGATGATAAGCATAGGAGTAGGGGGAGCCTGAATACAAGAAATTCAGAACATAACACACATTTGAGGATTTTCTAGCAATGACAGGATATATAGAATGAGATGTTTAACACTGGAAATTTGAAACTGTTGATGATATCTACAACACCAATTTATCTTAACTGATACCAAGTGCAAACCAGAATAACGAGTTGGAAGTAATCACAATCCAACAACCAGTTATATTTCGCAAAAAAACACATGATTAGTAAAATATTTGGTAGAGTACGATTGACATAGAAACAAGCTTGTATATCAAAGCATTCATGAATATGTAGGCTGAACAAGGCTAGCTACCTGATGCAGAATCATTGGTTTGTTGGCAAATTCTACGAGTGGCTTTGGGACGCTGAGGGTTAGTGGCCTGAGCCGAGTACCGAACCCTCCAACAAGGATAAGTGCCTTCATGTTGAGATATCAAAGTTCCTGCTCATAATTAAGATATTAGAGAAGAAAGATGCTCTCCAAGCCAAATAGTACACAACTTGTGCTATGGATTAAAAGAGAAACACCATTGACCAAAGTTTTATACAAGCATCTTCAACCAAAAGAAATTCATATGACAAAAAATTTGCCAGATAAAGCTGATCCATCAATACGACTATATTGGTCGGTCACTTTGTTTTCCTCAGAAATGGGATATAAACATCAGATCCAATTAAAGTTAGTCAATTTCCATACAATTAATGAAGAAACCGACACATCAAATTGCAACGACATTATCCAAAAGAGAGATGGAAATTGAGATGGATAAGAAATTCACCTTATAGAATTGTAGATCGAGAAAATCCAAAGACTGAATTGAACAAGGAGTGGACTCAAGTCAGAGAGACCCAAACAAACAACAAGGGAAGGGAAGGGAAGGGAAGGGAAGGGGGATCGGAGGGTCTTTAGGGAGTTTGTTTGTGTGGGTGGGTGGGTGTTACAACATCAATCGGTGGAGTAGAAAAAAGCTAATTCTGATGGATGGCCATATATACACACAAAATTAAAATTTATTCCATTTAACATAATATTTAAAAAATATTTTTATATTTTATCATTTTAAATTAAAGATGTATCAAATATCTTAATATGTTTTTTTAATTTTATGATCTTAAATATTTTATATGAAAAATTATATAATAAAAAGGAAAAAAAATATTTTTCTTTTAAACGAATTAAAATTAAAATTAAAATAGGTCAAATAAATTAAAATTATTTTCTCATTTACTTAAAAATATGTGTTAAATATATGAGTTGGCAATATAGAGAATGGTGATTGGCTTTGCTTCTAATCACAGGGTAATCATGAGGTTGACGTGTACTCTGCCTTGTTGGCCAAACAACTAGAGTAGTATTTTAAAGTCCATAGTGTTATGAAAGAAGAAAATATAGTGCATGTTCCACTTTCATTAGTCGGACTCACTAAACAACATATTGTCATTTCTCTCTTACTTATCCTCTTGTTTTTTTGGCTATAGATAGCTTTGGAAATCAGAGAGTGAAGACACCGAAGAAGAAATAATACATAATTCTCTCTTTCTTTTATTGTCTCTCCTTTTTATTAATTTGCAAAGTTTAGTTTGTTTTATAACACGTTATCAGCACGAGTCTTCATCACTTTGAGCTATTTTAAAAAGGTTATAAAAGAGTAAGAAATGTCGAATATCTCTAAACTTGAATTTGTTGCTCTTGATATGTCTGGAAAAGGCTATTCATCATGGATACTAGATGTCGAAATACACCTAAAATTGATGGATCTGGCAGACACTATCAAAGATGACAATATGGAACTTAGTGAAGACCGTGCTAAAGCCATGATATTTCTTCGCCATCATCTTGACGATGGGTTAAAATTACAGTACCTCACATTAAAAGATTCCCTTAAACTGTGGAAGAATCTAAAAGAAAGATATGACCACTTGAAGTTGGTCATCTTTCCACAGACACGTTATGATTGACTCAATCTGAGATTAATGAATTTTAAAAATATAACTAAATATAATTCTGCCTTGTTTAGAATTATAGCACAGTTAAATTTATGCGAAGAAGAAATCAAAGAGCAAGACAAACTTGAAAAAAATATTTCACATTTCCACCCGCGAATATGCTCTTGCAGCAGCAATATAGCGAAAAAGGGTTTTAAAAAAATATTCTGAATTACTTTCTCACCTTCTTATTACTGAACGCCACAACGAACTGTTAATGAAAAATCATGATAGTCGGCCAGTTGGTTTTTTGCCACTCCCTGAAGTGAATTAAACAAACTATAACCAACGAGAAAAAGGTCATGGCCCCCAATCGTGATCGAAGAAGAAATTATAATCATGATGCTCGGTTGGCACCAAGAAATAATCAGTAATATAAAAAGAAGAGTGAAAAGCAATAAGATATATCAAAAAAAAATCAGAAAGTATATGTCAGTCGCTTGCTTGTTTGGTGTGTTTGGAACCAGGTTGTTTTGTTTAAACCTACCCTTTCTTGAAGAAAGAGAACTTGGGCCCAAGTCTTGGTGTATTTTGACATAATTCTCAATACGTGGAGGTACGGGACACTAGTCACGGACCTACCAATTATCAAAACTTCTGATTCGGCTATATCAGGCATCTTTGAAGAAAGCATAAAATAATTCAAAGACAAACTTTATTTTTGAAGATAATATTGAGCCTATGCTTCTGGATATAGCTGATTTCTTCAATTTTCTGAAAGAAAATATGAATATTGATAAGCCTGATAATATTTAAATAATTTTCTTTTTATTTGTCTGTACTAAATAATATGTTTATATTTTTTTAATTCATGTAAATAAATAAAATTTGTATAATGAGCCATGTTTTAATTATAATGTTTACTTTATTTCTTTTTGAAGAAAATTATGAATATGCCTCAAATTTTGTTTGAATCAATTATTAATCACGGGGATATTTGTGTAATTGATAGTGGAACGACTCATGTCGTTTTTAAAGACGAGAAATATTTTTCCTACTTGCTTAGAAGAAAAACAAATGTTACTACAATTTCTGATAATTCAAAAATTATTGAAGGCTCTGGAAGAGCTACTATGTTTCTGCCTAAAGGGACAAAGATTGTTATAGAAGATGCACTATTATATTCTAAATCTCCAAGAAACTTGTTAAGTTTTAAAGATATCCACAGAAATAGATATCATGTTGAGACACTAAATGAAATAAATACTGAATATATTGGTATAACCAAGAGTGTCTCAGGCCAGAAATATATTTTGAAAAAATTTCCAACTTTGTCGTCTAGCCTATATTATGCAAAAATTAGTACAATTAAAGCACATTTGATCGTAAACCAGAAGTTTACTGATCTAAGTACATTTGTGTTATGGCATGATCAAATAGGTCATCTTGGATAAATAATGATGACACGAATTCTTAAAAATTCAACTGGACATCCGTTAAAAAACCTCAAGATTCTTACGAATGATGAATTTTCATGTGCTGCTTGTTATCAAAGTAAATTAATTGTCAGACCATCAACCTTGAAGGTTGGCATCAAATCTCCTAGCTTTTTAGAGCGTATACATGTGGATATATGTGGACCTATTCATCCACCTAGTGGATTGTTTAGATATTTTATGGTCCTAATAGATGCATCATCTAAATGGTCTCATGTGTGCCTCTTATCATCTCGCAACATGACGTTTGCGAAGTTATTAGCACAAATAATAAGATTAAGGGCACAATTCATTTATCTAATTAAAGCTAGTTGCCTTGATAATGTTGAAGAATTTACATTCCAAGCTTTTGATGATTATTGCTTATCAATTGGGATAAAAATTGAACATCTTGTTGCTCATGTTAATACTCAAAATGGCCTTGCAAAGTCATTTATTAAGCGTCTACAATTGATAGCAAGACCTCTACTAATGAAAACACAATTGTCGATTACTGTTTGGGGTCATGCTATCTTACATGCAGTAGCACTTGTACGTCTCAAACCGACAAACTATAATAAATACTCTCTGTCCCAATTAGTATTTGGTCATAAGCCAAATATAGTTCATCTATGAATTTTTGGTTGTGCGGTGTACATGCCTGTAGCACCACCACAACGTACAAAGATGGGCCCTCAACGAAGGTTGGACATATATGTTGGGTTTGACTCATTCTCTATAATTCGCTACCTTAAACCAATGATAGGAGACTTATTTACTGCTCGATTTGCAGATTGTCGGTCTGATAAAATAACTTTCCCGCAATTAGGGGGAGAAAAAAAGGAACTCGAAAGAGAAATTGCGTGGAAAGTTTCATCACTATCTCATTTTGATCCACGTACCGACACATGTGAGCAAGAGTTTCAAAAGATCATCCAATTATAGAAAATAGCAAATCAAATGCCAGATGTATTTATTGATTTGAAATGGATAACTAAGTCACATATCCCTGTAGTGAATTTGCCTATGTAGATTGATGTCCCCAAAAGACCATCTACTAGTATCATAGTTTAGGAATTCCAAACATGCCTGAAGCATGGTAGACCATTGGGTTCAAAGGATAAAAGTCCTAGAAAGAGAAGTGTGAGAAATAATAAAGATGATACTACAAAAGAACCTCATGAAGAAGGTCAAGATTTGAGTAATCTTGATATTCCTGAAGAAATCAGTGAACTCGAGACCCAAGTGAATGAAGAACTTTCAAATAAGTTCTACTGATGATGAGATAAATTTAGATCGATCGAAAATCATGATAGATAATATTTTTGCATATAATGTTGCACTTAACCTCATGCAAGATAGTGAAAGTCTTGAGCCTAAATCTGTCGAAGAATGTCGACGTAGTTATGATTGACCAGAATGTGAAAAGGAAATTCAATCAGAATTAGATCACTTGCTAAACGTGAAGTTTTTGGACCTATAGTCCAAACCTCTAAAGGTGTAAAGCCAGTTGGCTATAAATGGGTTTTTGTGCGAAAACGAAATGAGAGAAATAAAATTGTAAGATACAAGGCACGCCTTGTTGCACAAGGATTCTCTCAAAGACCCGGGGTCAACTATGAAGAAACATATTCACCTGTTATGGATGAAATAATTTTTCGATATCTCTTCAGTTTAGTTGTACATAAAAATCTTGAAATACATCTAGTGAATGTAGTTAAAGCTTACTTTTATGGTTCACTTGATAATGAAATTTACATAAAAATCCTAGAAGGATTAAACTTGCCTGAAGCATGTACTAAGTCTCGGAAAGTGTACTCAATCAAATTGCAAATATCATTACATGGTCTGAAATAATCATGGCATATGTGGTATAATCTCCTTAGTGAGTACTTGATAAAAGAAGGTTATATAAATGATGTCATTTGTCCATGTGTTTTTATTAAAAAAATAGAATCAGAGTTTGTTATATTCACCATTTATGTTGACGACATAAATCTCATTGGAACCCCTGAAGAGGTCCAAAAGGCAATTGAATATCTAAAGAAAGAATTTGAGATGAAATATCTTGGAAATACAAAACTTTATCTGGGTCTGCAAATTGAACTTTTATCAGACGGAGTTTTTGTCCACCAATCTGCCTATACTGAGAAAATCTTACATTGATTTTACATGGACAAAACACATCTATTAACTATTCCAATGGTTGTTTGATCACTAGAAGTGGATAAAAATTTATTTCGACCTCCAAAAGAGAATAAATAATTCTTGGTCCTGAAGTACCATATCTCAGTGCTATTGGTGCACTTATGTATCTTGCTAACACAACTAGTCCTGATATAGTATTTTTTTATTAATTTGCTGGAAAGGTATAATTTATCCCCAACACAAAGATATTAGAACGGTATTAAAAATATTTTGCGATACCTAAAGGATATCATTGATATGAGTTTGTTTTATACTAACAAAGGTTGTGCAGACCTTATTGGTTATGCAGATGTAGGTTATTTATTAGACCCATATAAAGCTCGATATCAGACAGGCTATCTATTTATATACGGAGGAACTGCTATATCATGGAGATTTACAAAGCAGTCTATTATTTCTACTTCTTCAAATCATGCTAAAATAATAGCAATTAATGAAGCAAGTAGAGAATGTGTGTGGTTGAGATCGATGATACAATTCATTAAAGAAAGGTGCGGCCTGAAAAATAATGTCAAAGTACCCACAGTTATATTCAAAGACAATGCTACGTGCATAGCTCAATTGAAAGGTGAATTCATAAAAGGAGAAAAAATGAAACATATTTGACCAAAATTATTCTTCACACACGATCTCCAGAAGAATGGAGATATTGATGTACAACAAGTTCGTTTGAGTGATAATCTTGCAAATTTATTCACAAAGACATTACCAACATCAACTTTTGAGAAGCTAAGGTATAAGATTGGAATGCATCATCTCCAAAATATCAAATGAAGTTTTCATCAGGGAGAGTAAAATACGCGATGTACTCTTTTTCCCTTAATCAAGGTTTTGTCTCACTGGATTTTCCTAGTAAGATTTTTAATGAGGCAACACTCAAGGCGTATTACTAGATGTGTGTACTCTTTTTTATTCATTAGGCTTTTTTCCACTAGATTTTTCCTGATAAAATTTTTAATGAGACACATTACACGTGGACATCTAAGGGGGAGTGTTATGAAAGAATAAAATACAGTAGATGTTCCACTTTAATTAGTGGAACCCACTAAATGACATATTGTCATTTCTCTATTACTTATCCTCTCATTTTCTTGGCTATAAATAGACTTGGAAATTAGAGAATGAAGACACCGAAGAATAAATAATACATAGCTCTCTCTTTCTTTTACTGTCTCTCCTTCTTATTAATTTGCAAAGTTTAGTTTGTTTTATAACACATAGGATTATATACTTAAGTGCAATCACACTTTCTTTTTCTTATTTTTTATTATAAGGATTTTTATAATCATTGAATAGAATTTCAGCATTCACAAACACTTTCTAAATTTTTATTATTTATAAATATTTGTTAAACCGACATTTTTCATAAATATTATGTTGGATTACAGGTCATGTGTCATCCATGTAGACCGACCCAACCCGATTCAGTTTTTCTTTTTGATTATCTGAAAAAAGATAAGAAGAATGTAACCTACAAATTTGAAAAAAGAGGGGGGAACAGTTACTCAATAACTGTTTATCTGCCCAAATTCTCCTATACATATTACTTCTTCTTCTTCAGATAAGAGATGAAAAAAAAAAAAAAAGAATCTCTTGAGTATTAAAACACATTTCAAGATATAAACACCGAAAAGAGATATTTAGTTTATGAAATAATACTCTGTTTTCAAGAGAGATGAAGTGGACTTGGGGCAATTCTTTCGATAGCAAAATCAACACCTCCAGTTGTAACGTATCAAGGTACATACTGATTTTTGCTCAATAGTTCATTACAATGGTATCAGAGCCGAGGTTCATTGCCCTATATTTTCATGTGATATCTCGAGTTTAAGTGTGAAAAATTCTTGAAATATGGTGTACGTAATTACCTGATAGAAAATGGACATAACCGAATGTAATCGAAATGGTGAACACATTATGCTGTGAATTTTATTATAGATCTTGCTATTGATTTCAATTTGCTGAAAATAAAATAAATTTAGTCAGATTTGTATCTGCGTTTAAATAAAAAATATGAAGAAGAAAATACTAAATGAGATAATTGTTCCTAATACTCCGTATATTTTTTTTGTATGGAACATATAAGACTGAATGAATAAAGTTGTTATTTCTTTGTTCCTATTCTAATGGAGGAAATAAACAGAGATTTGTTTTTGAAAAGAAGAAGTTTAATGAAAGCTTTTCTTGAAGAGGACAGTGAAAAATGTGTAAAGTAGTATTTGTGCTACATTATTAAATATTGTACTACACACTTTAAAAAAAATGTTTGATGTAAATTTTTTTCAATTATCTAGTACTTTTGTTTCTTTCAAAAAATCTATGGTACGTAAGTATGATTATGTCTTTTGCTATTATTTTAGATATTTTAATATCTAAAATGTGTATTAATTAAAATCATATTTTTTGTATAAATATATACAGAAAAGTCTTTGTTTTAAAATAAATTCGACCAATTTTGTGACATGTTTATAAATTTCATAATCGAATAATTATAACTTGATATTTTTTTGTCTTAATAAGTCCCTAAATATTTTATAATGGATTTTGCCTTCTACAATAAATTGTGACATAAAATGTCACATTGAGTGTTAAACCATTCTTATTGTTTCTTGGTTCCTATTTCAGAAATGGCTGAACGGGAACAAACTCGAATCACTCAAAGTGGAAGTTCTGGATGTCGAGCAAAGAAACAAAGTGGAACAGCACGTCGTCGAAGGGCATGTTTTCGAGGTCGTGAGATCATACGAAATGGTGTCACCAGGGCGATACAAAGTATGTTATGAAATGAAAGGGATATACAAAGGGAAAGACAAAAGAAACTAATAGAGTTCAAGTCTTTTAAGATGTCCCCAAGTACTACTGTTGCAAATTTTATTCATTTGTTTGAATTAAAATGTGTAGAACAAGAAAACTATTTAAAAATCTCGGATTGAAAAGCTTTAGCTATTTTAGAAAATTCTCTCTGTGATCTTTGGGGTGAGAGATTAATTAATGTTTACCACGAGATTTGGCCTAGCGAGCCTTTTGGGTGTACATAAGTCGTCTTGAATATTTGTGGAATGTTTTTCATCTTTAAATTGACTTGTAATTTGAAGATGTTTATTAACTTTATATATATGAAGTTGTTTCTCTCCTTTTATATGAATTTTATTCATTTATTTGAGTTTACAACGATTTAATTTAAAGCTATCATTCTAATACACATTAAGAAATTAATTTCTAATTTTGGTCAAATGTTTAGTTCGTAGATAATGATCAGATTCTTAAGCGTCCTTTCAATTCTACACTAAATATGAAACCTTCATGAGAATTGATTTGCTTAAATGTGTATGTCACATGCAAAATTGATTAAAAATACTTGCGTGATTGTATCTTAATTACATACATGGCATCAAAAAGTATAATTGCTGACTTGAAAAAAAAATAAAAATCTGAATGGTGATAATTATGACATTTGGAGTCGTAAAATATGGTATCTATTAGAAGAGAAAAATTCTCTCAAAGGTATAAACCATGTTTTGAATCAACTAGAAGAAGGCAACACTGCACAACACAGAAAAGACCTTGAAGCTTATAAAGCTTGAAAAAAGACTAATTTCACTACACGTGAAATAATAGTTAGTTCTGTTGTTGATGACCTCATACATGAATGTGGAGAATTCCCAACTGCTTATGCTATGTGGGCACATCTGTGAAAAACATATGGGGGTACATCTATGACCCACCTCTGACAGCTGATTATCAAATTTGACACTTACAAGAAGCGTCATGATCAAAATGTCAAACAAAACCTTAGGGTGATGTCAAACATGATAGCCCAACTCAAAAGTGCTGGTCATGTTCTTTTAGATGAGAAACATGTTCAAGAGTGATCCAGTCTCTTCCTAATAAATAGGAACATGTGAAGGTTAACTTGACCCATAATGATAGTATTAAAACCTTCTTTGATGTTGCCCGCCATGTTGAACTTGAATATGAGCAGCTTGGTGCTGCTAAAACTGCTTCTAATGCCTTTATGGCAGAGTCAAGTGGTACAAAGTCTTCAGGCTTCAAGCGCAAGAAAAATTGAAAGAAAAATGGAAAGAATAAAGAGACTGGAGAAGGACCCTCTAGTAAAAGAAATAAGCCAAATTTCAAAAAGGGAAAACATTTTTTCAAGAAGAGAGACAAGAGCAAAATGAAGTGCTAGAATTGTCAAGTTCTAAGTCATTTTGCTCGTGAATGTACCAAAACCTTCTTTGATGTTGCTCGCCATGTTGAACTTGAAGATGAGCAGCTTGGTGCTGCTAAAACTACTTCTAATGCCTTTATGGCAGAGTCAAGTGGTACAAAGTCTTCAGGCTTCAAGCGCAAGAAAAATTGAAAGAAAAATGGAAAGAATAAAGAGACTGGAGAAGGACCCTCTAGCAAAAGAAAGAAGCCAAATTTCAAAAAGGAAAAATGTTTTTTCAAGAAGAGAGACAAAAGCAAAATGAAGTGCTAGAATTGCCAAGTTCTAAGTCATTTTGCTCGTGATTGTACCAAGCCAATAAATGTAGAATCTCTAAATGCATCTCTGAGTGCTACATATGTTTCTAGCACTTCTTTACTAACTGAATCTTATGTAGATTGTAGACTCAGGATCCACCGATCACGGGAGTCGAGATCGGAAAGCGTTTGTGGAGTTTCGTCGATTTTCACCTGGATCAAGATGGATCTCTACAGGAAATAATGCTAGACTATAAGTTAAATGGATAGGCAATTGCAAAGTGGACTTGGGTGGTGGCCGATCTTTAATGTTTCATGATGTCCTATATGCTCTAGAGATTCGACAAAACTTAGTATCTGTTTCTGTACTTTTAGATGTTGGTTTTGATTTTTTTTAATCGTAATGGTGTTCGAATAACTCTAGATAATGTTTTTTATGGTTCTGGACTTCGTTATTTTTTTGGTTGATAAAACCGATTTTTATGGTTTTTTATGCGCCACTATCGCGCCAGAAACATGCCTCAGTAGTTTGGGCTCTGGCACGGTGCGCCACTACGAGGTGTGTAGGATTTTAGGCAAAATCAGCCTGGCGCTGCAATGGCGCAATGCGCCACTATCGCGCCAGGAGCATTTTAGCCTATTTTCAGAACTTTTGAGGAGGGGCAATTTGGGAACTTACCCAAATTATATATGTATTACCCTTGGTCTTTTGGGAACACATTTTACAGCCTCACTCTCTCTCTAAAAGCCCTAGGAGCTTCTCTCTCTCTCTCTTCTTCTTCTTCCCCATTTCCAACAAGAAGAGTTCCAAGAGCTTCAAGATTTGAGTTCTCCATTAAAGACCAAACATCAAGGTTTTATTCAAGTCTTCACTAAGGTATGTAAGGCTACATGGGTTGAGTCCACCCATGTGCCCTACTCTTACTTTGAGGCTAGATGTCCATGAAAATGGAGTTTCTTGGTAGGGTTTATGTTTGAATGAGTTTTATCCCCTATTTATTTAATGCTATATGTGTTGATGTTGTTGAGCTAAGAAGTTCCTAAAACCTTCATGTAAGTGTGAGTTGATGGAGATGACTTATTATTATGTTTTGTTGGTCTCTTTAACCATGTGATTATGTTGCTTAAGTCATTTTCCTTGAATGTGTCATTCTACTTGGATTGTTGAGCTAAAGTCAAAGAGTTGTGATGAGTCTTGAGGAGATGTCATAAATGCTTACCTAAATGAGGCCTAATTGAGTTAATTGGAGGATAGAATTGATGAGTGGACAAGGTCCTAAATAGAACTTGCCATTATGACTTAATTGAGTTAAAATGAGGATAGAGTTGATGAGTTAACAATGTCCCACATGAAACTAGCCGTGAGGTCTTGTTTAAGATGATTGGAGGGAGTCTTATGAGCATGGAGTCATGGGAGGAGTATGAAGCCGTGTCTAGTTGAGTCTTGCTTATGGGTGTGTTGTGCACCATACTTATAAGCACGAGGCTATAGGACATTAGGAATTATTTCCTCTCTTTCATACTCTGAATTCATGCGATGGAGTTAAACTCTATGAAACTTCCCTTCTAATTCGTGCGTTTATATGTTACAGATAATGCCACCAAAATATACTGCTAGCCAGAGGAATGCCGATAATGCAGAGATGCCCCAGTCTGAGGTACGCTCGGCAAGGGCTAAAAGCCGACCTACGAGGTATGTAGAGGCGCCCCAAGTGCCTGCTACTCCGCCTGCACCCACGTCAGAAGCAGAATTTAGAGGGGCAATTGCAATGCTCACTCAATTAATGGCTGCCCGAAATGGTAACCAGAGTTCGCTGACTCTTAGATCTAGTTCCCAAGAGCCATCTGCTGCCGCCAGAATTCGAGACTTTCTGAGAATGGATCCGTCGGCATTCACGGGTTCTAAGTTTGATGAAGACCCTCAAAACTTTATTGACGAGATGTGGAAAATTCTGAAAGCTATGCATGCTATAGAAATTGAGGGGGTGGAGTTGGTGTCTTATCAACTCAAGGATGTGGCAAACATTTGGTATAACCAATGGGAGCAAGGTAGAGGTGAGGATGCTGAACCTTCTGTGTGGGATAAATTTGAGAGAGCCTTTTTTGACCACTTCTTTCCCCGAGAGTTGAGAGAAGCGAAAGTGGAGGAATTTGTGAATCTAAAATAGAAGGGTATGACGGTTAAGGAGTATGGCCTGAAATTCATCCAGCTGTCCAGGTATGCTCCAGAAATGATCCCATATATAAGGTCAAAGATGAGGAAGTTCGTCTCCGGATTAGGGAGGCATGTGAAGAAGGAGTGCAAAGCAGCATTGTTGATCTCAGACATGGATATTTCGAGACTAATGGTGTATGCTCAACAGGTGGAGGATGAGAAGAGAAAATACCGAAAGGAGCATCTGAGCAAGAAGGCAAAATCAGCGGGCCATGAGAATGAACAGAGGCAAAACAAGGGCAACAGGTATGACCAGAAGAGGCCTCCCAATTATGCCTCATCTACCGCAAGTGCACCTATGCCGTAGAACAGGTATGACCGACAAGTACAGAGTCGCCAGAATTTCAGACTCCAGGGTTCTCAATCCCAGGCCAGTGTAAGTCAAGGTTCGAGGGGGAAGCCACCATACGACAAGTGTGGTAGGCTCTACTTGGGAGAATGCAGAGCGGGAAGAGTTGGTTATTATAAATGTGACCAAATGGACCATTTTCAGAGGGAGTGCCCAACAGGGGAAATAGAGTCCAGCATTCTGCCACCATACCACTGGCTAGGGGTAATCAGAGGGGCACTACTTCAGGTACGGGTAGAGGTATAAATCGCCTATATGCCATGGGTAGTCGTCAAGTTCAAGAGGACTCTCCAAACATCATGACGGGTATGATACGAGTCTCTTCTCTTGATTGTTATGTTTTGATGGATCCGGGTTCCACCTTATCTTTTGTGACTCCTTACGTGGCTAGTAAATTCAATAAAATTCCTAAATGTCTTCTTGAGCCTTTCAGTGTAGCTACTCCTGTCGGTGATTCTATCTTAGCTGAGAGAGTCTATAGAGATTGCACTATGTCAATTCATCACAGGGATACCTTGGCCGACTTAGTTGAGTTGGAAATGGTTGATTTTGATGTGATCCTTGGCATGGACTGGCTTTATGTCTATTATGCCTCTATTGATTGTAGAACTCAGATTGTCAAGTTCAAATTCCCGAACGAAGCTATCATAGATTGGAGGGGTAGTCCTATTATGCCTAAGGGTAAGTTTATTTCTTACCTTAGGACCAGGAATCTAATCTCAAAAGGGTGTATCTATCACATTATCCGAGTGAAAGATGGCAATACTGAGTCTCCATCCCTCGAGTCGGTTCCGATCGTCAATGAGTTTCCGGATGTCTTTCCTGAAGATCTGCCTGAAGTCCCTCTTGATAGGGAGATCGACTTCGGGATTGATGTTCTTCCTGATACCCAGCCTATCTCAATTTCTCTATATAGAATGGCTCCAGCCGAGTTGAAAGAGTTGAAGGAGCAGTTGAAGGACTTGCTAGATAAGGGATTCATTAGTCTGAGTGTCTCACCATGGGGTGCTCCTATCCTATTTTGTGCAAAAGAAAGATGGGTCCCTTAGAATGTGCATCGATTACAGGCAGCTAAACAAGGTCACCATAAAGAATAAGTACCCTCTCCCTAGAATAGATGATTTGTTCGACCAACTTCAGGGTGCCACTTATTTCTCAAAATAAACCTGAGATTCGGCTACCATCAGTTGAAGGTGAGGGAATGCGATATTTCGAAGACCGCTTTTTGGACTCGTTATGGCCACTTTGAATTTTTGGTCATGTCCTTCGGGTTGACTAATGCCCCCGCAGTTTTCATGGATCTCATGAATCAAGTGTTTAAACCATATCTTGATATGTTTATGATTGTATTCATAGATGATATTCTGGTTTACTCCAAGAATGAAGAGAAGCACGCCTATCATCTTAGAGTCGTTTTACAAACTTTGAGGGACCAGCTACTGTATGCAAATTTCTCTAAATGTGAGTTTTGGCTTGCATCAGTGGCCTTCCTAGGCCACATTGTATCTGGAGATGGTATTTAGGTTGACGCTCAAAAGATTGAAGCTGTGAAGAGTTGGCCCAGACCCACATCCCCGACAGAGATAAGAAGTTTCTTGGGTTTGGCCGGCTATTATCGAAGGTTTGTAGAGGGATTCTCATCCATATCAGCACCGTTGACTAAGCTGACCCAAAAGAAGGCTGAGTTCCAATGGTCCGATGCTTGTGAGGAGAGTTTCCAGAAACTAAAGTCCAAGCTAACCACTACTCCTGTCCTGACCTTGCCCGATGGAACAGAGGGCTTTGTGGTCTACTGTGATGCATCCAGAATTAGGTTGGGCTGTGTGTTGATGCAAAGAGGGAAGGCAATAGCTTATGCTTCAAGACAGCTTAAGGTTTAGGAGAGAAATTACCCAACTCATGACCTTAAGCTGGCAGCTATGGTATTCGCGCTTAAAATCTGGCGCCACTACTTGTATGGAGTGCATGTTGACATATTCACCGATCACAAGAGCTTACAATATGTCTTTAGCCAGAGGGGACTCAACCTGAGGCAAATAAGATGGCTCGAGCTACTCAAAGACTACGACATGAGCATCCTCTACCATCCAAGTAAAGCTAATGTTGTTACTGATGCTCTTAGCAGGTTGTCTATGGGTAGCACTGCTCATGTGGAGGAGGGAAGGAGGGAATTGGCGAAGTAGGTACATAGATTAGCCTGATTGGGAGTTCGACTCGAAGAGAATGATGAAGGTGGAGTAAACGTTCGAGATGGGGCTACGTCCTCACTTGTAGTAGAGGTAAAGGAAAATCAAGACCAAGATCCCGTCCTTCTCCAATTGAAGGAAGTTGTTCACAAACAAGGGGTGATGGTTTTCACCAAATGGGGAGATGGTGTGTTGAGGTACCAAGGTAGATTGTGTGTACCTGATGTCGATGATGTTCGAGAGAGGATTATGGCCGAAGCACATAGCTCCAGATATTCTATTCATCCGGGCTCCACAAAGATGTACCATGACTTGAGGGAAATTTATTGGTGGAGTGGGATGAAGAGAGATATTGCGGAATTCATTTCCAAGTGCCCGAATTGTCAACAGGTGAAGGCTGAGCATCAAAGGCCATGTGGTTTAGCTCAAAACATAGAAATTCCAGAATGAAAGTGGGAGATGATCAACATGGACTTTGTTACAGGTCTACCGAGGTCCCAAAGGCAACATGACTCAATTTGGGTAATTGTGGATAGAATGACGAAATCAGCTCACTTCTTGGCAGTAAAGACTACGGACACCGCAGAAGATTATGCAAAGTTATACACATAGGAGATCGTCAGATTGCATGGGGTCCCGTTGTCTATCATCTCAGACAAAGGTGTCTAATTCACTTTCTAATTTTGGAAATCCTTTCATAAGGGATTAGGTTCAAAGGTGAACTTAAGTACGGCCTTTCATCCCCAGACGGATGGCCAAGCAGAGTGCACCATCCAGACATTGGAAGATATGTTGAGGGCATGCGTGCTTGACTTCAAGGGAAATTGGGATGATCACTTACCTCTCATAGAGTTTGCATATAACAATAGCTATCATACAAGCATCCGAATGACTCCTTATGAAGCCTTGTATGGGAGGAGGTGTAGATCACCCATTGGGTGGTTTGAAGTTGGTGAAGTTGAGTTGATTGGGCCTGATTTTGTTCACCAAGCCATGGAGAAGGTAAGAGTTATTCAAGATAGGCTAAAGACAGCCCAAAGCCGCCAAAAATGTTACACCGATGTGAGGAGGAGAGACCTAGAGTTCAAGGTAGATGATTGAGTGTATTTGAAAGTGTCACCCATGAAGGGTGTCATGAGGTTTGGAAGGAAGAGGAAGCTCAGTCCTCGATATATTGGTCCTTACCAGATTTCGAGGCGGATTGAGAGTGTTGCCTATGAGTTGGATTACCCTCAGAGCTATCCTCTATTCATCCGGTGTTCCACGTATCGATGTTGAAAAAGTGCTTGGGCTATCCCTCGTTGGTAGTCCCCATTGATAGTATTGGAGTTAAGGATAGCTTATCCTACGAAGAGGTTCCGGCCCAAATTCTTGATCGCCAAATCCGTAAATTGAGGAATAAAGAGATCGCCTCAGTCAAAGTCCTGTGGAGGAACCAATTTGTTGAGGAAGCCACATGGGAAGCGGAGGAAGCCATGAAATCTAAATATCCACATCTATTCGTGCCTACCGATGAGAATGTTGAAGGTAATGTCCATTTCCTTGACTTGAATTCATTTGTGCATTTTGAGTTTGATTGGTAACTATTTGAGAAATTGATTGGTTGAATGACTGAATATTGATTTTGATTTGTACCCCAAGTCCATTCTTGGTTACTCGTCATTCGAGGACGAATGATCCCAAGAGGGAGATAATGTAACACCCCTCAAAATTTTCCCCTAAGATTCGAACCCTTCTTGTAGATGGGTAGGATCGAACTCGAGTATTGAGGAGCATATGCATGAGTTGAGATGAGTCTTTGAGAAATTGAGCAGCGTTAGAGGTGATATGGATTCATGAAGGACCCCTAGGACCAAGCTAAGTCCAAAAGATCCGTCGTGACTAAGCTTTAGGATGAATTCATAAAAGGGATTGACTTCTAACGAACCTATCTTTTGAAAGACGACAATCTGGGTGGCCCATAAACTATCAAATTAAAGGTCGTCGAGTCTTCTTTCCAACGCCACCAAGAATGTAATTTTTGGAGTTCGGATTTAAAATATATGACTATCCTAAGATGAACTAGCACAACAAAGTTTTTCAGGCCTAGGTTGTAATTGCTGGAAAACTGGGGCTTGGCGCCGCAGTGGCGCGATGCGCCACTATTGCGCCAGAAACATGCCTCAGTAGTTTGGGCTCTGGCACGGCGCGCCACTACGAGGTGTGTAGGATTTTAGGCGAAATCAGCCTGGCGCTGCAATGGCGCGACGTGCCACTATCGCGCCAGGAGCATTTTAGCCTATTTTCAGAACTTTTGAGGAGGGGCAATTTGGGAACTTACCCAAATTATATATGTATTACCCTTGGTCTTTTGGGAACATATTTTACAGCCTCACTCTCTCTCTAAAAGCCCTAGGATCTTCTCTCTCTCTCTTCTTCTTCTTCCCCATTTCCAACAAGAAGAGTTCTAAGAGCTTCAAGATTTGAGTTCTCCATTGAAGACCCAACATCAAGGTTTTCTTCAAGTCTTCACTAAGGTATGTAAGGCTATCCAAAACATGGGTTGAGTCCACCCATGTGCCCTACTCTTGCTTTGAGGCTAGATGTCCATGAAAATGGAGTTTCTTGGTAGGGTTTATGTTTGAATGAGTTTTATCCCCTATTTATTTGATGCTATATGTGTTGATGTTGTTGAGCTAAGAAGTTCCTAAAACCTTCATGTAAGTGTGAGTTGATG
The DNA here is from genome assembly GCF_947179165.1 of Solanum dulcamara. NCBI lineage: Eukaryota > Viridiplantae > Streptophyta > Magnoliopsida > Solanales > Solanaceae > Solanum > Solanum dulcamara. The sequence goes on along the minus strand of NC_077243.1, from coordinate 34,610,130 downwards.
GAGATGACTTATTATTATGTTTTGTTGGTCTCTTTAGCTATGTGATTATGTTGCTTAAGTCATTTTCCTTGAATGTGTCATTCTACTTGGATTGTTGAGCTAAAGTCATAGAGTTGTGATGAGTCTTGAGGAGATGTCATAAATGCTTACCTAAATGAGGCCTAATTGAGTTAATTGGAGGATAGAATTGATGAGTGGACAAGGTCCTAAATATAACTTTCCATTATGACTTAATTGAGTTAAAATGAGGATAGAGTTGATGAGTTGGCAATGTCCCACATGAAACTAGCCGTGAGGTCTTGTTTGAGATGATTGGAGGGAGTCTTATGAGCATGGAGTCATGGGAGGAGTATCAAGCACCGAAGCGGATAAGAGTATAGTCCATACTCGAACCCTAGAAACTATGCCGCCAATGTAGGTAGGGATGGAACCGTTAAAGTCGAAGGCTTTCCATGGGATCGAACCGTTAAAGTCGGATGTTTCCCATTTTATTGTCCAGAAATGATAGGACTTGACTAATCGATGGTATTCATTATTAGGGATGCGTTTATGCCCTAACAAGGTATGGATGGACGTGGCAACAATGTCTGATTATTGTACTATCATCGGCTCATAGGTAATGGTTGTCGGATAAGAGAAACTCCCATTTAGGTCTTGATAGTGCTCCGAGTCAGTTGAGTTAAATGGCTTATGCGTTAGTCCCATCTAAACTATTCTTGTTAGACTTAGGACATTTGAGTGAGTTGTCATGTATATATGTATGAGTTGAGATCCTGAGTTGATATTGATGTTTTTTTGATGTGGTTTCATCCGGCCATTTTACATACTCGTACATTCCACGTACTGACGCCATTTGGCCTGCATCATTTCATGATGCAGAGACAGGTACCAGAGATCATCAACCAGCGTACCGTTGATTATCTACGCACTTCCAACTATGTTGTGAGTCCTCCTAGCTTCCGGAGGATCTTGAGCTCTCTGTATAGCTTCATGTTGTCTCCTTTATTTTGATTGTGGTAGCCATGGTCTTGTCATTGGCACCTTCTAGACTTTGATAGAGGCTTCATAGACTAGAGTGTTGGGAGGTTGGACTGTTATTTTGAGGAGTCCTATTATATTTATTGGGTTGAGTTAAACATAATTGGCCTTCGGGCCTCATATTGTAAATAACATGTTATAATTGAGCCTTCCTTTGAGCGTATATGACTGAATGATGGAATGATTGAGTTAGGTGGTTCGCTTAAAGGTCAGAAATGGCTTTCAAGTGCCGGTCACGTCTAGGGTACCCTCTCGGAGCGTGACAAGGAAGGACATTTAGTTCTTTTCTTCAAAATTAATATGCCAACTTATGAAAATTATCTTGCTGAAAAGATTACACGTAAACCATTCTAAAAGAGCAGAGATACAACTTCAATTAATCCATTCTGATATTTGTGGTTTAATGAATGTGAGGGTAAGGTCTGGTGCCACATACTTTATCACATTTATTAATGATTTCATGCGCTTTAGTTATGTCTATTTGATTTCTCATAAATCTAAAGCACTTGAGTGCTTTAAAAGATATATGAATGAAATTATGGCACGTGGATATTTATCAAAACAATTTGAAGAATTATATACTGAAAAAGGCATTATTAGACAGTTAACTACTCCTTATACACCTCAACAAAATAGTGTAGCTGAGAGAAGAAATAGAATATTGTTGGATATGACAAGATCAATGATGGCACAGACAAATTTGTCTATCTCTTTCTAGAGAGATGCATTCTTAACTGCGGCTTACATATTGAATAAAGTGCCTTCTAAATCAGTACCTTTCACTCCTTATGAACTTTGGACTGATCATAAAACAAACCTGAATGATCTACGATCTTGGGGTTGTGTTGCATATATTAAAGATCGTTTTGGTGAGTTTGATAAACTAAGTCCAAAAGGAAAAAAATATATCTTTATAAGATACTCAAAACGCTCTTAAGGGTATGTGTTCATTCATGAATTGGAAGATGGAAGTATTACTGAAATTGAATAATGAGATGTTAGATTTTTGGAAAATAATTTTCCCAAAAAGGGTGATGTAAATGAAGAAAAGCCTCTTTATGAAATGTTGAATTCAGAAGGTCAGATAATGTCATCGTACATACTTGATAAGACAATTGATCAAGAAATAATTCATGGTCCTAATGGGAGCTTTGAATTCCAAAATTCTATAGAGGAATCTGAATTTCAATTACGTAAGAGTACAAAAAAAGGAGTACCTAAACGATCTTATGAGATTGAGGATTATATTTTTTTGGTATCTTCTATAGAATTGGATGAACCTAATTTTATGACTGAGGCTTTATTGAGCCCTAAAAAGATGAATGGTTAAAAGAGATGAAAGAAGAATTAAAGTCCATGAAAATCAAGAAAGTTCGGGATCTACTTGACCTTCCTCAGGGACATAGAGCTATTGGAAATAAATGGATTCTCAAGGTTAAACGCAAATCGGATGAGTCAATAGAAAAACACAAATCACGATGGTGGCAAAGAGGTTTTACTCAAGAAGATGAAATAGATTATGAGGAAATTTTTTCACCAGTTGTGAAGTTTACCTCTATACGATTACTTTTGGCTATAGTTGCACGTTTAGATCTATAATTACACCAAATGGATGTGAAGACCGCCTTTCTCAATGGAGAACTAAACGAGGAAATCTATATGGAACAACCTGTAGGTTTCGTTGTTAAAGGACAAGAAAAGAAAGTTTATAAATTGCAAAGATCAATTTATGGTCTAAAGTAATCTTCGAGGCAGTGGTACTTGAGATTTCATAAGAAAGTGATTTCATTTGATTTCACCATGATCGATGAAGACCATTGCATCTATGTGAAAAAGTCTGATGAAAAGTTTATAATTCTTTCTCTTTACATGGATGATATTTTATTAGTTGGAAATAATTTAGAATATGTAAAAACAGTCAAGTCATGACTTTCAAAGTCATTTGATATGAAAGACATGGGTGAAGAAAACTATATATTGGGTGTCAAGATTCAAAGAGATCTTTCTAAAAAATTCTTGAGTTTATCTCAAGTAACATACATAAAGAAAATATTGGATCGCTTTCGAATGAATAGTTGCAAATCCATGGATATTCCTGTAGCAAGAGGTGAAAATTTAAGCCTTGAAATGTGTCCAAAAACTGAAAAAGAAAAGGAAGACATGCCTCGAGTTCCATATTCGAGTGCTGTTGGGAGTTTGATATATGCTATGATGTGTACTCACCCAGATATTTGTTATGCCGTGGATCTGGTTAGCAGGTATTAGTCCAATCCTGAAAGAGGCCATTGGAAAGCAGTGAAAAGAATATTTTGATATCTGAAGGGAAGTGTAGATTATTCACTATGCTATAATGGATTTGATTTATTCCTGAAAGGTTACACATATGCTGATTGAGCTGGTGATCGGAATGATAGAAAATCAACCTTCGATTATGCTTTCTTACTTAATGGTGGTGCTATTTCATGGAAAAGTAAGAAACAAACTTGCACAACTTTTTCGACCATAAAATCTGAATTTGTAGCTTGTGCATCTGTAGTACAAGAAGCTATTTGGTTAAAGAGATTCTTTGAGCATTTAAATTGCAAAGAATTTTGAGGATCCCATGATTTTAAATTGCGACAGTCAGGCGGCTATAGCATATACGAAGGATCCTAAGTATCACAGCAAGACCACACATTGACATCAAGTATAACTTTGTGAGAGACATAGTAGCAGTGGAGAAATAAATTTACAATAAGTTCCTATTCGTGAAATGATAGCTGATCCTTTTACAAAAGCGATATCTAGATATTTGTTTGAAAAATATGTTAAGGCTCTAGGTTTGCGTAGGATATGATGATATTTATGTATTATAAAATAACTTGGTTGTTATAGTATTCTCATCAGTATAAACTAATGAATTTATATTCATATCTCATATGCATGTGATAATATTTTATAAATAAAGTGTGTCGGACAAGTCGCGAGATTGACTCTCTCACATGAGCAATTGCCTCTTATATCAGAGAATGTGAAGAGATATTTTTCCCACTACCATAATATGACTTATTTTATATACCAGACAAGAGTCTCTCTAAGAAAATAAATTGAGTATTACTGAAGAGAGAAACTCGGGTTAGACATTTAGAAGTGTCTAGACCAAGGTATGTACGATGTTGGATAATTAAAAGAATGAGACACATGCACAAAATATAAGGTGAAAATATCGTAGCATGTGTTTCATACCACGTGTGTTATGCGATCAATGAGTTAATGAAAGAATGATTTTCTGCTTCTTCATTGTGTGAGATCCCGAAAAGCTAAATTAACTTTTTATTAAAATACCCTTTGACCTTTTACTGATTCTTGAAGTTTTGATCGGTGTTGCTACTTTAGCATGTTACTAATAGTCATGAGTGATTCGAAAAATGCAGTGCATTCTAGGAAAGCAGTTGATTTGGAACAAATAGATTTGAGTAGAAAGGGAAGATGATTAAAATGAATAATTTAACTAGTATACACAAGCCGGCTATTACACTCGAATGTAATTGTGTATATAAAGTTAAACATGAACTCGAGTTCACCTCTTTTAGAGGACGAGGGATCGAATAAGTAACTACTGAAGTAGTGAATGAAGTCTGGGCTATTGTGAGTATTAGTCATATTAGTAGGAAATTCTTTCCACATGTGATTGAATTTCTAAATGTAGCTTGTAAAACCTTAAAGGTAAAGATCGTGATGCTTGTAGGTCGCACGAACTATTTATCGTATGAATTGGTGTCTTATTGATGTAGTACTGGCTCAGATCTTATCCACCATGTGCGAAGTGGAAGATGTTGGATTACGGGTCATGGGTCGCCCATGTGGACCAACCCGACCCGATTCATTTTTTTGTTTTTGATTATTTGAAAAAAGAAGATAAGTAGGATGTAACCTACAAATTTGAAAAAAGATGGGGCAACAGTTACTCAATAACTGTTTATCCGTCCAAATTCCCTTATACATATTACTTCTTCTTCTTTATACAACAGATGAAAAAGAAAACAAAAAAAAAAGGAATCTCTTGAGTACTCAAACACATTTCAAGATATAAACAACAAAAATGAGACATTTAGTTTGTGAAACAATACTCCGTTTTCAAGAGAGACAAAGTGGATTTGGGAGAATTCTTTCGGTAGCAAAATCAACACTTTCTGCTGTAACTTATCAAGGTACACACTGATTTTTGCTCAATATTTCATTACATATTTAAATTCGAAAAATAATTTAAAAGTTTCAAAGTTAAATAAAAATGTTCACTTACAAATCTCTAAAAACAATTCTAGGTGAAACCACGATTTCAATTTTCAAATTCAGCTTAAGTACATCTTTCCTTATCATTAACCAAATATGTCTACAAACTTTACTAATAAATGTTTCATTGCTTTAATCATATAGGAGTAGTACCCCTAATGCTGTATATATGTTGATCAGATTACTTTACCTTTCCATTTAAAACTATCTCTAAGAAAAGGTGAAAATGTTAAGTATTTTTGAATGTCAAATCAGATAGCAATGTGTCCACTTATTAATTTTGACTTAACGTAATGTGATTATTAATTATTTACAGTGAAAAATAATTATGCAAAGAAGTCTAGTATTGTTAAAGAACATTCAATGTTTTTGCATTATATTATTGTAGAAATGTAATAATGTAAGTAACATAGAATGACTATACATGAATGCAATCAAAATAGTAATAGTTTCATAGCCGGACAATTTTCATTTGTTTTAATTAATAAAAAACAGCTCATGTGGCCATATTCATTTAAAAGGGAAAAAAATAGTTTCATAAATACTTTTAACTTTATAATTGTCTGCATCAAAGGATGATGGTACGTAGGTGTAGGTGTCAAATGATCAGGTTTGGACGGGTCAAATTGGATTGAGTTAATAAATGAATTTTTTTTTACTTAAATACAAATTTTATTTTATCATAATCTCTAAAATTCTCTAGCATTTAAAAGTATTACAAATATCCATTCTCGAATACATCACTATCCTCTCTCGAAGTCTCGGATACATTCCTATCCCCTCTCAGATACATCTCTCCCTTCTCGGATACATCCCTTCCCTTTCAAATAAATCATTATCCCCTCTCGAATACATCTCTCCCATTAAGTAATGTATCATTCGCAATCCGTGAGCTATGTATTCGCAAATTTTCTGATGTATTCGAGATTTTCCTGATATATTCGAGATTCAATAAATTTAAGAGATTTTTTTTAATTTGGAAAAGAATAGGGATATGTTATAGTTAGCTTTTAACAGTTAACACTATGAGATTTATGTAATTTTTATTTAATAAATAGACGGGTTATTGACTCGCCCTAAAGCTACTTGGGCTGAAATTGGCTAAAATGCGGGTCATAACCTAGCTAGCTCAATTGTTACTAAGTTTTCATTGCTTTATTTGTTCTTTTTTATATAAAAAATATATGGTTATATATAACATATCAAATTAAAAAAATATATATTTTTAAAAAAAATTTAACAAAATTTCTCATAAGTCAACTTGAGTTACATCAACCTAACTTTTAACAGACTAAAATATGTTGAACTGAAATGGATTGAGCATAAATGTGTGTTATCTTAGAATGAATTGAATGAGTTGGAGGGATGGATTTAATTTTGATACCCCTAATAGTATGTATAGACAAAAATGGTCCTGAAATATTAACAAGGAGAGTGACTTTTGTAGCATGACTTGGGGGGAATTAGGAATCTAGAGAATGAGCAAGTTGAAGTCAACTCTTGGGTTGTGTTTGATAAGTAAATAATTTTCAAAAAATATTTTTTAATTTTTTTTTATGTTTGAGTGATTAATTTTTTTGATACCGAACGTATCATTGATTCTCATCAACTCTACTAAAGGTATGGTAATTAAGTACGATATAAATCAATGTTATTAAAACCAAATCTTTGACAAATATTATTTCTTCTTAATTTTATTCCACTCCCTTGGAACATCATGCACATTAAATTTTATCTATGTGCTAGTAATATGTTTTCCACTAAAACCTAATTAGATTAGTTTTTTTTTAAAGAGTCAGAGACAAAATTTTGATAAAAATTGAAATATTGCTATTATTGATTGAGAAAAATTCAGAAATAGTTAATATTTGGTCAAAATATAATTGGATCAATAATTTTTCGCGGCAATCTGATAGTTGAGGTGATCAAAATTTTGATTTTGATAACTAGCACTCGAATTTTGTTCTCTATTATTAGAAGTAAAAGTTTTCGATCGACACCATTTCTTACATATTCAATGAGAAGAAACCATTTCAACTGATTTTTCTTTGATATTAAATCAAATGAAAAATAATATCAAAGAAAAATAAATGAAAACAAAATTGCTAATTAGAAGGATATGCATAATGCTAAGCGTTGTTGCAAAAAAAAATTCACAATACTAGTTTAAGAGCATCTCATAATGAAGAGAATTGATTTATCTGAGTGATTTAGAGTTTTTCTCTCAGAGTAGTGTGAATTGCACATATTTTTGTGTGAAATCTATTAATTTTTTTGACAAACTTTGACATAACAATAAAAGTTGTTAAGTTTTAAATATTTGGAGGATGTTTTTTATTAAGAAGGATAATTTAAGGATGTAGTTTAAGTTGTGAGTATAGTTTAAGAATATTTTGGGTCAAAAAGCTCAAAAGATTACCCTACCGATAAGGAAGAGGAGATTTTTTTTGCCATCTATTTTGACCGCGGAAAAACCACATCAATATACACGAAAATATAAATTTGAAATGATACTTGATAACGAACCTAGAATAATCCAGATAATATTGCGAACAGCATGAATTTGTGACATATCAAGATTGATTCATTTCATTGATGAAAATGAGTCAAGTTACCTAACAAGACACAAGATATACATCAAAAGAAATCACTATGAATTTGAACTTTAGCATTCCTTCTTGTTTGTCAAAAAATCTTTTAAGATTACCTATATTGAATCGTGACAAATACACTTTACCAAACGACCCTTAGAGTTTGTTTGGCATTACTACTAAAAACTGCTAATTTTTAGAAGCATTTTTTAAAAATAACTTTTCAGAAAAATGCTTTTAAAAATAAACAATTTGTGTTTGGCTTATTCATTTGGAAAGTGTTTTTAATAAGTAGATAATGTTTGACTAATCTCTTTTAAAAAAATTACTTTCGAGAGTCAAATTACCGAAAATGTCAAGTATCAATTCATTTTTAATATTAAAATTATTTTATAAAGAGAAATTGTTTTAAATATCTATTTTAAATTTTTTAATTGTATTTTTATTAAATTAAAATATACATATTCAATTTTTCAATCAATATTATACATTGATATAATATTAACATGATGATTTAAATATAAATTTAAAATTCGTTTCAAAAATTAATTCACTACATACGAAAAATTCACCACAAAAATAAACAAATATAATTGATATATTGGTAATTTTGTATATACGACAGAGATATTTTGATATTTAAAAAATTAATTTTCTGCTTCAGCTTATCTTAAGAAGCAATTTTTTTAGCTTCTTCCCATTCGCCGAAAAACTGCTTCAACCTTTAATTAAAAACAATATTACTCATTGCCCAAATAACTCTACTTTTCAAGAAAAATATTTTTCCTCAAAATAAGTGTTTTTGGCCCCCCAGCAACAATGCTAAACAGGTTCTTAATCCTGCACCTTAGACCACATCTCATCCATAAGCAGGGGCGGAGCTAAGTGGGGGTTCGAGAGTTCAAACAAATCCAATAATTTTTTCGTAAACCCTTCATTTGTTTTAAAAAATTAAATAAATATATATGTATTATAACTTGTGAACCCCTAGCAAAATTGACTGATATGTCTCAGCCATGAAAATATTTTTCCACACTAGAATTGTGGATTCGAACTCCACAATCATCACAAGTTTCTGTCCTTTTAAAAAGAAGCATGCTATTTTATGACTGGTAAATAACATAAATTCTTATTCTATTTTTGAGAAACTTCACAAATTTCCAACTTGCATTCTGCTTGCTGGCCAAAAAAGAAGAGGAGGAGGAGTAACCGTAGTGTTGCATTTGAGTTGTTAAGTTAATAATCCAGGAATAATTTAACTCTTGCGACATCGTGGGAGTAGCTGTCAAAAGCTATATATAAATCCCAAGGATCTAGTAGTATAGTATGAAGGTATATAGCTCTAATTTTTTAATTTCCTCATCGCTCAAATGCAGAGGTAGCTATCAAATTTAAAACATTAATATAAAAACACAAAAATAATATAATATTTAGTAATTATATAAATCTTCTCGTGTTAATTGAAACCATGTTCCAAATTTGACAAAATATTGGCTTTGGATTAGAATTGTAATTTGTAACACCCCTACCTACCGCACACTTGTAGATTTGTCATCTTCCAGATACACTCTATGATTCCTTTTACTCTTCTTAATAGAATTATATTAATGCAGTCTTTTAACTAAATTACTTCTACTTACTATATTTTATCATTTAATTTTGACTATTAATATTCGTATTAAAAAAAATTATCTCTTAATTTGGTAAAATAGACATGTAAAACTATAATATTTATGGACAAGTAAAATAGAAACGGGGAAGATATATGGGTTCGTGTGCCTACGTAAATGGAGAAAGGCAAAAATGTATGTAGCTTATGATTCAACTATTCGATCAAGTAATTGACATCTAAAAAAATCATAAATGTGTGTCCAAGTTATCGATCTGATTTATCTATATATATAGAAATAATTATTTCGTATCTCACATACATAATTGATTAGATAGTAGTAGCTAGTTTTATAAAGCTTTGTATTCGTGACAAGTTGATTAACTGAGGTCTTAGACTTTTAGGACCAAAAATAGTTGATGTGGTAATAACATGTGAGTACGCCTTGGAGTGCGGATTTATGTGTAAACATGTTATTACCAAACAAGAAGGCATCGACCCTGTTGGGTTGACAATTTGATTATATATTTCCATTTGAAGTTACTCCTTCCTCTATCTTTATCTTTACCTTTATCTGTCCATTATATTAAAAATAAATGTCCAACAATACTTGTGTAATTTATGAAATCAAGGGATAATTTACACTTAGTTTCTAATTTATCTTTATTATTTATTAGTAGTCATTTCTCTATTATATTTTTAAGACATTGTATTTATTATATTCAAATGATGATATGATAAAATTACCCTTCTATTTATAGTTTCTTAAAAATTGTGCTAAGTCAATAATGGACAAGTAAAGATGGACGCACTTAGTATCTTCACAACATATTGTGTTTTCTTCAGATTTGCTTCACTCAACTAACCACTCAACAGCTTGCAAATTAGCTACTACTCCATTGACCCTCCCACACTATTTCAAGCTAATTAAAGGCTTTATTACGCTTACACTTTTCTTTACTCATAATTTGAATTTACAAGTCACAAATTAATTGGTTTGGTTATTTAGAATTTTCAATTTTGAGCTTATAACTTGTGTTTTTTCTTCTAACAAAAAAGTGTACATCGTAATAAAATACTCATGTCAATTATCAAAGAAATTCCTAATCTAAACAAAGTAAACTATTGATTAGATAGATCATATTACTATAGTTCATTTCAAGTTAACTATTTAATTCTCATAAACTCTAAAAAGGCAGCTCGGTGCACTTAAGTTCCCGCTATGCGTAGAGTCCGGAAAAGGGCCTGACCACAAGGATCTGTTGTACGCAGTCTTACCTTGCATTTCTGCCAGAGGCTGTTTTCAAGGCTTTCTCATAAACTCTATGCAATTTAAATATCAATTAATATGTTTCTTAAGGACTAGTGCCACAACTTCTCGAATGATATTGAAAAATACTATCACAATGAATGCAGCTCAGTTTGTACTCCTTTAGATGAAAGCGACGTCAATTTAATTCCTTTGTGTATTACTCTATTTCAAGCTTTGTTTGTTTTGGTGCTTTATTTGGCAACTCAACAATTCTTACATGCTCAAAAAATCATTGACAATGACAACCGAAGTAACCTAAGCCTCTTACCTCACTGCACCAAAAGAACAGAGTACAAATCCAAATACCTTATTCGTATCTATTATTTATCTTAAATTAGTAAATACAAGTTTCATATTTTAGGAATAATTTCAAAATATACACAGTAAAATAATTAATTTACAATAAATATATTTACATAAAAAAATAGCCAAAAATCATTGAAAGTATATACATACTCATTTGATGCCCTTTAAGAGAAAAAAAGAAAAAAAAAGTATATACATACTCATTATATATTGTGATACATTCAAAAAACTGAATATAATTTAACTATATATGAAATATATACCGACTATACACTAATTTTCGATATGTCGTATTTTACCGGAAAAAAAAAGGAAAAGCAACAAAGAAGAAAAAGCAGAAGGGAGCAAGAGGAGGGGGAGGAAGAAGGAGGAGGGGTGGGTGGGGGGGTTGGGTGGTAGAGCAAGAAGAACAAGAAGAGGAGAAATGTTGTGTCTCAACTTGCAAAGTAAAGAAAGGCCATTTTTTTTGGGAAATAATATGCTTGGGCGGTCATTTTTTCATAATTTGTATAAGTTAGGTTATATAGATGTTACGTAAAGTTTATGGGGTGACATTCTGCATAATTATTCCAATCTTTTAATCACACATATATTTTTGACCTATCATGGTTAAGATAATAAAGATAATTACACTATAGTGCAGTTCATAAAGTTATATTATATAATTAAGCCAAGATTTTTAATATTGGCTCAATTTTATATCTTCCTCTATAATGAAATACCATCATTTCTAATAATAGATTCTTATTAATTTTTCTTCACAAACTTGGATCAAAGTCATCTTATTTTTCCCACCTTCTACCGTAAAAAATCAAATAGACCCAACTACTTAATTTTCAATGGAACTTAGTTTCTATTCCAAAACTCATTTCACTAGTTCACCTTCGATCTTCATCTCAATCGACTTATCAAAAACGCTTATGTTCCACATTACTTTACAATGAAACTCTACTATTACTAACAACATATTTTTATTTATTTTTCTTTCACAAATCCAACAGAGGATTGATGTCCAACCATTGTTGAAGTTCGAATCTTCAAAGTTTGAAAATCGAATTTCCGCAAATAAGCTCTATTTTGAGTGTGTATTGTTGTAAAAGATCGGTTACACATTGAGAAGTCTAAATCTGGGTGATTTGGTAAAGTTTTTGACTTATTTTTGGATGAATTTGATGCTAAGATCCAAGAAAAAAGACGAAGTCAGGAATTGTTTTTGTATAATAGTGTATAAGATTGTATATTATTGTGTATAAATAACTCATATAATTTTTTATAGCAGTACTGTATATTGGGCATCTAATATAGTATATCAATTATTTTAAACATTTTTGTAAAAATAAAATATGAAAATTTTGTATGTTGTTGTATACTAAATGTATATCGTTATTTATCGAATTGAGTTTTGGGCTAAAGATTTATTAGATAAATTTTGAATTATATTTTTACAATGAAAATTAGATAAATATACTTTTGTAAAACTTTTCCAAAATAATATGTATTTTATAGCATGTTACAATCAAAATTTCTTGGTCTGATGCAAATATCGAGCACGAGTAATTGTCTTAATGATAATTTCTATACGTATATCAAGTAAATTGATGCATGGTGTTGTATAGATGTTATATGTGAACACCAGTGTTTTAAGAGACTCTGTTGGGACTCACCTTGGGCGGTGCTCTAGCAAAACACCCCAAGACTCAAGTGTGAGACTTAGATATGTAAGACGTACGTCCTAAGCGCCCGACTGTACGCCTTAAGCAAGCACACCCAATGCTCAATGCTCAACGCTCAACGCCCAGCGCTCGCCTAACAAATCTTACACAAATTATGTGTTAAAATCTTTAATTAACATTCTTGACCCTCATAATTCTTGAATAAATGAATGATACTTAATAATTTTTAATCTATAGAGATAGGAAGATTGAGAGTAACTCAAATAATAAGTTGTAGTATCACATTCTTACTATTTGGTAACACTATGAAGGTGATTATATGTTATGTAATATTTTTGTTTTTAAAAAATACGTAGCAAAATTTTCCTTTTTCACTTATCATTGGTCTGCATGATTTTGTCATATGTTTCAAAATTATCACATTTTATTTAGCTATTTGAAAGTAATTTTATTTTTATTCATGATGGAGTGATGTTTTTATTATTATACTAGTAAGTTTTTTGATTATTTTCTTTTAGGGGGGTAAATTGTTTAGTATAATAAAAAAATATTTTGAGAAATAATGATTCTTTTATTATTTGAAAGTTAAGATATCAAATTATTTATACTTGTATAGTCATGCTAGAAGTTTTATTTTCTATGAGTTTTCTTAATCATATTTGTAATTATTTCAAACTATTGATGTATTTTTATAATTTTATGTTATTATATTATCATACCATATTGTAAATTAAAAATTTAAATATTCATAGGGCGTACGCCTCTCGTCTCGAGGCTTACGCATCACTTTATACTAAGTAAAATGCCTCACCTCATGCCCCGCCTTTTAAAACACCGGTGAACACACACATTGCCTTCAAGGTTAGCCTCCTCACAACATACCTTGGGCAGCACACAGATTTCCCTACATGTGATACCTGTTCTCACATTGCTTCACTTGAATGAAACTTCAGTCCAACATAAATGCTCATATCACCATTTCACTTCATCAAAGTAGTGTCCTTTACATCTTTTCTTTCTTCGTTTGTTAGCTTATAATTGGACACGCGATATGAATATACAATTTGAAATTAGTATTTTGATAAAGGATTTGGAGTTTTAAATTATGGTTTTAATGTTTAAAAAATATAGAACTTAATTCATAAGTTTATATATGTAAAAAAAAACCCTACCATTTTAAATTTATAAAAAGAGATGCATGTTCAACGTGAAGAGATTATTTATACTACGTGAAAGAATTATATTAAAGAATAACTATTTACTATTATTGTTGACTAGTGGATCTTTTATAAAATTATGTGCATTTGAAAGTTTGTAATCACAAACAATTATTTATAAAAGCAAATTGGAGATACATGATATAATAAATCAATACTTTAAAATATATTGATATTTTGTTTATGAACTATGGTTTGTTCATTTGGTAAATTATGTAAGAATATAATTTTTTTTAAATAGTTTTTAATAACTTATGAAGTTTTTATGTTTATGAAAAATATTGTCACGACCTGAATCCGGGTGTGATGATACCTGTCTTTTTCCAACGAACAAGTCTACCTGAAACTCAACATTCATGGAGAATAAAGCGAAAACAGTCTAAATAAGTAAGTAATAGACAAAAGTGTAAGTCTTTCAACTTAAATCCCCAAAGATTGGTTGTCACATGTTCAAGCCGCTAAAGAAACAAAACTAAAATGAAAAACAAGTCTCAATTTGTCTTCAACTCTCAAATAGAATAAAACATAAAAATGAAGAAAAATATGAGGGTCTGCTGAATGTCAATAGCTACCTCTCTCAAACTCCTGGAAGCCTCGAAAGATCAGAAAGAGACGGTGATCAAAGTCCAGGCTCAGAACCTACATGCATGTAGAAGCAAGGGTGAGTACCAAACAACACGGTATCCAGCAAGCTAACTAGCAAAACTAAGTAAATCTAATAGGATATACAAACTCCTTTCCAACCCAACCGAACTTCTGTAACTACAACCTGCACGGAAATTAGCCCAACCTAATATTCATACTAAATAATTCAATAAGGTTTAGAACACAACTCAATATCACAAGAGATAACGTACAAATAATCGCAAGTCACATATAAACATCAAGTATGTTACACACAGATATGCAGAACATGTATATGCACACTCAATGATCATGTATGTGTGCAATTGCTGGCAAAGACATCGACATAATAATCTCTGACCGGAAATGACCTCGCTCATAATCTCTGACCAAAAATGACCTCAGTCCCACAACCTCACCAAAAATGACCTCGGTAATGTAATCCCGCCGGAAATGACCTCGACAATATAATTTTTCCAAAAATGACCTCAGCAATATAATTCTGTCGAAAATGACCTCGACAATATAATTCCACCCAAAAGGATCTCGGCAATATAATCTCATCGAAAATGACCTCGGCAATATAATATCTCTAACCGAAAATGACATCGGTCTCACAATCATATACCTTTTATCACATTATTTCAGAATCAGTGCAAACAACATGCTCACATTAGTAATGAAAAATAATCATTTCAAACAAACCGCAATCATAATTACACTATCAAGTATTTCATCAAGAAAGTAATATTCAATTCTCAACAATAACACACATTGTCTTTTATTAAACCCCATCGGTTCATTTTATATTAGTTCATATCACAATTCAATCCGTTACCTCATCTCATTACGCCTCAATACATATAAAACTAAATATTCGGGATTCTAAAAGATTCACAGAGTTTTAAGAGTCTACTTGCCTTAGCCAATACACGATCGATCAATACACGTGAGCCTTTTCCTTCTGAATTATACTCCAAATCACCACAATCTATGCAAATATAAATTTCCAATCAAAATATGAACCAACGACACTCAAATCATATTTTTGAAAATTAAGCCAAAACTGATCAAAATGCCTGAAAAACCCAATTCCGAAAATGAGCAGAGCATTCTAAATAATTTTACATAAACAACATAGTTAAAGTATTTGAGATCTACTAGTGAAAATAAAAGTGGATCCAAACTTAAAACGATCTAACAATCATCAAAACATTGAATTTAACCAAGTTCTTGAAAACCCCACTTTTCTTTACTCAAATCCCCAAATTCACCCTAACATTTTCCCTAAGGCAAGAAGGTTTCTCTCAAGAGTTTCATCTTCCAAATCTAGGGTTTCATCCGAAGGACCTTTCCCCCCAAATTTTCTCTCCCTTATTTCTAGATAATTTAGCATTGTTTCTTGCCGAAATGGTCACTGAGCCACTGGTTGAGTTCAGCTGGCCACCGGACCAATGCCAAAAGATGCGCCTGGATAAGGAGCATCCTCTCCAACAAGAATCAAGTTCAAAATCACTATACAACTCATCGAATTTTCATACTAGTTAGGTGATCGTTATAGACTTTTCAGAAGATGAGTTGAGTTCGACACAAAAATATATTTCTTTGTTGAAATCTAGATTTATTCGAGTGATTCCAACTACAACAATGGATTTTCCTATGTTAAATCCATCTATAATCCAAAAATCAACTAAATTTATCTTTCCAATTGAGAGATCAGAAATGGCAAATCCTGGGGAATTATATTGAAATCGCCTCAGAATCCCATTCCCATTCAAATAGGTTCTGGGTTGATTCAAGAAAAACAAATTTCAGGGGTGAGATCCTCATACCATGAGGAACATATTCCAAACAATCCAAAGGATTGAATCAACTCCGACGACAATGCCGAAGCTCTGATGAACTTTAACAATCAGGGTCATTGCCAAAATGATAAGGATGATGAAATACACCCCCCAATATGGTAGAATCATTCAAATCAAGTCAGAGCCTTTCAAATTAGAAAATTGATGCTGCTAAGGGTCAAAATAGTAAAGAAGGAAATTCGACAAAGGAAGGCCAAATTCCTTTGAATTATACCAATCCAAAAGATATGGAAAGCATGGGGAACTCTGTACTAAGGTTTGTTCAGGCAAATGCAGTGGATGCCAACATTGTAGATGATAAAAAACCACAAGTTTGAATGCAGGAAATGGAAGCACTGAACAGGATAAAGATCCTCCAGCTGTGGTGGATGTTAAGTTGCAGAGCATTCCTCAATCCATTCAAAGTAAGTCTACTGATTCCTTAAATCATAATTGTGATAATGTAGGCAATATGGATAATTATTGTGATCAATTGCAACATGATGCAATTGATCAAGTCGTGTGTGAGCTAAACTCTACTATGCAACAAGGTGTTAATGTGACCAAAGATACAATAGGTTCCAATGAGTTCAATCCCATCACTATTGATTTTAATACCAAGCATAAGGACAATCTTAATAGGGATGATAAACCTAAAGATGATCCTGGGAACCCCCAAAAGAAAAAAACCTCCATCCCTCATAACCTCACAAAGCTCACTTCTAACTTTGACAAGCATACTCCAAATATCCACTAAAGTAAACAGCATGCCAAAATCAGTAAAAATGCTAACCAATTTCCCATTCCCAAAACGGGATTAGTACCAGAACTTGGCCCCTTTACAGTGGTACAGACCTTTGCTACAAAACTGAGGGCCAATCAAGCTAGGAATGAAGTCCCTATTGAGATTTCCCCTCCTACTTTCACCACAAGACAAGGTTTGCCTACTGTGATATTCAAAAGAGACGATTTTCTTGTGAAATTAGCTTCAAGATGCACATATACTCTTGTTGGGAAGTTTACAAACACTATGCCTAAAATTAAGCTAATTAGGAAAAGTTTTATCCTACAAACTCAGCTAACTGGAGGGGTCAAGATAGATCACTTTAATGCTAGGTACATCTACATTGATTTGGATAATGAGGAAGATCATATCTCTGTTTGGAACAAACAAAAAATATATATTGAAGGGCAACTAATGAGGCTCTAGGTGTGGACTTCCATCTTCTTCCTTGAGGAGGAAACACCTATTGTGCCTATATGGGTCATACTATCAGAACTACCTTGGCATTGCTATAACAAGGAATTCTTAACTGCTCCCCTATCCTTCTTTGGAAAAACATTGTATTTGGATGCTGCATCTCTTCAAAAGACCAGGGGAAGTGTAGCCAAAGTAAAAATTCAGATGGATCTTACTAAGGAAAGACCTTTACACGTCTGGATGGGATTTGATGAGTAGAATTTCACAATAAGGAGATGGTAGGCAATTCAGTATAAAGGCATACCGGAATATTGTTCTTATTGCAAATATCAGGGTCATAGGGCCATTGGGTGTAATATCAGGAAAAGAGATGAATAAAACAAAAGAAGAAATGAAGCTGAAGATGCTAATAAAGCTAAGGACAAGAAGAATGCAGAAGCAAACAATCAGGTAAGTTCTCAGTCTCCATCTCAATAGGTTGATACTAATATATCTATTAAAATTATAGGTGGCAAGGACAACCATGAATAAATGCAACAACTACATCAAAATTATGACAAGAAGCAGCAGCAAGCCTGGCAAACTCACAAAAGAAAAAACAACAAAGCTCAGCAAAATACTGCTCAACAAAATCAGGAACATGGTTCCTTGAATAAAAGGAACCAAGAAGCAAAAACTAATAAAAAAATAGGAGGACCAATCAGGTATTGACTTATCTCTCCCACATCCCCAAAACCTGCACAACACTGATCAAGTGTGTATTAATGAAAAGGACCAATCAGCTCTAAATAAGCAAAGCAAAGATGGGAAAACAAGCACAAGTACTCAGGTTGATCAGAAGAGAAAAAATAACAAGGACTAACAGGTTCATGGTCAATAGAATAAATCTCGTAATTCTATGAATAGTACCATGCAACAAGATAAAAATATCCAACAACAACAAGAACAAATGACAGGTATTGACTTATCTCTCCCACTCTCTAATTCCTTGGACAAAGATGTTTTACACAGGACTTGTACTGCTAACAAAAAAAATCAAAAAAAACAAGGAGATGAGGACAAAAGGACCCAGGTATTGACTCAATGCTCCCCTTACCCCAGGGTCTCCCTAATAATGTTTTTCATGGGTTGGCTAATGATGAAGTTGTTGGAGGTATAGTGGATGGGAATATGGAGAAAACTACTAATTTGTAGGATAGGGTAACTAGGAGAGGTGGGGATTTGTCCCATATTTTGTATGGGAACCCTTTGATTGACCCTAGATCCCCTGCTACTACTAACAATCATGTTACTCAAGGTCAAAGGCAAAACATTGATTTTGGTCATGTCAAAAATACAAAGGGTAATCAGGTTACTACCTCAGGTGTGATTAAGGAATCTACAGTCATTCAAAATAATGGAGTTCAGAATTTGAAGGCTATCTCTACTAATAATGATAGTCACCATCTAAATGAGCTCTAGGAAAATACTCCTATTGAGGATAACCAAGCTTAAAACAAGGGATCTATGGCTAAGTACATGGGATCTATAAGGTCAGTGAATATTTGATCAAAACTTTCAGCCCTTCTAGTGTCACTAAAATGGAGGATGAGATCCAACAAGTGGCTAACAACTAAGGGCTATCTCCTAGAGGATTCCACAAGACTGAGTTCAGCACCAAAGAGACTAGTCCTACCAATTTTGCCCCTGCCAGTAGACCCATCACAAGGCTCTTCAAATTCAAAATGTCCCAATGATTAGCAATACTGTTCGGAATGTTAGGGTATTAATATACATCACAAGGCTCTTCAATGTATTCATAGAATGATCACTGATGCCCAGAATGATGTCCTTCAATCTTTGCCTACTATGAAGGATCTAAAAACTGTTGTTTTCTCTATGAACCCCAACTTAGCTGCAGGGCCTGATGGCATGAATGGAAAATTTTTCCAAGCATGCTAGGAAATTAGTAAAACTGACCTGCTACAAGTTGTCATTTCCTTCTTTTGTGGTCAAACTATGCCTAAATACTTTTATCATGCTTGTTTAGTTTTGCTCCTAAAAGTGAACCATCCTAATAAGTTCTCAAAATTTAGGTCCATTAGTCTTAGCTATTTTACCAACAAAATCATTTCTAAACTTCTATGCCTCAGATTAGCCCCCATCTTTACCAATCTTATCTCTTTATATTAGTCTGGTTTTGTCAAAAATAAGAGAAATTCAGAAAATATTATGTTGGTTCAAGAAATTATCCACCAAATCAAAAAACTAAATCTAGGGGGCAATGTTGTGATTAAGCTGGAGATGGCAGAAGCTTATGACAGGGTCTCTTGGTCTTACATTTTCCTAGTTCTTAGAAAAATGGGTTTTGGTAAAACTTTCATTGATATGATATAGAGGATAATGTCTGATAACTGGTATTCTATCATAATCTGTAACACCTCAAAAATTTCTACGTCAAGACTCAAACCATTCTTCGTATGCATATAGGTTTGAACTCGAAGACTTCAAATTGTATATATGAGTTATGATCAATTTTTAAGTATTTAAAGTGTATTATAGGTGTTTTAGGGTCATAAGAGATCCCTAACACCAAGCTGAGTCCAAAAAATTTCTATCGGCTAAGTTTTTTGATGAATCCGTATAAGGGTCAACTTTAAATGACCATATCTCCTAACATATAATGAATTTGGTATCCCATGACCTATCAAATTAAATGTATTGGAGTCTTCTTTCCAACGTCACTAAGTTTGTCTTATTTGGAATTCATAGTAAATCGTTATGACCGTTTTACTAGAGATGCTCTATCATGGTAGAAGTCCACGATGGATCCGCAATGCGAAGAGGACACGGACTCCACTGCCTAAGACGAATGACGCCCCCTTTATTTTTTTAAGTTATTTTTGTCCTATAACCCTTTGTGGAGTTATTCTAATATCCCTAAACTTGTAGAAATCAGTTTTCCTCATTAAAAACCCTCTCATTCAATTCTAAACATCAATGCTTAAGAATTTTCAAGAAAGCATCAAGTTAGGGTTCTTTTTCAAGATTCTTCAATAAGGTAATTCCTTCATAGATTTCAAGCTTTCCAAACCAAACTTCTTCATCTATTCATGAATCTCTAAGAAAAATCTTCAATCCTAACCATAGGGTTTTCAAGAAAATAAATCCAAGAATTTCAAGAAAGGGTCTCTTGATTGTTCTTCTTCAAGTTAAGATTTTTCATCAAGATTTATGAAGCTTTTAAGGTATGTAAGGCTAACCTAAAATATGGATTGAGTTCTTCCATATGCCTCATAGATATGTTGGATAGAAATTGTGGAAGACTTGAACCCTCTATGAACGTTTTCTTGAATTTTTCTAAAACCCTAGAATATCTTTACATACTAATAATTGATTGATGATCTTCATGACTTGAATTCTTGAACAATTACTTTTCATATGTTATTTAATAAGCTGTAGCCATATATATATATTGATTGTAAATGATTATGTATATGTATTGCTTGGAATGAAAAACATGAATTGGGATGACTATGAATGTGAATGACATAAAATTAGAACATAACTTATTGTTGTTATACAAGTATATCTAAATACTCTTGAAAGATATGATTGATACTAATTGGATAGTATGATTTGTTGAAAGGTTTGATTGTGATAAAATTGATAAATTGATAAGGGTCCACATGAGACTTATCGATATGATTAGATTGAACTAATTAGATAGAGTTTTATGAGCATTGAGTCTTGGGAGGAGTATCGAGCACCGAATTAGGTAAGAATAAGTAATAACTCAAACCTAATAACTATGTTGCCAAATATAGGAGAAGATTGGACCGTTAAAGTTGAATATTTTCCAAATTACTGTCCTAACATGATAAGACTTGATTGATTGTGGATCCATGATTGTTGATTCATTCCTACCCTGGCAAGGTATGAACGGACGTAGAAACAACATCAGCTTGGTGTATTATCACTGGCTCATAAGTGATAGTTGTCGGATAAGAGAAACTCCCATAATAGTCTTGATAGTACTCTGAGTCAGATTGGAATAGATTGGATTGGGTTGTATATGATTGATCTTGTCTAAATCATATTCTTGTTTAAACTTAGGACATCTTGATTTAGTTGTTCCTTTTTCTGAGTTGATATGATCCTACCCAGATGCATTTTTTATTCTGCCATTTTACATACTCGTACAGTCCACGTACTGATGCCATTTGGCCTACATCATTTCATGATGCAGAGATAGATATTAGAGATCATCAACGGGTGCACCATTGAAGATCCATTCACTTCCATCTAGTTGGTGAGTTCTCCATATTTTTGGAGGATACCACCGTTATTTTTTCAACTTTGAATTTATTTTCGTTTATTTTGATTTTTGGTAGCAATGAAGTTGTCATTGGCACCTCTTGGATTATTGATAGAGGTTTTATAGACTAGAGTGTGGATGATGTTAATTTATTTATTTTGACTAGTTTCATTCTTACTAGTTGTTAAATTGGATATGTAGTTGGCCTTTGGCCTTATTTATGAATAGAATCCTTGTGAGTTGAGTCTTCCGCTGATAGAATGTGACTGAATGAGAGTGTGATTGGACCAAGTGGTTCTCTTGAAGGCTAGAAATGGTTTTCGAGTGTCGGCCACGTCTAGGGTACCCTCCCGGGGCGTGACAAACTTGGTATCAAAGCATAGAGTTTAAGAGTCCCAGGGAGTCTATGAAGCTGTGTCTAGTAGAGTCTTGCTTATGGGTGTGTAGTGCACCACACTTATAATTAGGAGGCTATAGGACATTAAGAATTGTTTCAATTCTTTCATATTCTGAATTTGTGCAATAGAGTTTAATTCTATGAAGGTTCTTTTCTAATTCGTGCGTTTACACGTTACAAACAATGCCTCCAAAATATACCGCAAGTTAGAGGAACACTGTCCGCACAGAGGTTCCACAGATAAAGATGTCCCCGTCGAGGACTAGGGGCTGACCTGTAAGATATACTGAGGCACC
The DNA here is from genome assembly GCF_947179165.1 of Solanum dulcamara. Taxonomy (NCBI): domain Eukaryota; kingdom Viridiplantae; phylum Streptophyta; class Magnoliopsida; order Solanales; family Solanaceae; genus Solanum; species Solanum dulcamara. The sequence goes on along the minus strand of NC_077243.1, from coordinate 34,587,453 downwards.
TCAAATGCCTACCACTCAGCCTACACTAACTTTGGAGGCAGATTTCCGAGGAGCTATTGCTATGCTTATTCAGTTGGTGGCAACCCGCAATGGTAGCCAGAGTTCATCGACTCTTAGCTCTAATTATCAGGAGCCCTCTGCATCCACGAGGATTAGAGACTTTCTGAGAATGAATCGACTAATATTCATGAGTTTTAAGGTTGATGAGGACCCTCATAATTTAATTGATGAAATATGGAAGATCCTGAAGGCAATGCATGTTATGGAGATCAAGGGGGTTGAGTTGGTGTCTTATCATCTCAAAGATGTGGAAAATATCTGGTATAACCAGTGGGAATAAAATAGAGATAATGATGCAGATCCTGCCATTTGGGATGAGTTTGAGAGGGCATTCCTTGATCACTTCTTTCCCATAGAATTGAGGGAAGCGAAAGTAGAAAAGTTCATGAATTTGAAACAAGAGGGTATGGAAGTTAAGAAGTATATTCTGACGTTCATCCATCTATCCAGATATGCCCTAGAGATGATCCCAGATATAAGGTCAAAGATGAGAAAATTTGTCTCTGGATTGGGAAGACATATGAAGAAGGAGTGCAAAGCAGCATTATTGATCTCCGACATGGATATTTCCAGATTAATGGTGTATGCTCAGCAGGTAGAGGATGAGAAGAGGAAATAAAAAGAGGAGCATTTGAGAAAGAAGGCAAAATCAGTTGGACATGAGAGTGAGCAGAGGCAAAGCAAGGGCAACAGGTCCTTCTTTTAGAAGAGGTCTTCCAACTATGCCCCATCTACAACAAGTGCAATTGTACCACATAACAGGTATGATCGGCAGGGATAGAGTCACTAGAATTTCAAATCCTAGGGTTTTCAATCCCAGGCTAGTATGGGTCAAGGTTTGAAGGGAAAGCCACTATGCGGCAAGTGCGGTAAGATCCATTTGGGAGAGTGCAGAGAGGGAAATAATGGTTGTTATAAATATGGCCAAGTGGGCTATTTTTAGAGGAAGTGTCCGACATGGGGAAACAGAGCCCAGTATTCTACCACCGCACCACTAGCTAGAAGTAATCAGAGGGGCACGACTTCAGGTATGACTAGAGGTGCAAACCGTCTATATGCCATGGGTAGTCTCTAAGATCAGGAGAACTCCCCAAATGTTATGACGAGTATGATCTGAGTATTTACTCTTGAATGTTATGTTTTGATGGATGCGGGTGCCACATTATCTTTTGTGTCTCCTTATGTGGCTAGTAAATTTGATAAAATTCCCGAATGTCTTCTAGAACCTTTCAGTGTAGCTATTTTTGTTGGTAATTCTGTCTTAGCTGAGAGAGTCTATAGAGATTGCACTGTATCAATTCATCACAGGGTCACCTTGGCTGACTTAGTTGAGTTAGACATGATTGATTTTGATGTGATCCTTGGCATGGACTGGATTTATGTCTATTATGTCTCTATTGATTATAGGACTCATATTGTTAAGTTCAAATTCCCGAATGAGGCTGTCATAGAGTGGAAGGGTAGTCTTGTCGTGCCTAAGGGTAAGTTTATTTCTTACCTTAGGGCCATAAAGTTAATCTTGAAAGGGTGTATTTATCACATCATCCGAGTGAAAAATAACAATGTTGAGTCTCCATCTCTTGAGTCAGTTCTGATTGTCAATGAGTTCCCTGAAGTCTTTCCTGAAGATCTGCCCGGAGTCCCTCCTGATAGGGAGATCGACTTTGGGATTGATGTCCTTCCTAATACACAACCTATCTCTATCCCTCCATATTGAATGGCTCCTGCTGGGTTGAAAGAGTTGAAAGAACAGTTGAAGGATTTGTTAGACAAAGGATTCATTAGGCCGAGTGTCTCACCTTGGGGTGCTTCTATCCTATTCATGCAAAAGAAAGATGGGTCCCTTAGAATATGTATTGATTACAGGAAATTAAACAAGGTTACCATAAAGAACAAATACCCTCTCCCCAGAATAAATGATTTATTTGACCAACTTCAGGGGGTGCCACTTGTTTTTCAAAGATAGACCTAAGATCATGTTACCATCAGTTGAAGGTGAGGGAGTGTGATATCCCAAAGATAGCTTTTCGGACCCGTTATGGCCATTTTGAGTTGTTGGTTATGTTCTTTGGGTTGAATAATGCCCCTGCAGTTTTTATGGATCTCATGAATCGAGTATTTAAGCCATATCTTGATATGTTTGTGATTGTCTTCATTGATGATATTTTTGTTTACTCCAATGGTCCAATGCTTGTTAGGAGAGTTTCTAGAAATTGAAGACTAAGCTAACCACTGTTCCTATTTTGACCTTGTCTAATGGAACAGAAGATTTTTCAATCTATTGTGATGCATCTAGAGTTGGTTTGGGATGTGTGTTGATGTAGAGGGGAAAAGTGATAGGCTATGCTTCAAGACAGTTTAATATTCATGAGAGAAATTACCTAACTCATGACCTTGAGCTGGCAGCTGTGGTATTTTCTCTTAAAATTTGGTGCCACTACTTGTATGGAGTGCAGTTGATGTGTTCACTAATCATAAGAGTTTGTAGTACGTCTTCAGTAAAAAAGAACTCAACTTGAGGCAAAGGAGATGGCTAGAGTTTCTCAAAGATTCTGATATGAGCATTCTCTTCTATCCAGGTAAAACTAATATTGTTGATGATGCTCTTAGCAGGTTGTCTATGGGTAGCACTGCCCATATAGAAGAGGGAAGGAAAGAACTGGCTAAAGAGGTGCATAGATTAGCTCGATTGGGAGTTTAGCTTGAAAAAAATAATGAAGGTGGAGTTAATGTTCAGAATGGGTCTGCATCCTCCCTCGTGGCAGAGGTAAAAAAGAAACAAGACCAAGATCCTATCCTCCTTCAGTTGAAAGAGGTTGTTCACAAATAAAATGTGATGGTTTTCTCCAAAGGAGGAGATGGTGTGTTGAGGTACCAAAATAAATTATGTGTGCCGGATGTTGATGATGTTCGAGAAAGGATTATGGCCAAAGCGCATAGTTTTAGATACTCTATTCATCCTGGTTCTACAAAAATATATCATGACTTGAGGAAAGTTTATTGGTGGAGTGGAATGAAGAGAGATATCACTAAATTTGTTTCCAATTGCCTAAATTGCCAACAAGTTAAAATTGAGTATCAAAAGCCATGTGGGTTAGCTCAAAATATAGAGATTTCAGAATAGAAGTGGGAAATGATCAATATAGACTTTATTACAGGTTTGCCGAGGTCCCACAAATAGCATGATTCAATTTGGGTGATTATGAATAGAATGACTAAATCAGCCCACTTCTTGGCAGTTAAGACTACTGACACCGCATAAGATTATGCAAAATTGTATATTCAGGAGATTGTCAGGTTGCATGGGGTTCCCTTTTCTATCATCTCAGACAGAGGAGCTCAATTCACTTTCCAATTTTGGAGATCCTTTTAGAAAGGATTGGGTTCAAAGGTAAATCTTAGTACAACCTTTCATCCCAGACAGATGGCCAAGTGGAGCGCACTATCCAGACATTGGAGGATATGTTGAGGGCATGTGTACTTGACTTAAAAGGAAACTGAGATGATCATTTACCTCTCATAGAGTTTGCATACAATAATAGTTATCATGCAAGTATATAAATGGCTCCCTATGAAGCTTTATATGGGAGGAGGTGTAGGTCACCAATTGGGTGGTTTGAAGTTGGTGAAGTTGAGTTGATTGGGCCTAAAATATTTCTACGTTAAAACTCGAACCATTTTTCGTATGCGTATAGGCTTGAACTCGAAGACTTCAAATTGTATATATGAGTTAGGATCAATTCCTAAGTATTTGAAGTGTATTATAGGTGTTTTAGGGTCATAAGGGGTCCCTAACACCTAGACGAGTCCAAAGAATTTCTATCGGCTAAGTTTTCTGATGAGTCCGTATAAGGGTCAACTTCAAACGACCATATATCCTAAAATATAATGAATTTGGTATCCCATGACCATCAAATTAAATGTATTTGAGTTTTATTTCCACCGTCACCAAGTTTGTCTTATTTGGAATTCGTAGTAAAATGTTATGACTATTTTCTTAGAGACTCTCTATCTTGGTAGAAGTTCGCGATGGATCCTCGAAGCGGAGAGGACACAGACTCCACTGCCTAAGAAGAAAGATGCCCCCTTTATTTTTTTAAGTTATTTTTGTCCTATAACCCTTTGGGGAGTTATTCTAATATCCCTAAACTTGTAGAAATCAGTTTTCCTCATTAAAACCCTCTCATTTACTTCTAAACATCAACGCTCAAGAATTTTCAAGAAAGCATCATGTTAGGATTCTTTTTCAAGATTCTTCAACAAGGTAATTTCTTCATAGATTTCAAGGTTTCCAAACCAAACTTCTTCATCTATTCATGAACTGCTAAGATAAATCTTCAATCCTAACCACAAGGTTTTCAAGAAAACAAATCCAAGAATTTCAAGAAAGGGTCTCTTGATTGTTCTTCTTCAAGTTAAGATTTTTCATCAAGATTTATGAAGCTTTTAAGCTATGTAAGGCTAACCTAAAATATGGATTGAGTTCTTCCATATGCCTCATAGATATGTTGGATAGAAATTGTGGAAGACTTGAACCCTCCACGAATGTTTTCTTGAATTTTTCTAAAACCCTAGAATATCTTTACATACTAGTAATTGATTGATGATCTTCATGACTTGAATTCTTGAACAATTACTGTTTATATGTTATTTCATAAACTGTATCTATATATATATTGATTATAAATGATTATGTATATGTATTGCTTGGAATGAAAAGCATGAATTGGGATGGCTATGAACGTGAATGACATAAAATAGGAACATAACTTATTGTTGTTATACAAGTATATCTAACTACTATTGAAAGGTGTGATTGGGAGTAATTGGATAGTATGATTTGTTGAAAGGTTTGATTATGATAAAATTGATAAATTGATAGGGGTCCACATGAGACTTGTCGATATGATTAGATTGAACTGATTGGATAGAGTTTTATGAGCATTGAGTCTTGAGAGGAGTATCGAGTTGGGTAAGAGTAAGTAATAACTCGAACCTAATAACTACGTCGCCAAACATAGGAGAGGATTGAACCGTTAAAGTCGAATGTTTTCCAAATTACTGTCCTAACATGATAGGACTTGATGTTTTGTGGATTTATGATTATTGATTCGTTCCTACCTTGGCAAGGTATGAATGGACGTGGAAACAACGTCGGCTTGTTGTACTATCACTGGCTCATAAGTGATAGTTGTCGAATAAGAAAAACTCCCATAATAGTCTTGATAGTACTCCGAGTCGGATTGGAATAAATTGGATTAGGTTGTATATGATTGGTCTTGTCTAAATCATATTCTTGTTTAAACTTAGAACATCTTGATTTAGTTGTTCCTTCTTCTGATTTGAGATTCTGAGTTGATTTGATCCTACCCTGATGCATGTTTCATTCTGCCATTTTACATACTCATACATTTCACGTACTGACGCCATTTGGCCTACAATATTTCATGATGTAGAGACAGGTATTAGAGATCATCAACAGGTGCACCGTTGAAGATCTATTCACTTCCAGCTAGTTGGTAAGTCCTCCATATTTCCAGAGGATACCGCAGTTATCTTTTCAACTTTGAGTTTATTTTCCTTTATTTTGATTTGTGGGAGCCATGAACTTGTCATTAGAACCTCTTGAATTGTTGATAGAAGCTTCATAGACTAGAGTATGGATGATGTTGATTTGTTCGTTTTGACTAGTTTCATTCTTACTAGTTGTTAAATTGGATATGTGGTTGGCCTTTGACCTTATTTATGAATAGAATCCTTGTGAGTTAAGTCTTCCGCTGATAGAATGTGACTGAATGAGAGTGTGATTGGACCAAGTGGTTCTCTTGAAGGCCAACAATGGTTTTCGAGTGCCGGCCATGTCTAGGGTACCCTCCTGGGGCGTGAAATAATCAATGGGTCCATACATGGTTTCTTCCACTCAACCAAAGGGATTAAGAAAGGGGATCCTTTGTCCCCTTCTTTTTTCTCATTAGTGCTGAATGAACTTCACAAGAATCCTCAATACCATGGTTTCTACCTGAAAAAGAATGTTCCTCAAATCAACCACCTCAGCTTTGTAGATGATGTGATTATTTTCTCTTCAAGAAGGGAAGTTACTTTGAAGCTCATCATTAAGACCCTTACTACTTTTGAGAAAGTATCTGGTCAACTTATTAATAGAGACAAATGTCACTTCATGTTCCCTTCTAATGCCTTTAAGTCTACTGTGGATATGATCAAGAGGGTTACTGGATTCTCTCAAAAGAGTAGTCCTATAACCTATCTAGGTTGTCCTATTTACATAAGGAGACAAAGAGTTATCTACTACTCTGATCTGATTGTTAAGGTTGTGTCTAGGATCTCTGGTCGGCAGGCTAAAATCCTTTGTCATAGGGGAAGAGATACTCTAGTGAAGCATGTCATTAAAGATCTTCCAATTCACCTGTTATCTGCTACTTCACCTCCTTCTACTATAATCAAGCAGATCCAATCTATCACTGCAGACTTCTTTTGGGGTTGGAGAGAAGGGAAAAAGAAATTCCACTGGACCTCTTGAAAGAACCTAAGTTACCCTTATGATGAGGGGGGCATAGGTGTAAGACAAATCTCTAAGGTTTCCTTATCTTTCCAATACAAACAATGGTGGATTTTTAGAACCAAGAAGTCTTTGTGGGGTGATTTTCTTAGAGCTAAGTACTGTCAAAGGTCTAATACAGTGATCAAGAGATTGGACACAGGTAATTCTCTAATTTGGAAGCACCTGATGAAAAATAAGCACAAAATGGAACCTTAGATTCAATGGGAACTTCATTCAGGTTCTTGCTCTTTCTAGTGGGATAATTGGTTGGGAACTGGTCCCTTGGCTAATTTCAGAATTGGTGGCAGCGAACCTAACAACATCAAGGTTTCTTCTTTCCTGATTGATGGACAATGGAATATGGAGAAAATTATGAAGGTGGCCCATCCTCAATTGGTCTCTAGCATCTTGGCTATTCATTTTTGGTACCAACCTCTCACTTTAGATCAACCTTTTTGGAAGCCAAATACCAATGGGAACTTCAACTGTTCCTCTGCATGGGACCTGATAAGAGAAAAAAAGAATAAAACTATGATCAATATGTTCACTTGGCATAATTGTATCCCTTTCAAGTGTTCTTTCTTGCTTTGGAGAACACTTACAGGAAAGCTCCCCACCAACAAAAAACTCAGCACTTTTGGTCAGAACCCTTCCAAGTGCTACACTGCTACAGGTCTAGTCTAGATAACATAGACCACATTTTTGTGGCTGGACACTTTGCAAAGCATATCTGGAGTATCTTTGCTATCTCTCTTTGTATTGATAGGCAGTGCACACCCCTTAGAAACCTTTTAATGAGGTGGTGGACCACTAAATACAAAAATGATGCTCATAAACTCATTCTCCAGTCTACCCCCATCTTTATTTGTTAGAATCTCTAGAAGAATAGATGTGCTGATAAATATAGGGGAAAGCAATCCAATTCTTCTAGAGTTAAATACTTAGTTTTTAGGGACATATTGAACTTCCTCATCACTGCTTATCCTTACATTAAATGGTCTTCCAATTGGAGGGACCTGGTTCTTCTATTGGACAAGTTCTCTCATGAAATAAAAATTACTTCTGTCCATTGGGTTAGACATAGTCCTAAAATGGTTAACTTAAACACTGTTGGCAGTGCTCTCACTAACCCAGGCAAAATAAGAGCAGGGGAAATTCTTAGAAATAGCCTAGGAATCTTATCTTTGCTTTTGCAAGTCTTATGGGGGAAGGCACTAACAATTAGGTTGAAGTGCAAGCTGCAATTTTTGGTTTAACTTGGTGTCTGCAGTTAGGATACACTAAGATAACACTAAAAGTGGATTCTTAGTTGTTGATCAAATAGATAAACAAATTGCAGAACCTCCATGGTCAGTGAGTCACCTGTTGGACAAGCTTAAGGAGATCATACATCAAATGGATTCCTTATGATGCAATCATACCTTTAGAGAAGCAAACTCCACAGCAGATGCACTTTCCAAATAGTCACAAATTCACTTCCCCATACATATACTTCACTATGTAGCAGTTACCTAGAGAAGCCAAAGCACTCTTTCAACTTGACAAAATGGAGATGGCAAGTTTCAGAAGAAGAAGGCTCAAATGAATCAAGCAACCACATTAAGTTCTCCTGGTTTTTGGTGTCACTGGAATAGACATGTTGGATTGGCTAATTTCAAAAAAAGACATCTTAAGAGGGTCAAGAACCACCATGATTTTGCCCTTATTTGTTGTTCTAATTTTTTATTTGCCTTATGTTCTTTAAACTGGCCGTCTCTAATTTTTTTAGTTATAGTTTTTTTTGAAGAATTTCATAGTTAGGAGTATTTTATAAAAGGGAGAGTCTCCCTTATTTATTACTTTCCTAAATACGTTATATCGAGAGAAGTCCTCTCATAGGTACATAGTTTTTAGGTTGCATTTTCTTAGTATTGAGGATGAGTTGATCGACTTTAGAAGGTTAGCCGACTTATGAACAATCATAGGATCGGAGGTAAGGTTTTATGTCCCCTCTTTGTATTTTTTTGTTATGTTAAGGCTTGGGGGTGTGTGGCTCAACTCCTGACCGCCACGAGGGATGAGATCCTTCGGTTAGGTCCGTTTAGTAAAAAAAGTCCCCAAATTTCATATTAAAATTTGAAATTAATCAATGGGTAATCAATATTTGAAGTTAGAATTACTTACCCCAAAGTTTTCCCATAAAAACTCCTCTGAAATTGCCTACCCGTGCTCTAAAATCACCAAAAAAGATGAAAATAGGCTAAATCCCGACTTTACACTATTCATTGGTCATTTGCTCTCCGCGAACGCGAATCATTAACTCCGTGAATGCGGAGGCTAGCCAAAATACCCTCTGCAAACACGACATAAACTCCGCAAAATCAAAGAAGATACATCAGTCCTTCTGCAACCGCAGCCAAGCCTCCGCGAATGCGGGCAAGTCTTTGCAAACACGGAGAAGGATCTTCAGGCACTAGAAATCACCAACTCTACTAAGTTATAAAAATCTTGAAATCAACCCTTGATATTCATTCGGAATCCCGAACACATAAAATTTATATGCAACGTTACTAATTTTGATGTTCCAGACTCAATAAAACCATGGAATTCAAATTCGAGGCCTTCTTGATACGAAACTCGATAAGTTGCAACTAAACTAATACCAAACCTCAAAAGACCAAAATTTCCTTGGAGTTTCCAAAAAATATACAGGAACTCTCCCTAGGCCTAAAATCTCCCTCCAAATCCAATAAAGTCATCATAATTTAATTTTGAGCATCCGATCCCCAAACGTTGATCAAAGTCAATCCTATGACCAAAAACTCAAATATTTCCAACTCAACACCTCAAATCCACGATATAAACCCGAATATGATTCCATCAACTCTCTTAGATCAATTTCAACATTTCAGAACTAATAGAATTGACAGAATTCCATTTTGAGATCCAAAACTCTGAATGACCTCAAATACCACTTTTGAGTCATTTTAAACCTCTAAGACTCAAAGTTTACAAAAATCTCAACTTTTCAAGAAAAGCCACAGAACCGATATTAGATATCAATCAAATATGACTCGGAGAAACTATTGGGAGGAATAAAATGGTCTTTTTATGAAAATTTCCAAAAATAATCTTTAGAGTTATTACATCATCCACCACTAAATATCATGGAGTCCTTGAACATAAAGTAAAAGAAAGTACCTGAAGCCTCGAAAAACTGTGGATATAAGACCTACTGAGCGGTGCGTCTACTATACCTTCACCGAAGCTATCTCGTTAGTCCTAAGCTTACGGAACTGTCTATCAAGAATGGGTATGGGCTCCTCCTCAAAAGTCAAATCTGGATCCAACTCTACCATGTCAAGATATAATACATAAGACTCATCCAGAACATATTCCTGAAGAATGGAAATATGAAATACAGGATGCACCGCTGATAGGCTAGGTGGCAAGGCCAATATATAAGCCACCTCCCCAGTCTCCCCAAAATCTCAAATGGGCCATTAAATCGAGGGCTAAGCTTGCCTTTCTTTCTGAACCGCATCACGCCCTTCATGGTTGATACTCAAAGCCAAACATGATCACCCTCTATGAACTCCAATGGTTAAACCCTCCTATCCGCATAACTCTTTGCCTACTCTGAGTTGTCAAGAGCCTACCATGTATCATCTAAACCTGCTCTATGGCATCTCTAAGCAAGTCCGTGTCTAAAGAGTCCATCTCAACTAAATCGAACAACCCAATAGGAGATCGACACCACCTACTATACAATGCCTTGAATGGGTCCGTCTAAATACTGGAGTGGTAATTATTATTATAGGCAAACTCTGCTAAGGGAAAATGCTGATCCCATCTAGCACCAAAATCAATAACACAAGCTCGGAGCATATCTTCTAACACCTAAATTGTCCGCTCGAACTGGCCATTAATTTGTGGGTGAAAAGTTGTACTCATATCAAGCCTAGTGCCCAAGCCTTTCTGTAATGCCTGTCAAAAGTGCGAAGTAAACACTGAACCCCAATCTGAAATAATAGATACTGGGACTCCATGAAGTCAAACGATCTGACTGATATACAACTAGGCTAGCTTATCCACTGTGTACTTTACCTTAACTGGAATAAAATGAGCAGACTTGGTCAGTCTGTCAACAACCACCCATATAGAATCATAACCACCCATATTGGGAGAAAAACCCACAACGAAGTCCATGGTGATCCATCTCACTACCAAGTAGGAATGGGCATCCTCTGGCTTACACCTCCAGGCCGCTGATGCTCACACGACCTATTGATAGGTCAAATACTTGGACATGAACTTTGTGATGTCCTTCTTCATCCCACACAACCAATAACGCTGACTAAGGTCAGATACATATTTATCGCGCTCAGATGAATAGAATATTGATAGCAATGAGCCTCCTCTAGTGTCAATATGATGAATAGAATATCGAGAGCAATGGCACATAAATCCGGTCATCAATCCTTAAGACACCCTTTGAATCAAGTCTATCCTCCTTGGGTTCACCCCTCAACACCTTATTTTGAATAAGACATAACTTCTCATCATCAAACTGTCTCTCCCAAATCTACTCAACTAAGGAAGAGCAAGCCTCACTAGAAGCAATAAATCCTTTACTCTCCTTAGAAACTTGCAATCGGACAAGGCTATTGGCTAACCTCTGAACATCTATAGCCAAGGTCTTCCTGTCAACACTAATCCCCATGAGACTCCCCATACTAGGATCCTTCATTCTCAAAGCATCGTCCACCACATTGGCCTTACCTGGGTGATACAAAATAGTCATATCATAGTCGTTTAATAGATCAAGCCATATACGCCATCTCAAGTTCAGATCTCTCTGACTGAAGATATACTGAAGACTCTAGTGATCAGTGAATACCTCACAATGCATACCATATAAGTAATGACGCCATAGCTTCAACACAAATACCACCTCCGCTAACTCTAAATCATGGGTAGGGTAGTTTTTCTCATAAGGCTTCAACTGTCTAGACGCATAGGCAACTACCTTCCTTTTCTGTATCAAAACTCTACCCAAACCGACACCGAAAGCATCAAAATATATGGTGAAGTCTACACCCTCCTCAGGTAAGGTTAAAATAGGTGCCAAAGTCAACAAGGTGTTGTGCTTTTGGAAGCTCACCTCATACTCATCGGAACAATGAAAATCTATCGCCTTCTGAGTCATTCTAGTCATTGGGACCATAATAGTAGAGAATTCATGCATGAAGCATTGGTAATATCTAGTAAAACCTATAAAACTTCAAATCTTGGTATGTGAAGTAGGCTTGGTCCAGCCTCTAGAGGCCTCAATCTTGGCCGGATCCACCCTAATACCTTCCTTGGATACCACATGTCCTAGAAATACCACAAAATCAAGCCAAAAACTCATATTTGGAGAACTTTGCATACACTTTTTCCTCCCTCAACTTCTGAAGCACCAATCTCAAATGACTAGCATGATCCTCCTTTGTCTTGGAGTACACCAAGATATCATCAATGAAAACAATCACAAAAAAGTCCAGATACGACCTAAACACCTCGTTCATTAACTTTATGAATTCTGCTGGGGAGTTAGTTAGCCCAAATGACATAACCAAAAACTGATCATGGCGATAAGGAGTTTAGAAAGAGGTCTTAGGAATATTTGACGGTCTAATCCTTAACTGATGGTACCCAGATATCAATTCGATCTTGGAGAACAAGGCCGCTCCCTGAAGCTGATCAAACAAATCTACAATACGAGGAAGAGGATATTTGTTCTTAACTGTCACCCTGTTCAACTGTTTATAATCGATGCATATCCTCATAGATCCATCCTTCTTCTTCATAAACAAAATTGGCGCACCCCAAGGTGACACACTAGGACAAATAAACCCCTTACTCAACAGATCCTATAATTGGTCCTTCAATTCCTTCAACTCTGCTGGAGCCATGTGATAAGGTGAAATAGAAATAGGCTTTGTTCCTGGATCTAAATCGATAGCAAAGTCGATATCCCTATCCATAGGAACTCCCAAAAGATCAGTAGAAAACACATTGGCGAACTCCTTGACTACAGGAATAGACTCCATGGGAGGTGACTTAACACTAGTAGCCTGAATAAAAGCCAAATAAGACATACACCCTCTATCAATCAATCTTTGAGCATGCATAAAGGAGATTACATTACTAGGATAGGAGCCACTAGTTCCCTTCCACTCAATCCTTGGAACACCAGGTATCGCTAAAGTCACAGTCTTAGCATAACAATTAAGAATAGAATGATAAGGAGAAAGCTAATCCATACCCAATATCATATCAAAATCTATCATCCCCAATATAATCATGTCTACCCAAGTATCATACTTGGTTAAAGAAATAATACAGGATCGATACACTCGATCCATGACTAAGGGCTCACCCACGGGTGTAGACATATGTACAGGTACGGGCATGCGATCACAAGTAAAATCAAATTCAGATACAAAATAGATAGATACATAGGAGAATGTAGATCTAGGGTCAAATAACACAGATACAGGTCGATGGTAATTCGGGATGATACCAGTAATAGTTGTATCGGAAGCCTCAGCCTCGGGTCTCCCTAGAAAAGCATAATACTGAGCTTCTCTACCACCACCCTCCTAAATTGTACCTCTAACTTGTATAACCACAACACCATCACCAGGGGCTCTACCACCTCTACTGGTCTAAGCTCTCCCACGACCTCTAGCCGGAGGCGTAGAATCTCTCTCTAGAGCTGCTGAATAAGTGCAGTGGGTCCCTGAATGAGTCTGTAGTGGGCACTGACACATCAAATGACCTGGATATCCACAACTAAAACACGACCTCGGGACAAAGAATGATTCGATGACCCTAATGGAATACCATAATCACCTCGGCCTGAACTTTAAGACCCTCAAACTAATTGCCCACTATCGGCTGCTGGCATAAAAGCATGAATAGGTCTCTGACGCTGATATTCACTACCACCACTATGTGAAACCCTACCTTTAAGTGAGGTACCCAAAAACTAACTACTAGCACGGGCCCTCATGGGGTCCCCAAACTCCTCTCTGACCATTAATTCCGCCTCCTTAGCGGTGCTCACAATGGACTGAAAAGGAAGCCCCCTCATGGGCCGATCTGAAGACATAATATAGAATAAAGAAGGTCAAACTCTTCACAAACTTGCAGACTCTCTCTACCTCATCTGGGATCAATGCTGTAGCATGCCTCAACAACTAACAAAAACGTGCTTCATACTCGACAACTAATTTACTACCTTGAGTCAAACTCTCGAATTTTAATCTACTCTCCTTTCATATGGTCAATAGGATGAAGCGATCCTCAAAAGCACTAGTAAAAACTCCCTACTTAACTAAACGGGATCCAACTACTCTAGACCTCATAAATGTCCTCCACCACTCTCTAGATGACCCACAGAGCTGGACTGCAATAAATCAAACACCTCGGGCATCAACCATGCTTACTGCCTCCAACTTCTCACGACATAATGTCAAAAACTCGTGTGCATCCTCGCTCTTACCACCTTAGAATTGAGGTGGTTTCATTTTCTAAAACCTCTCATAACATTGCTGATATGCTATAGTCATAACCATATCTGGAGCAATCTGTGTGCCAATAACTGGTGCGGGAACCAATGATGGCTAGCCCACCTAATTCAGAACCATTAGACATTATGCTTCTATAGAGTCTGTACACCAACTCTAGTTTGTGAACTCTGAGGCGTGCCTACCGCACCCTGTGTAAAACTCCCCTACATACCCAGAATCCTCAATAAGGTCTCTTGAAGCAATGGTGCCGCGGGCTATGGAGGAACCTGGTCCTCAACAATCTCAATGTGTGGCTCTGGAGAGGCCTCTCTAGCACGACCCCGGGTAGGTGCCGCTCCTCGGGCATGGCCTCTACCAGCAAATACTCAATGACCTTGGAATCTCACTCAACCCCTACCTCTACCCCTAGCTGGGGTCTCAACAACTATCTTAGGGACTGCCTACACTCTACCAATAGATAGATCTGGTCCTCGGCATCTACTAAAAAAATATGCGACACTTAGCACTAGTGATAATGACTTGGCATGATACAAAAGAATGAATAAAGAAAGTTTACAAACAACCTTCATAGCCTCTCGAACATAAGTACAGACTTCTCCGTACCGATCCTCGAAACTCTACTTAGAATTGGCTTGTACACTGAGACCTATGAACCTGAGGTACACTGAGACCTATGAACCTGAGGCTTTGATATTATTTTGTCATGATCTGAATCTGGGTGTGATGACACCTATCCTTTCCCACCGAACAAGTTAGCCTAAAATCCAACATTGACGGAGAATAAAATGAAAATAGTCTAAATAAGTAAGTAATGAACAAAAGCGGAAGTATTTCAACTTAAATACCCCTAAAGATTGGTTGTCACATTACAAGCCGCTAAAGAAACAAAACAAAAATAAAAAATAAGTCTCAATATGTCTTCATATCTCAAATAGAGTAAAGAATAAAAATATAGAAAAATCTGAGGGTCTGCTGAATGTCAATAGCTACCTCTCTCAAACTCTTGGAAGCCTCGAAAGATCAGAAAGATATGGTGATCAAAGTCTAGGCTTAGAACTTACATAAGTGTAGAAGAAAGGGTGAGTACCAAACAACACGGTACCCGAAAAGTTAACTAGCAAAACTAAGTAAATCTAATAGGATACACGAACTCCTTTCCAACCCAACTGAACCTCCGTAACTACAACCTGCACAGAAATCAGCCAACCTAACATTCATACTAAACAGTTCAATAAGATTCAGATCACAACTCAATATCACAAGATATAACATACACATAATCGCAAGTCACATATAAGCATCAAGTCTGTTGCAAACAGATATGTAAAACATGTATATGTACACTCAATGATCATGCATGTGTGCAATTGCCGACAAAGACCTCGGCATAATAATCTCTGACTGAAAATGACCTCGGTCTCATAATCTCTGATCGAAAATGACCTCGGTCCCAATACCTCATTAGAAATGACCTTGATAATGTAATCTTGCCGGAAATGACCTCGGCAATATAATTCCACCAAAAATGACCTCGGCAATATAATTCCACCAAAAATGACCTCTGTAATATAATATCTCTGACCTGAAATGACCTCGGTCTCACAATCATATACCTTTTATCACAGTATTTCAGAACCAATGCAAATATCATATTCACACAAAATGAGGAATAATCAATTCAAACAAACCGCAATCATAATAAGACTATAAAATATTTCACTAAGAACACATAGATATCTAGATCACAGTAAGTAATATTCAATTCTCAATAATAACACACATCGTCTTTTATTAAATCTCATCGATTCATTTTAGATTAGTTCATATCACAATTCAAACTGTTACCTCATCCTCATTATGCCCAACACATATACAATGGGATATTCGGGATTTGAAAAGATTCACGGAGTTTTAAGAGTCTACTTGCCTAAGCCAGTACGCGATCGATCAATTCAAGTGAGTCTTTTCCTTCTGAATGTACTCCAAATCATCACAATTTATGTAAATACGAATCCCCAATCAAAATACGAAAACAATGACACTCAAATCATATTTTTTAAAACTGGGCCAAAACTGACCCGAAATGCCCAAAAAAATTGATTTTAAATATGAGCAGATAATTCCATAAATTTTTATATAAACAACATCCTCAAAGTATTTGGAATCTACTAGTGAAAACGAAAGTGTATTCGGACTTAAAATGAACTCACAATCATCAAACATTGAATTTAACCAAGTTCTTGAAAAACCCACTTTCCTTTACTCGAAATCCCCAAATTTCATATTAAAATTCGAAATTAATCAATGGGTAATCAAGATTTGAATTTTTACCCCAAAGTTTTTCCGCAAAATTTCCTCTGAAAATTGCCTACTCGTACTCCAAAATCACCATGTTGTTCCAAATCAAATTTGAATTTTTCAAGATTTTGCTGTAAAATCTTGTTTCTTTCAGTTGTTTCTTGGAATTTTGTCGTTAATTGCTTAATGTTATTTTTCAATACTATTTGAGAGATACTAATTTCACTTTTGACTTTAATAAGAGTGTTAAGCCTTTTATTTTGTTCTTCCAAATTTACAAATGACTTTTTAAGAAAGATATTTTTATATATCTACAACATTTTTGTCGTACATTCTCAGAGAAGCTTAATCATTCATAAGTTGGTTCTTCTCAGAGGACACAGAGTGATACTCTTCTATGAGAACAGATGACAGAAATTTCAATGTTTTCTTATAGTAGGTGTGAATTTAATATTTAATATCAAGAAAGTTTACCTCGGATTGTTTATGTTCTTCTTCACGGAGTCAAAATTTGCTATCATTGCTAGAATGTCTTCCTTTGTCACTTTGTCTCCTTCATCATCATCAGATTTTAACAATGCCACGAGTGCTAATATTTTTTCATCATTTGAGCATTCGATAATCAGCAATGATTGATTTTTAGGTCCTTTGATATTAGATTCACCATTAAATGTGTCACGAATTACTGCAAGCATCTTATCTTAATTGTTTTTTTTACTCTATCTTCCACAGTGGACAATATTTAATATGGAAAAGGGCCTAAAATATCCTAAAACTATTGAAAATGATATAAAAATGATCTGCATCCATCTATTGAACCTAAAATGCCCTTGACATCAATCTTTAGGTCCAAAAATGACATTTTCTTTAACGGAAAATGACATTTTAGGCCCAATAAATGGATAAGGAGCATTTTTGTACCATTTTCAATAGTTCTAGAGCATTTTAGGTCATTTTTCGTAATTAAAATTATATTAAATAAATTTTAATTTATAATTAATTTTAAATAATTTAATTGTAACCAATAGATGACTGCCACATTTTTTAGAAAAATTATTCAAATTATATAATTAAAATTTTATTAAATAAATTTTGATTTATAATTAATTTGAAATAATTAAATTGTAACCAATAGATGGCCACCAAGTATTTAAAAAATTATTTAATTAAAATTCTATTAAAAAATTTTGATTTATAATTAATTTTAAATAATTAAATTGTAACCAATAGATGGTCACCACGTATTTAAAAAATTATTTAATTAAAATTATGTTAAATAAATTTTTATTTATAATTATTTTCAAATAATTAAATTGTAGCCAATAGATGGCCACCAAGTATTTAAAAAATTATTTAATTAAAATTCTATTAAAAAAATTTTGATTTATAATTAATTTTAAATAATTAAATTATAACCAATAGATGGTCACCACGTATTTAAAAAATTATTTAATTAAAATTATGTTAAATAAATTTTTATTTATAATTATTTTCAAATAATTAAATTGTAACCAATAGATGGCCATCACGTGTTTAAAAAAATATTTAATTAAAATTTTGTTGAATAAATTTTGATTTATAATTAATTTTAAATAATTAAATTATAAACAATAGATGATTGCCACGTATTTAAAAAAAAATCAAATTATTTAATTAAAATTCTGTTAAATAAATTTTGATTTATAATTAATTTTAATAATAATTAAATTATAACCAATAGATGGCCGCCACGTGTTTAAAAAAATTATACAAATTACTTAATTAAAATTATGTTAAAAGAGCCTAAAATACCCTCAAACTATTAGAAATGATACAAAAATGTTCTTCATCCATCTATTGGACCTAAAATGTCTTTTTCCGTTAAACAAAAGGTAATTATTTGACTAAAGGTGGATTTCAAGGACATTTTAGGCCTACTAAATGGATGAGAAACATTTTTGTACCATTTCCAATAGTTAAAGGACATTTTAGGCCCTTTTTCGTATTTAATAAAGTGCTCTGGACTCCTACACTTATGATAGACTTGTTGTTCATAATTTGTGTTTTCTGGAGTTCTGTGGACGTGGAAAGTTCTGACTCTTTCGAAGCATATTTTGAAACCTCCTGATCAATTATGTCATATTCTTTTCTACAATAATTTTTCAGTACCTTTGAAAATGAAAATTTTCTCCTTTTTAACATCATTCATTTTCCGCTCTTGATTCTTGTTAAGCTCATAGGTTATCAGATTCCCAATTAGCTCATCTATAGTTAAAATATCTAGATCATATGCTTCAGTAATTACTTCAACTTTACTCTCCTATGAATTTGACAGCATACTGAGAAGCTTACGTACTATCAATTTACTGAGAACTACTTCACCAAGAGAGTACATTTCATTTATAATTGATGTGAATTTGGTATGCATTTTCTGAATGATCTCATCGTCTTTCATCCTAAATAGTGTATATTTTCTATTTAGCACATCAATCTTTGCTTTATTCACTTGACCTGTACCTTCATGAGCAGTTTGCAGAGTATCTCAAATTTCTTTAGCAATGGAGCAAGATTATATCTAATTGCATTCATCGGGACCAATGCCACAAATTAGAATATTCTTCTTAGTCTTGGTATTGTTTTGCACTGCAATCTTATTAGTTGGTTCTAGTTATAGTCTTCCTTTAGGAATCCGAGGTTTTTACATCTTCTCCAAGCTTTGTGCGAATGGTTGGACCATCCAACACAATTTTCCACGGATCATGATTTTCTTCAATGAAAAGTCCATTACTCTATATTTCCACCATTCATAGTAATGGCCATTGAAGAGGGGAGTACGAGTATCCGAAGCACCTTCCTGAGATGTTGGTGGGGCAGTCATGGATCCTTTTCACGGAGTTATCCTTTGATTGAAAAGAACTAATCTGATACCAACCGAAAGAAATAACTCACTACTCGTATTTAGAATTTGATTCCTAAAATTGCAGTAAGTGGTAACCACCAGGATTAACAAGACACGAATTTATCGTGAAAAATTCCTTGCTCAAGGGAGTAAAAAATCATGACCTAAAGCATGTAGGCTTTCAACCACCAATCTTCACTAACTTTTCCAAGAGTAACGTTTCAGATTACAATGCAACAATCTGAGGAACTAACTCTAATACATCAACTCAACAATTCACTTAAACTGCTCTGACTATTCTCCAAGAAGTCAAACTCGCTTCTTTTTAGTAATCTCACTCTTATAATTACTCTCTTCAATCTAGAAATTATTACAACTAAATAATAATCCTAGAATAACATCAACTACAATCTCATTAATGAATAGAAGCTATTACAACTCAGTAAATACTTCTATTGCAAACACTAACTTTGACACCAAACTATTGATGGGAAAACGCGAACAAACGCAAAAATATATATGGTCAAAATAATGAAATAAAATGGGAAATTAATGACACCAAAAGTTTTATGTGGAAACCCTTTTAAATAAGGAAAAAAACCACGGGCCAAGAGGAGCAACTGATATTACTATAGTAAGGAATTTTACATTGGGTAGTACCGAGTATTATACTCAAAATATGACTACCACACACTCAAAAGGAATAACACTCTTTTGATTTACCACCTTACTAAAATGTCGCTCACACTCTATTTTTCTTTACAGACTATTTTCTTATATTCTATGTAATCCTCACAGCTCTTTAAATAATTCTTCTCTCTGTGAATTGGTGTTTAACAAATGAGCTAAGAGCTCTTATTTATAGGGGTGAAGGAACTCTTCTTCCTACCAACCTTACCCACTTTCTTTGATAAAAAAAAATGGAGAAGTAACCTTGCAATTTGAAATTGCAAATTGCTAAACAATGGCCAAAATATTTGACTAAAGAAAAGGGTGCAAATTGCTGAACAATGGCAGCAATATTTGACTTTGAAATGTTGGTCTTTTATGATTTTGAAATAGGGACTAGACCTCACAAATCTCCCCCTCCAGTCTCATTTACTAGAAGATGGTATCTTCATCTTGTTAAAGAGAGCTCATGCCAACAAGTTCTTTGCACAAATCGAACTTGTCCCTTGTTACCACTTTGGTCCGCATATCTGTAGGATTTTCATTTGTAGAAATCTTTTTAGCCTGCATAGATTCGTCTTCTATCTTTTCTCGAATCCAGTGATGTCTTACGTCTATGTGTTTTGTCCTTGCATGGTGTTATGCCCTATTTTTATCTAGGTTGGATGAAGCACAACTTATAGACTCTAAAAAGATTAATTGTTATAAAGAGTCACCACCTAATTTATTAAGAAAAATAAGAAAACGTATTTGATGCATGACATGTATGACTCACATTTTAATCTGCGAAAAACTAGTTTAGATTCTAGGATAGGGTTTACATTATTCCTTATGCACCCTTCAAAATCCACAAAATGTGGTACTCAGCTAGACTTAATTTATCAAAGAGGAAGGGGATAAAATTATTATTTTGCAAGCATAACACATATATATAAAGAAATATGCATTAAAATCGTATAAAAATATATGTATAAAAGAGTATGTATCAAGTAAATAATATATATTATTGTCAACTATGTGTATGAAAATATGAGAAAGAACATATAAAAATAAATAGCTTTTATGCAATATTAAAAGTATTGTTCTTTATTAATATGAACAAAGAACTCTTTTACCATATGAAAAAGAAAAACAATTTTGAATATCATTTTCAAAAAATATTTCTGAATACCTGTACAAACACTTGGTAAAATATTAATAATGATGTTGACACCCAATTTTGACCTTCCACAAACGTATATTAATTACTAAGTTTCTTCAATTTTAAACAATCTGAAGTAATTACTTTTAATAAATATATATATATATATATATATAAATATATATATATTCAAGTGTATTTTTTAATTTTTTTTATCATTTTTATAATTTTTAAAGCCAATATACCTCAGATTTTTTTTATTTTTTATCTTTCCATGTTCATCTCTACTTCTTAATCTATGTTCTTAATACTTTCATCTTTAACCACACCCTATGTAACAACCCCTAAAATATTGTATGTCGGTATTTCAATTCTCGATGAAAATAATACAGCCTCTGTATTTTGGGCATAACTCTTCATAGGTTGGTCCAAATTAGGTGATTCAAATTTCTGGGTAATCACAACATCCTTACCTACAACTTTCATGAAGAACATAACTTCAAATTCGGAGTATAAGTAGGTCAAATAAATTAATCTTTGCAAGATATAGTGCTGTGACGGAATTGAGTGTTGATAGAAGAAAATTCATATCTCACTGTAGGTTGCTCCAAATTGGTTGATTCTTGAACGATATGAAACTAAACTTCCATATCTACAATTCTTATGAAGATACCAAATCCTAATAAGGAATTTATCTTATTCAAACGCAGCTTCGAAAATGAGTATTCTGTTAAAAAGAACTCATCTTACCTACCATGGAAACATCTAGATGCATTTGACATCATGCATGACATAAATTGTCCTCCATTTAACATCATCCATGACATCAATATATTCCATTAAATTTTCAGATTTTTCTTTATAATTATTTTATTTATTGTTAGGTCCCTCTTTCCCACCTATAAATACCCACCTTATTTCCTCATTTTATTCATCAACCTTTCTTAAGCATTTCTTCTCTCTATATACTTCTTCTCAAATATAGTTTTAGTTTTAGTAGTATAAAAATACTACTCCGGTTATTCTTATACTCCGGGTAGTACACAAAACGCTCCGGCGAGAAGAAAAGGCTAGGGATCCAAGAGTATTCCAATTCGGAGTAAACCTTCGAATTTAAGGTATGTAAGGCTTTCATAGCATCGGATTGAGTTCGTCCATGCGCCCAATATTTAAATTCATTATAATTGAGTTATAGTTGAGTTTTATCCAAATCTTGAATTCTAAATGAATTAATTCTTCTTCTATTGAGTTAGATATATTTATGCATTAATATTATTATTATTGTTATCTCTCATATTATTGGAATTATTGTTCATGGCTACTTTCCCATGAATCCTAATTGATTTGATGTTCATGAATATTCTTACACATGTTTTGAGTAAAGATGTTGGCTTTTTATTATTTTCATTGATAAAAAGAGAGTTATATGAATTAATACTATATATGTATTTTATTGAGTTTTGAAAGAGCAAAAGAGTTGAATTTGAATGAATTTGAGAAAATGATATTTTGAGCAAGATGTTTTGATGAGATGAAAATGATGTTTTTGAGAGTATAATGATTTATGAACATGAAATGAGATGAGTTTGATGATTTAAATTAAAGTCCAATGAGACTAGATGATGAGTTTAATATGAGCACATATTTTGGGAGTAGTATTGAGCACCGAGTTGGGTAAGAGTTTAATTTACTCAAACCCCAGAACTACGTAGCCAGCGTAGGATGGAGGCTATGCCTCTTAAGTCCCAAAAAGAGGACTTTGATGAATGGATCCAAGATGGTGATGTCCTTTACCCTGGCAAGGTATTGGATGGATGTGGCAACGACATCGCTTCGTTGTATCATCGCTAGCTCATAAGTGATGGTTGTCGGTTAGAGAAACTCCCAACTGAGTAAGCATTGCTTATTACTATTATTTATATTATTATATTTTAAACTTGCATTACATATTCATGTTGAGATGATGTTGAGTTTTGAGCTGAGTTTTCTCGAGAGGAATTCTTGATATCTGTCCTTACCTTCCTGCCATTTTACATACTCGTACATTCCACGTACTGACGTCATTCGACCTGCATCGTTTTATGATGCAGATACAGGTGTTAGAGATCCTCAACAGGCGCATTGTTGAAGATCATTTCTTTTCAGCTATTTGGTGAGTCCTTCTTGTATTCGAAGGAACTCCTTATCCTTTTATTATTGTTGAGTGTGATGTTTCTTTTGAGGTAGCCATGGATATGTCATTGGCACCATCTAAGAGTATTAGAGGCTTCATAGACAGAGTCTGATGATGTAATCGGAGTAGTTCTCCTTAGAAACTACTTCTTATAAAAATTATCTATTTTTCCTTTGATTATGACTAGCCCACATTAGTATTCTTAAGTCTTCCGCTGATGAATAAATAAGAAATGAGACCAAGTGGTTCTCTCGGAAGTCAGAAATGGTTTCTGAGTGCCGGCCACGCCTAGGGTACCCTCTCGGGGCGTGACACCCTAGACATAAATCTGACCGCAAATTAGTCCTCTATTAGTCATCGAGACTGAAAGTCATTAATCCTAGAAATTTACAGGTTAATCCATAGGAGTTGTTAAAAATTATGAAGCTAACCATATACTAAGGGAAAAGTTTATAGAACTATATAGTTTATACATGCATAAGTAAAATTGTTAAAAAATAAAGACATATTTTTGTGGGAATAGGATATAAAACTTTATGAGACTTACATGACTCAACTGAGAGAGGTTTTTCTTTCGGGAACCCCGAACGTCTTGAGATAAAAGCTACTCTTCACACACAAACACACTGATTTTATTGCATTCAACTTTAGTAAACCATAGAAAGGTTTAAGAAACGGTAGGATATTTGTACATGGAGGAAAGGAGAATATGTTGGGAGTTTTTTAGGATTTTCTCACATTAGATTCAGAGCATCTCTCTCTAAACATCCTGTCTTTGTAACTCACACAACTATCTTTTATATAGAGGTAGAGATAGCAAACTAAAGGTGTAAAATACTTCTACGTGGCCTTCTTAGAAATGGCCGACATCTTGATAAGATTCCTTAATAATGCACGTCGGGTGCTTAGTGGGGCCCATCATCACATGCATTATTAGTTCATCTTTGACTGATTACTGACACGGATAGATGCGTTCTTGTCAACAGTTTTTTTCTCTTTTGGAGGGTAGTGATAAAGTGACAGCACTTACAAGACATTTGTGGGCATATCCACATGGCACACTATGTACATACATTATTAGCAATCTACTCATCTTTATGTCTTTTCATCTGGATTAGCTGTATCATTTTTGTCGTTGTCTTCTTGGATATATCCTTATTCTAAGTATCGAGATTATGCAAGACAACAGAGTCAAAACTCATGCCTGAATTGTCATCTTCATATGGGTCTTGGGCATCCTGATAATTATTGTTCTCATAGTCTTCTTCTGAACTTGGTGTTCTTATTGTGCTCGTATTGGTATCTTCGTCTGACTGGATCTCTTTGTTTTCTAGATCTGGACTATCTTTACTAATAACATGCTTATCATGTCCATGGTCTTAAAAAACTGCTCTAAAGTCTGTTTAATTATGGCTTCAATTTTATTATTTTTTTCTTTTTAATAGTCATATTCTTCTTAGAATTTTCTTTGTGGAAAGTTTTAGGTAATTTTCTTCGTGAGGAAGAAGACTTCTCTTCTTCACTTTTTGGAAAAGTGACAGCCATTAACGGGTTTGATATATTTTTATCGGTCACCGTTTGAACCGGACTAGCTATATCTTGATCTAGTACAGTAGATTTTTGAGTATTCAGAGGGGAATGCACAACCTTTTCATCCATTTTTAATTGAGATGGAGAACTCATGTCTTCAGTCTGAGTACCTGTATTTTTTGAAACGAACTTACCTTGGAAGGTTTCCAGCTGCTTCAGAAGTCTCATGTTTTCTTGAACAAGAGCCTCATTTTTGGTGTTTAATCTTTTGAAGGCTTCGGACATGGTGGAGAAATGATCACAGAAAATAATTTTATCAGTGTCTTTTTAGATATTGTATTGAGAGGTTTGGTTTGGGTTTTGTCTGAGTGTTGGTGAAATATAATAATTTGGGCCAAGTATTCCTCTGGCATAGCCTAAAGCTTCAGTAAAATTATTAAAACCTTTGAAGAGAGGGTTTTTAATCCCATTTATTGAGTCTATGACTTCTAACCAAGTCTGAAAAACACCATTAGTCTTACCATGTATAACCACATAATATTTAAACTTGTTCTCTCTATTTTTGTCTGAAAAATATTGACATAGAGCATTATTGACAGCAATAAAATATTTAGTGTCTTGTTTATTATAATCTACCCATAGATTATCAACTAAACATTTATGAGTTTTATCTATATTACAATCTGGTAGTATTCTAAAAGATAAATTACATTGAGGATAAGAAATTAAATTGAACTTACCAAAGTAAATTATTTCCATCATCTCAATGGTACCTTGGGGTCTGAAAATAGTCTTATTTAGTAGTATCTGAGCATATGAGTCTAATTGGGCTATGCCCTTGCCTTTGTCTGTTAGTTGTTGGTCAGTTGGTCTCATGCTGAAATATAACTTTTAATTAGTTTTAAGTTGCAATATACTTAATTGATCTGCTAGATTATTATTTTTTCCTTTTATATATTTAAAGACTACGTTATTATATATTGATATAACGTCCATAAAATTTAACCATCTTCTTTTACTACTTGCTTTACTATTTATTGGTTGGTAAAATTTAACTATTGCTTCACAATTTGTTCTCACTAATACTTTTTTTTATTTAATATGTATAATTTAAAACTATTTAATCCATATATTATTGCTAAGACTTCTGCGTCTATACTACTCATATTTCTTTTTTCTTTATATTTACCACTCTGATAAGCACATATTTTTTCTTCATTTTTACTATTATATTTACTAGGTCTGATTTTCAAAACAGCTCCCCATCCCAACTAACTTCCATCAGTTTGTACTATTAAATAATCTGTTTCAAGGGAGATATGTAAATCTGGTATATTTTTAACCTTTTCTTTAATTTGCTTGATTAATTTAATGTCTTCTATATTAAAATATTTCTATCATTTACTACTTGTTTTAGCATATAAAGGTCCTACTATTTTTCCTAAGTCTTGGATAAAATTTCTAGCATAATTTACTAGTCCTAGAAATTTTTGTAAGTCCTTTGTATTATTTAGTTTATCTGGCATGTCTAGTACTTTCTTAGCTATACATGGTTGTAATTTTATTTTTCCTTAGCTATATGTGGTTGTAATTTTATTTTTCCTTCGCCTATTGTTACTCCTAAGAAATTAATATGGGTCTTACACAGTTCCATTTTTTTTTTACTAATTATTATTCCATGTCTAACAAATAACCTAAAGATCGTTTGTAAGTGTCCTAAATGTTCTTGTATATTTTTACTAAATACTAGAACATCGTCTACATAAACTAATACAAAGTTTTTATAGTCTTCAAATATATTATCCATTTTTCTTTAAAAAATTGGCGGTGCTGTTTTTAACCCAAAAGGCATCAAAATGTCCTTCAGGACAAGTGAATGCCGTCCATTCTATACTTTCAGGGTGCATTTTTACCTGTCAGTATCCATATTTATAATCAAATTTACTAAATAGTTTTTTACCTTGTATTCTATTTATTAATTCATTTTTGTCTGGTTATTTATATGAATCAGTTCTTGTATTATCATTTAATCTTTTGTAATTTATTACCATTCTGGCTTTTCCTCTTACCTGCTCACTGTGATTTCTTACCATAAATGCAGCAAATCTATATTTGGAAGTGAATCGTCTTATTACTTCTAGTTTTAAGAATTCTTTGATCTGTTTATTAAATTCTTTTGTATCTTCGTTATTAGCTTCAATAGTTGCTGTTTTTATAGTGTATTCTGGGTTAATTATGTCTAGTTTGCACATGATCTTATTATTTTCCCAATTTACTAATGGTTTTTCACCAATTATTTCCATTTCATCTAGTATTGATATTATATTATCTAAATCCATAGGATTTTTTATTGTTCCTAGAGCATGTATTCCTTTTTGAAAATTATAGAAATCGGTTTCTATAGTTATTAATGTATAGTCCTTTTCTATATCTTCTAAGTATGATTGTTCTTCATACTCTTCATCTTTTTCATGTATGTTTTGCAAGGTATAACTATTTTTAGTACTGCAGTCTGTACAACAAACGGTTGTATCTTCTTTAGTAGTTGCCGTTAATTGAGACCTACTTTAGAGGGTTTGTCTTGAATTTGTACTGGGTATATATTGTATTTCTAAATAACATTATTCCATCTCTGGAAAACAAACAGCTTCCATTATTTTGTATACGGAAGTGCAATCCGATTACCAGATCTGTTTTGATATCCAAGTCTTTAGCCAAAATTTTATACATATTGTATGTAGGTTTGTAAAATTCATTGCATGTATTGATAAAACTTATTTGGGCTTTGTCTATGTAATGATTGTAAAAGTTATAAGTTTCATCCATTTGTATTGCTGATATAGGTTCTTTAAATGTTTTTAGTACTTTTGCTGGTAATATTTTCTTATTTATAAGACAACTCGTACATCCTGTATCTACTAATGCTAGAGTTTCTATCTCTATGTCCTTAATTTTAATTCTAGCTAACACTTTTACTGTTCCAAATTTTTTATCTTCATTACATATAAGACTAGTATTGTTTTCTTCTATATTCATGAGTTCAGATTCTATATTGTCTAGGTGTATTGTTCCTTGTGTTGTTTCTTCTATATCTACCTTTTGTTTTCCTCTTTCAAGGTAGACTAGTCTTTGTTCTAGTTCATTTAATCTAGTTTCTAGAGTTAATAACCTTAAGTTGTCTTTTACTAGTAAATTTTCTTGTTGTTTTCCTATTTTTTACTTCTAACTTAGCTTCTATGCAAGTTATACATGCTTCCATGTAACAGTTTTGGCAATTGGCCCTATTTTTTTTACTCGGGTACCACTTACAGATACTACATTGGTTACTATCTATTCCCTTATATCTTTCAAAATTATGACTACATTCTTGCCCTATATTCATCATGGTACTTGATTGTAAGTTTTCTAAATTTAACATTCCTTTTTCTAGTTCTAATTCATTTATGAGGTTGTCCTCTTCAGAGTCTAAAGATTCGGACTGAGTTTTTTCTGCTACTTCAATACTTACTATAGAGTATATGCTCTCAGTATCGGACATATATTCATCTACATTTAAAAGAGTTTCTTGTAGTTCTTCCACTAATTGAGAGTTTCTTGTCTTACTATTATTTCTTTTAGGACATATATTAGCTAAATGTTCTATACTACCGCATGTATAACATTCTAATTTATTTTTATAATTTCTATCATTTTTGTATTTTATAACATGTCTTTCTCTATTTAAATAAGGCTTTCTAGCTGAAGATCTTTTTAGGTAGTATTTTTTGCGTCTATTTAGTTGTTGGTTATAATAAGGTCGTCTTTTGTATCTTTTATTAGATTTTTGTGGGCTTTTATCATAACTTTGAGTGGTGTAAATTACCTATTTATAGAAGTTCATTTTATTTTGCTTAAGTTGCTTCTTTATTTGTATGTTAGTACATTTCTCTTGGAGTATTTCCATTATATGTTGTATTTTTTGTCCTATTGACCAAAGTGTGGTAGGATTTTTGTACCACCCCCGGTCTTTTGTACCATCTTTCTCCTATTTCTCTTCCTAATGCTCCAGATAATTTATGAAATAATTGTTTACCTAGGTCGTCATCAAAAGTATTATCACTAACTGTGCAATAATAAAAATAATCTTTAAGAAAATCTTTAATATGCATCCAATTTGTGATACTTAACTGTTCTAACTTTATCATAGCATTTCTCTGTAAGGCTAATAATCCACTATATATATAATTTTTAATTTCTATAAATATTCAAAAAAAATGATATAAAAAAATTATTATTTCATAAATTAGTAGTTTTTTTGAATTAATTAGTTTATAACTAAGTTAATTAATTCATTCTGTTAGGATTAAGAAGTTCGTTAATTAATTATTATCGATTCATCTTATTTAATTTTTTTAGCTGAATTCACTAATTAAATTAATTTTCGTTTGGCCATTTTTCTTACAAATTTAACCATTTTTTCACTCCACTCCTAACCAATTTCAAGTCATTTTTTTAAGCCCAAAATTTGGGCCCAAAGTCATCCCAACCCAATATTGTCATCTACTCTCTACAAACCCAATAACAACAACAACCTACACTAAAATAACTTACTAACACTTATTCACCTAAAGCTCAATCCTTATAATAATTTTGGCCCAACACCAACTTACTATAATACATATATTATATTTATACAATACTAACCCCACCTCTTTCTTTTGTTTCCTTTTCCACCTTCCAATCCCACCTAACCCCCTTTTTTAAAAATAAATTCTCAAATATCATCATTCTCCTATCCCTACCCTTTTCCATTTCCTTTTTTTCTTTTTCCCTTTTCACCCCATCAAACTCATCATTATTCAAAACCCTCATTATTATTCTCACCAACCTCACTCTTTTTTTTTAAAAAAAAGACATTCATCTTCTTTAAAACAAAAAGAAGAACAAGATATCACAAAAAGAGAGGGAGAAAAAATCAGCATTCATCAACATACAAGAACACACACAAAAAAAAAAGAGAAGCAAGAACATAATACTACAACATAACAAATTAGATTAAAAAAAATCACAAAAAATTTTAGTCTCGGATTTTTGATTCTTTTTCTTTAGTTCTTTCGCTCATTTCTTGGCGGGTTCAAGGAGTTCATCACCCTCAAATTCGTCGTCACAATCGCTGCCCGAAAATAGATAAGAATCTTTTCTCGATTTTATTTACTTAATGAATAATTATTTCATGTTCTATGTAGTTGATTTGTAATTATTTTTTTAGTTAGCATGTGTTAGAATTAATTAGATTAATGATAAAAATTTCTTTGTCATGCTTGAAGTGTAGCGACATCTTATTAAAAATGAAAAAAAGGGAAAAATCTCAATTTCATTCATGGATTTTTTTTAGTAGTTTTGTTTGACCATATAGATTTTCATATTTTTAATTTCTTCTTTATCATGATTTAGATAATAAATATATACTTAAGTTATCATTGAGTTAGAATTTTCATTTTCATGGCTTAATTGATTTAAATCTTGCTTTAAAATTTGAGTTAGTTTAATATGTAGGTTAATTTCATGTTCTACATGTATGCATGTTGTTAGTCACTATGTTATTTCATATGCACTTCTAGTTGCATTCTCCAAACTGACATAGTAGGATACTCTTCAATTTGCTTCTTTAAAATATTATGTTATATTCTTTTGTTCAATTTAAAATGAGTAGTTACTTATATGATTTTATTTTGGTGCATGTGATTCCATTTGAGTCCATCTTCGGACTCCATCCTCGCATATCGTTGAGTTTTAAGTCAACTTCACCCTTGTTCGAATTTCAAAAGCTGATACGGAGAGTTAAAGGGGGTTTACTTTAGGTTCCGGAGGAAGAAAATAGGCTGATATTCAACCTATATGTAGGAGATACAGGAAAAAAGTGACTGTATACGTTGATATACATTTATATATAGTTATGATATACACAAACGAAATGGGCCAAAAGCCCAAAATATAGGTGGCCCAACATCTTAGTGCAGGTGTACAGAAACTAAATATTGGGCCGGATTTTAGTTTTGTTAATATTGTTATTCTATTTATTTGGGTTGTTATAATTTAATTTATTTATGTTTGTCTATACTTTCTTAGATGTTAATTTTAGTTTTGTTTGACTTAATCGAACTCCCCTTAAAAGAAAAACCATTTTTGTGTTAATTTGCTCTAAAAAAAATGACTTTGTTCAAGTGTTTTCCTTTTAGTTAGACATTTCAACAAATGGAATCTTCTTCCAAATTATCTTAAAGTTTTTTTAAGTTGATGTTCTTTCAAATCAATTGAGTTTAAAGTGTCTTTCTCTAAATTAATTTTTCCCTAAATAGCTCAAATGATTTTTCTTATTTAATCAAAGTCTTAATCATCTTTAATTTTGTTAAAATACATTAGATCTACCACTTCTCTTTAAACATATTTAAAATTCATTTACTTAATCATTTAATAGAGTATATTTTCTTGATAAATTATCTCAAATATTTTAAGTTGATTTATTGCTCAAATAAATATATTTATCTTTAATACTTACAAGTAATTTTTTCAAAGTTAGTCAAATACTTTTCAAACCGTCGGATAACCGCACGTTAGCGGCGATTTTGAGTGCTAACATCTTTTCAAAGTGGAAATTTGAGCCCTTACCCATTTTCTCTAATTTTTAAGGTTTAAATCTGTTAAGGTCTTTTAAATTAAGTTTTCTTAATTTCTTTAAAAATTAAGTGGCGACTCTTCTTTTCTAAAATTGATTTTTTCTCTATAAAGTTAAAATTGATTTTAAACCATCTTTTTTCGACATAATAAATAAATAAATAATTTTAAAATATATGTGTCTGTATATATACTACAAAAATAGAATTCTATTATATAGTGGCTCAGATGCTTAACTATAATAAGTGTTACATCCCTATTTTTTGCAAATAAGGACGACGTTGTGGTGATTCGTAAAAAATCAATTCAATTGTTCAAAATATATTTTAAAAGAAAATAGTTTAATTAAAGGAGTCACCATAATTTTAGGATAATTAGAAATAAATTAATTATTTAAAAATGTCTACGAAACCAATGGATCCTAAGTAAGGGGTTCAAGTTATTCCAAGGGAAGGTATTAGCATCCTTCAGGATCCACAATTGTGGGTTCCAGCTTAATCATTTTTTAAATTGAGGAGATGAAAATATTGCACAAGTATATAATGAAATATACATAAAGAGTAAATTAAAGTAATAATATAAGGAACGGCCTAATGTTTGCCTAATGTCAATAATATACACAATAATAAATTAAAAATATTATTCGAACTTAATTCGAATAGCTTCCTCGGAAAGCAATTCTGAGTACCTATAAAAAGACTTAGTGTTAGTAAGGGATAAATAATAATGATGATGATGATAATAATAATTGTTGACACTCAATTTTTACCCTCTACAACATAAATTAATAATCAAATTTCTTCATTTTCAACAATTTCAAAATAATTCGCTTGCGAAATTCCAAAATATTTTAAAGTTATTTTAATATTTTTATAATTCTTGAACAATATATATTTCTAAATATATTTGGTATTCAAATTAATTAAAATATATGTTTTTAGCTATTTTATGTAGTTGTGTGTTATGTTGGGCCATTATCATATCATTGTCAAGAGGGTCATTATCATATCATTGTCAAGAGGGTCATTATCATTATCATATCATTGCCAAGAGGGTCATTATCATTATCATATCATTGCCAAGAGGGCCATCATCATTATCACATCATTGATGAAAGGGCCATCATCATTATCATATCATTGCCGAGAGGGTCATCATCATTATCATATCATCGCCAAGAAGGCCATTATCACATCATTGATGAAAGGGCCATCATCATTGCCATATCATTGTCGAGAGGGCCATCATCATTATCATATCAACTCATCATCGTATTGCATCATATCAACTCATCATCACATTGCATCATATCAACTCATCGCATGTTACATCAAATTGAAAGAAATTTGCAGTCGAGAATTATATTATAAATCACACTAACTTAAGAAGTATGTTCTGTTTGCTCTGCATCAAAATCGGAGGAGGTTGACATGCCAACATAGTAATGACGCTACCCTTTATTTGAGTTACGTTGTTTCTACTAATAAGTTTTATCTTAATCTTTGTCGAGAGCATCCAAGAGGAGGAATTCTGAAGCAAGCCACAAGTGCGGGTGAAATCAAATAGGATGCAGCACAACGTGGAACTTTTTCTTAGCAGCGAACTTGGACATAGTCTGAAGAGCAGTATCAAACTCTTAGGACACGCTTTGAAGAGAGACTTCCACCACAATCAAACCACACCCCTATCAGAAGGCATGTGGATATTTCTTTGAGTTCGTCAGTTTCGATTTCCCATCTGGAAAACTTCATCTGTCACCCAAAAACAACTCTTCAATCTGAGTGACAACACACCAAGAGCTTTGAAAATTATGTCCGTATAAGTTCTTACTTATGAGTGTGAAGCACGCCACATTCATGGCTAAGAGGTTGCAAGCCTTTTCTTCGCACTCGATTTGTTTGTCACTCCTCCTAACCGAAGGTTATCTTAGCATAAGAGATTTCTTTTTTCAACCGATTGAGTCGAACTACAAGCAGTCTGATTCCCAAGTTTAGGGATATATAGGCAGGCTTGAAACTCGACTGTATTCCAACAATCATTCTTAATCTCATTCTCCGAGCACCCCGGTCTCTCCATTTTGATATTGGGATCGTTTTTAAATTCTTTCAAAATTCATGTGCCAAATTAAGCGTTCTGAACTACAAGTGGCCTGAATCCTCATGTAGCCTAAAATATGTAGAAAACTCGATACTGAGGTCCTACCATAATGTCAAAAGCCATATCAACCCCTTCCAGAAAGACTAAGATGAAGTAGGTCAAAATTGAATTTGTCAATTTTCTTTATCTAGGCTCTCTTCATCGACCTTATCCAAAGAAAGGGACATGTTGTTGACACTCAATTTTGAACCTCTACAACATAAATTAATAATCAAGTTTCTTCATTTTTAACAATTTCAAAATAATTCGCTTGCGAAATTCTAAAATATTTTAAAGTTATTTAATATCTTTATAATTCTTGAACAACATATATTTCTAAATATATTTGGTATTCAAATTAATTAAAATATATGTTTTTAGCTATTTTATGTAGTTGTGTGTTATGTTGGAACTATTTTAAAATTATTTTACTATAAAACATGAAGTAATAATTAAATTTAATATAATAATATATGAGTAACTAAGTAGTCGAACGGTTAATAATTATGTTAAATTGGGTGAATATTCATCAACAAAGAAATTAAAACTGTATATTTTATTATTATTATTATTTATTTGGTAAATTTTGAATTCCTTTTAAATTAATTGTCATTTTACCAACTTTATTGAGAATGTAATTTGGAATTCAAAAGATTCTTCAACATTGGAATTTGGAAATTTTACCAAATGTACTCTGATTAAATCAACTCTTTGGGAATCACGTATTATTTTATTTGTACAGTTTTAATTTGGTACTCTTTTAAGAAATATATTATTAATATGATATGATGGTACCCAATTTTGATCCTCCACAATTTATATTAGTTATCGAGTTTCTTTAATTTTAAAATAATTTGCTTGCAAAATTTCAAAATATTTTAAAGTTATTTTGATATTTTTATAATTTTTGAAAAATATATATTTTCTATATATTTATATATAATTACTACATTTTTATTCAAAAATCATCTTAAAAAAGATTTTTTTTTTAACTAAATGTTATGTTAATTGGGTTAGTTTAGCTAGTCGCTTATATTTCTAAATTAATTAATTTGTAATTAATTTAACTATTTTATTTCGTTAAAATTAAAAAGCTTGTTAATTAATTAATATTAATTCCTACAAATGCTACATTTACATTTACAATACACATGGCAACTATCTCGTTCCCTCACCAATACCTATGTCTAAGATTACACTACACACAAACATGTACTTACCTAATTTTCTTATTTTTTACCTACAGCAACTTTTCTCCAATTCCATACAAACAACATCACATTCTTACACATATATCCCTGCAATTAATTACAATTTTCCAATCCAGCAACACTAATTTCAATTTCAATTTTTTTAAACTACAACATCAACTCCACACCACCGATTTCCTATCCAATCCATATGTTACAAATACCCAACAACATTAATTCCTTCAAAAAGATAATACCCAGCCAGTTAACCCACTTTCCCTTTATCTTCAACTAAACTCGACACCTCGGTCCATTCATTCCGCCCAGCCCACCAGAACAACGCGTGCACACCCCTCGCGTCTTCCGCACTCCAGAAAGCACACAAAAAGATCTCCAAAGCTAGCATACTCAAAAAAATACATACTATGCCTATACGATGCGTACTCGCGACAACACACAGACACAGACGTGTGCGTGTGCCCATGCCGTCTTCTTGCTCGAGCACGCCCGACAAACAACATATTCAAAGGATGGCTCCTCTGGTGTCGGGGGCTCCAAGGCTTCTCCTATGAAAGGCTCGCCGGAATTTTTCCGTGGTTGTGGGAATCCTCTCAAACCCATCTTGTCCCAGAACGCTGCACCAATGAAGGTGATCTCTTATTCATTAATTTTTATTTCGTCACTTATGTGAGTTGTCAAGAATATGTTGCGTCTATTTGAGTATTTTGTTAAGCTTTTTGGTTTTGTTCCTGCTTGAATGCATTTCGATCCTTTATGTCACTCTGCTGACGAGTAATTTTAAACAAAATATTGGGTCTGTTTGATTCTGGCACCTCGAGAGTGGTTTCTTCGATCCTATTGTTTTGAAGAACTTTAAATGTTGACTTTGTTATTTTTCATGTCTAATGTAGTTGAGATTGGTGTGAAGTCCTTTAAAGCTTGAAACAAGTTAATAAGATTGTTAAATGTTTAGCTTTTGAATGTAACTTTACATGTCCCTTTGTTTTTCTTTACACCAAAGTCAATCGGCTAAATGTCATGAGTTTTATTAAGGTTCTATCCTTAAGGTCATTTGAAGCATGAGTTTATTGATTTAAATCTTCAAAGGAGAATGTGTATCATGTAGTGCCTATGTGCATTCTTGAATATTGAGTACTATTTTAATACGAATATTAATCTGACCATGGATTAGGTTTATTACTCGATTGCTTCGGTCTTCATCTGTTTGACTATTAAGTTATGAAAATCAATTAGTCTACCTTATTTAGCTCGTCAGTTTCTGTGTTTTCAATATGTGCCTAGTTATAAACTTGAACATATGAATTCTCTTGCATCCCATATTGTTACAATGGACTAAGGCATGACCAGCATATTGACTTTGGGGTACATTAGCCCCACTTGTAATGTTAAGTCTATTCATGGTTTCTAGTTTTAAGTTTAGTATGGTCTTTTAAAAATATAAGCTTTGGCCTTTAAATGCTTCGGTGCATAAGTGTTAGCAATTATTTAATTGGTATAAATATTTAGTGCCCCTGTAAGTATTATTATTTCTCTTACATTTGCTTTCATATCCGTATTTATATGGAGATTTCTATTATTATTATTTTTTTCCATTCTTTGCTCCCGGGTTTTCTTGTCATTGGGGCATGTTACTAATCTGTTTGTTTTCTCTTCCTTGTATCATGTGGGATTTGTTCCGAGTTCTTTGTGGATTTCTTTTCCCCTTTGCATTATCAACTCGAGCCATGGAGGCTCAAAATTCCAAATCATTTATCGAGTCGGACTTATCTATAAAGGAAGCTGATGAACAGTTGTATGGGAAGTGGTATATAGAAGCCGAAGATCATATACGCCTATTATACGGGTTCGATATACAGGGAATTTGTGCTGTATACATTGATATACAGTGTACACACAACTATGATATGGAGAAATGGGCCAAAAGTCCTAAAAGCAGGTGGCCCAACAGTTTAGCGTAGGCGTACAGAAATTAAGTGTTAGGCCAGATTTTTATTACTTTATTCATTTATATTTAATTTAGATTGTAATAATTTATTTATGTATTTACGTTATTTATTTTGCTTAGATGTTAATTGTAGTCAGGTTTAACTTCTTAAATCTCCTAAAAGAGAAACTTTTATCTCTTATGACTAATTAATCCTTTTAAAAATGATTTTACCTAATTAATACACACACACACATATATTATTTTCTTTTCTTGGTCATTTTGACCACAAATCCTACTTTCAAAATATTTCAAAGTATTCTTTTTTTAAAAAAATAATTAAATTTCGTCAAAACGAACTCAAGTGTCTTTTCTTTAAATGTTTTCTAAATAGTCAAATGATTTATGTCTTTGGACAACCACATGTTAGCTGCTATTTTAAGTGCTAAAATCTTTTTTAAAATAGTAATATGAACTTCGTACTCTTTTCTCTAAAATTTTAAGATTTATTTCTGTTAAAGTCTTTTAAATTAAAGTTTTCTTAATTTCTTTAAAAAATTAAGTAGCGGCTCCTTTTAAATTGATTTATTTTTAAATTAATTTCAAACCCCGTCTATTTTTGACATAACAATAATAATAATAACTAAAAATAAAATTCATCCTATCAATATGGAAGACCTTGAAAATCGACAGTAATTACTTCATCGACCATTTAGGTGTAATCTCTATTTAATATGATGAATTAATAGCAATTAAAAATAATAAAATTATTTCAAGAAAAGGGGTGAAAGCCATGACAACTGATAATTGATGAAACAATCGACAAAATAGAGACAACATATAAGATATTTGAGAAGTGAAACAATAATGATGTAATTAATAACATAATAAGAAATACACTAGATAAAAGATGTAAAATCCAAACCACAACAACAGTAATTCAACAAAAATAATAACATAAACAAAATAACAAAATAATAAAAAATAGTGAACAGTTACATCACCAAGCACCAACACTCACAAAAATAAAGGTACAATATGACCAAAAAAAAATAAGTGAGAAGATTTTATCAATTATCTTAAACACATGATAATATAAAAAAAAAATAGTAATACTAAAGTTAATGGCAAGTGAATCAACCTAGTTTTAGCATATCCTACATAGTCAAAAAGAATAAAAATAATAATATCAACATCCATTAACTAAGATATCATGAATTAAAGAAAATAAATTATGAATTAATTAATCATCAATCTAATATTGTCCACAAATACGAATAAAATAAAATAATGGAAAGTCATCAATACAGTATCAAAACCAAACAATAATAATAGAATTTGAACTAACAATCATAAACAATAACAAAATTCAACAACAACAAAAAAATAGAGCAGGCAATAGAGATAATAGTTACCGGTCTTGAAGACCGATTGAGAGATTTTTTCATTGACCAATTAATATAAGTACATTATTTTAGCAATACCACAAAACAGACGAAATCAAATTCAAGGACATAATATCCAACAAAATATCAATAAATTTACGATTAATTTAGTATTAACAATAAAAATGATTAACTCAAATTAGAAACAACATCTTAACAATAAACAAATGACTATAAAATCAAATTATTAACAAAAGATATCCAAAAGAAAAGAAAACTATCATATCTGTTTAACAAACAATTAAAATAATCAAAACCAAACATATATGACAATAGATATCACTGATAGAAAGATATAATGGAGACAACAGAAATAAAGTAAAAAAAAATATAACCAAATCACAATAATTATATCTATCATAAAACAAAATAGATCTATAAACAAAAAACAAGTAAAACTAGCAATGATGGAAAAATAAAACAAAGGAGAGATAGAGTTGTGTTACTGTTGGGTTCTTATCGTATTTATCATCGCAATAGCTAATTTTTGTTTTAAGGAGATGGAGCCACCCCGGAGGTTATTGATTTAACACTATTAAACTTTATTTTAACTTGCAAAATATAACGACTAATGTAAACTTAAACTAAAATTTTCATCTTTTTAAAATGGAGAGGCCTCGAAAATTGATGGACAGATTTTCTTCATTGGCAATTTTCAATTTGTACTATATAATATATAAACTTGAAGTAAGATTTCATATTACCACTTAACGCTATCAAAACAGTAAATTCGACCATCCAAGTACCTCATGTTGTACCTAAATTTTGAAAATTCAAATAGCAAAACTGGACTTTATGTCCTACATGAAAGTTGTAAATATATGTGCTTGCCAACAAACAAGAATCACAGAAAAATACAATTTTTACAAAAAGTATGATAAAAAAACTAACAGTTGTACATGTGGAAATTTTAAATCAAGAATCTGGACAGAATTTGTCCTATGTTGCGTCCTATTTTTGGACTCAATAACAGCAGATCTAGGCTCCAACATAAACATAAGAGTTGTAGGTACGTGTTTTATATTTCCAAAACATATTTATTTACTAAACACAAATCTCTATACAACGAGATATGTCAAAATTACTAACAGCTACGTAGTTTTAAAATCGAATTTGATTTACTTACCACAAGGGAGAGGTTGGTTTATTCTAGCTGAAAGGACAAGCTTCTTTGGAGACTTTGTAAGGGAGAAAAAGAGAAGAGAATTGAGAGAGTGATGTGTTTATGAGGGAGAAAAAGAGAAGAGAATGGAGAGAGTGGTTTGTTTATGAGGGAGAAAAAGAGAAGAGAATGGAGAGAGTGGTTTTGAAAGAATTTTTCTTTAAAATTTAATTTTTTGGATGAGATCACAAGAAGATCTTAGACTCCCTAAACAGGTTGTTTTAACAATTAATTAACCAAAAATCAAAAGTTCTTTGACTTCTTGTATTGATTAAAAAAAGTTCTTTGGCTTTTTATGCTAATTAAAAGAAAAGTTAATTGGCTTCTTGTGTTAATTAAAAGAAAAGTTATTTGGTTTCTTGTGTTAATTAAAAAAAAGTTATTTGATTTCTTGTGTTGATTATAAAAAAGTTATTTGGTTTCTTGTGTTGATTAAATTGTTGAACATGAGTGAGAAATCATTCTCAAAATGACTTAATGAGTCATTACAAAAAATAATATATGTATCGATATGTAACACAAAAAATAAAAAATATAATCGATATTTTCGAAGATATATTGTGTTGTAAAGAATAAAATACAGTGTTATGTTGTGTACATTTGAAGATGATTGTAAAAATAGTGTGACTATTAAAATTTACAATGACAATAAATTGATAAGAATCTTATTATTTATGAAATTAAGAATGTTCATCCATAAATTATTAAAAGGGAAAAATGAGAAAAAATTCATGAAAATTCTAAAATAAGGATAATTATTAATAAAAACATTTAAAACTAAAAAATGCGTAAAAAATTATATTTTGTGTTCTTTAACGATCAAGTAGTCTGAAGACATTAATTTTTAGTACAAAGAGCCAAATTAGGTGTCAACACATGGTACATAGAGTTCTTGCTCAAGTCTATTACACTTTGATTGTCACAATATACGACATATTCCTTCTAATACAAGCCAAGCTCTTGAAGAAATTTTTTGAGCTATATCATCTCCTTGCCAGCTTCAGTAGCCGCAATATATTCAGTTTTAGTTGTAGACAAATCAACACACTTCTGCAACTTTGACTGCCATGATATTGCTCCCCCTGAAGAAGTAAACAAATATCCCGTAGTGAATTTTCTGTTATGAAGGTCACCTGCTATATCAGCATCTATATAGCCCTTCAAGGTTGGATTTGATCCTCCAAAACACAAATATTTATATGAGTTTCCTCTCAAATACTTGAGTATCAGGTCTAGTGCATAACATTGCATACATTAAACTTCTGACAACAAAAGAATATGAAACTTTGGCCATGCTCTCTTTTTTCTCCCTAACTGTAGGACACATCTTCTTGGCTCAACTTCATATGACCAGCAAAAGGTGTGCTAAGAGGCTTAGCATTCTTCATGTTTAAGCGCTCTAGTAACGTTTAATATACTTCTCTTATGACAGATAAATCTTTCTTTCATCCCTGAGATGAGTAATTTTTATGCCCAAAGTTTGTTTGGCATGACCCAAGTCTTTCATAGTAAAAGACTTACACAACTCTTTCTTCAACTTGTCAAACTTGGAAGTATTCCTACCCACAATCAACACATCATCCACATATAGTAAGTGGATGGTAAAATCATTGTCAGAAAACTTTTGTATAATCACACAGTAATCTGAAGAAGTCTTCTTGTAGCCTTGCTACCCCATAACAGATTCAAACTCCTTGTACCACTGTCTAGGAGCTTTCTTTAGCCCGTATAGACTTTTTTTGAGTTTGCACACAAAATTTCTTTACCATTTACTTTGAAGCCCTCAGGTTATTCCATATAAATCTCCTCTTCTAGGTCACCGTAATGAAAATCCATCTTCACATCCATCTATTCTATCTCTAAATTTAGATTAACAGCCAAATCAAAAACTGTACGAATGGAGGACATTCTCACGACATGAGAAAATATTTAATTAAAGTCAATACCCTTTCTTTGACCAAATCTTTTAACAACCAATCTAGCTTTGTACCTGGGCTTCATCCTGTGTTCTTCAAATTTAACTTTGAACACCCACTTGTTCTTCAAAACTCTCAAGACCATAGGCAATTTCACCAACTCATAAATGTGGTTCTTATGCAAATATTTCATCTCATCTTGCATGGCTTCAATTCATTGATCTTTATGCTCATCTTCCATGGCCTCCTCATAGCACTCAGGTTTATCTCCGTCAGTGAGTCGCACATACTGATTAGGTGAATAGATGGAGGAAGGAATACATTGTTTTTGTGGACCTCCTAAGAGGAATATTTGATTCTTTCATAATTTCATGAGCAGGAGCATCATCAATAATAACATCATTGTTACCATCAACATCAACATGTTGATCCGAGACTTGATTTTGAGCATCACCATGTTCATTAAGTCCACCAACGTCATGCACACTTGTATGAGAAACTTGATCAAGATGGACTACGCCATTAAAATTTGAAGATTCTAGCTCCTCTTCTTTGTCAATATCTTAAATGGTTTGATTTTCCATGTAGACGATATCACGGCTTCTTACAAGCTTCTATTCGATTGGATCATATAGCCTGTAACCAAATTCATCAAGGTTATATCCAATGAAGATGCACTGCCTTGTCTTGGTATCTAACTTTGACCTCTCATCTTTCGGCACATATACAAAAGCTTTGCAACCAAATACTCTCAAATGGCCATAGGAAACATCTTTTCCATACCATACTTTATTTGGAACATCACTTTGCAAAGCAACAGTAGAAAATAAGTTAATAACATGTGAAGCGGTCAATAAAGCTTCACTCTAAAAGGAGTTTGGCAACTTTACTTCAGAAAGAAAACATCTAACTCTTTCCATCAAGGTCCTGTTCATCCTCTCAGCCAACCCATTAAGTTGAGGAGTCTTAAGAGGATTCTTCTGGTGTCTAATACCTTGATGCTTGGAGTATTCGTCAAATGGTCCACAATATTCACCACCATTATCAGTACAAAATACATTTCAGTTTTTTTATAATTTCTCTTTCAACTGAAGCCTAAAACTGCTTAAAGACACCTAACACTTGGTCTTTAGTCTTCAAGACATAGACCCAAAGCTTTCTTGAGCAGTCATCAATAAAAGTGACAAAGTAGAGTGCACCACCTAGAGTCCTTGTCTTCATTGGAACACATAAATCAGAGTGCACCAATTCAGGCAAATTTGTCTTTTTTGAAGGAGGGTTAGACTTAAAGGAAAATCTATTTTATTTTCCAGCGAAGCAGTGCTCACACTTTTCTAATTTAGCACTTTAAAAATCCGATAATAATTTCTTCTTGGCTAGAACATTAAGTACTTTCTCACTGATATGGTTAAGCCTCTTGTGCCATAAAGTTGAGGAGTTATCGCTCTCAACTGCATTCACCATATTGGCACAAGTAGAAGTCGTAGTCCAGTATAGACCACGATGTTTGTTACCATAAGCCACAACCAAGGAATCCTTAATCAGTTTTCACTTTCCTCCACCATTAGTACTAACATATCCTTTGTCATCTAGAACTCCAACAAAAATTAGGTACAGATGAACATCAGGTGCATGTTTTACATTGTTCAAAACTAGTTTAGTCCAATACTAGTTTCCAAACAAATTGTACCAACACCAACCACCCTAGATACAGTCTCATTACCCATACTCAAGGTTCCAAATTCAACAGAAGTATATGAAGAGAAAAAAATCCTTTCTTGATGTCACATGAGATGCGTCACCAGTGTCCACAACCTAGCTTGACTCATCACAAGTAATATTTATCAGATCTGCATCAAGGACTGTAACAAGATCTTCGATGGAGATAGTGGATACGCAATTTTAACTGCCATCTTTTTTATTTTCCTTTCTGTCTTTATTCTCCCTCTTCGATTTTTTATAACACTTCTTTGTGTGTCCTTTCATGCCACAATGATAACACTCAATATCTTTAAGTCTGCCTCTGGATTTTCTCCTGCTATGTTCTTTATTCTGAGAACCACAAATTTTATTTCTCCCTCAAGAGTCAGTTACCAGGACATCCGACGAAGAAGAACCTTGAGATTTTCTTTTTCATCTCTTTGTTCAAGACACTACTCTTGGCAGAATTCTTAGATATCACACCATCCGGAGCAGAATTTGACAATAAATTTCTAAATGTTTCTCAAGAGTCTGGTAGGGAACCAAGTATAAATAAGCCTTGAATTTTTTTGTCAAATTTAATGCCCATAGCAGACAACTGGTACGTGATTCCC
Source organism: Solanum dulcamara (assembly GCF_947179165.1). Taxonomy (NCBI): domain Eukaryota; kingdom Viridiplantae; phylum Streptophyta; class Magnoliopsida; order Solanales; family Solanaceae; genus Solanum; species Solanum dulcamara. The sequence goes on along the minus strand of NC_077243.1, from coordinate 34,543,823 downwards.
TGAAAATTATTCAGGTGATCTGTCATCGGAGAACCATCATGATATTTTAAACCTAACATTTAATTTATTAAGAATATTTTGTTGTTCCAGTCTTTCGAGCGTACAAGCTTTCAAAATGCTCTCATAGTGTACGAGCATGTGTCTCACCAGAAATATGGTTCAACACATTATCGTCAACCCATTTTCTAACAAATCCACGAACCTGTCTGTGCAACAGATTTCACTTTTTATCTATTTTATTATCATGATTTACAATGGTAAAGACTAGTTGATAAAAATTCTTGACATAAAACAAATCTTCCATTTTCTCCTTCCAAATGAAATAGTTAACACCATTCAAAGTAACCATTCTAATAGTGTTGGCTTCCATCATTTTTCTCCAAAATATATAACTATATCAAATCAAAGTAAATCTTTTCTGATGTGGAAGTTCAGACTATGCTGCAACCATATAGCATATTCAGATAAAACCTTGCGATGATACCAGTTTGTTGGGAAAACGTAGACTAACTCAAAAATATATATATAGTCAGAACAATGAAATAAAATGGAAAAATAATGACACCAAGAATTTTACGTGAAAACCCTTTTAAATAAGGAAAAAAAACCACGGGCCAAGAGGAACAACTGATATCACTATAGTAAGGAATTTTACATTGGGTAGTACCAACTACAATACTCAAACAATGACTACCACACTCTCAAAAGGAATAATACTCTTTTGATTTACCACCTTACTAAAATATCGCTCACACTCTATTTTTCTTCACATACTATTTTCTTATAGTCTATGAAATTCTCACAACTCTCAAAAATAATTCTTCTATCTGTGAATTGATGTTTAACAAATGAGCTAAGAGCTCTTATTTATAAGGGTGAAGGAACTCTTCTTCCCACCAACCTTACCCACTTTCTTTGACAAAAAAAATGAAGAAGTAACCTTACAATTTATAATTGCAAATTGCTAAACAATGGCCGCAATATTTGATTAAAGAAAAGGGTGCAAATTGCTGAACAATGACAGCAATATTTGACTTTGAAATGTTGGCCTTTTATGACTTTGAAATGGGGTCCAGACCCCACAACTATCACCATATAATAGCTTGAGTTGCGATCTTTGATCTTCGCCTTCTTGCTCCTTCTTGCCTTTGCGATTGCTCAGTTCTGTGCGTGAAAAAAGGTGTCACTTTTTGGACTATTTTGCTATATATATAGCCCAACTTATTTACCCTAAGTTACAACTCACTTTTCCTTGGATAAGTTGGATTCAGGCAAGAAAACCTTACCAAAATAGACTTCTTCTCATAATTAGCAAAAAAAAATTTGGACTAGGACTCTTCTTGCATTCAGCTTCTTTTCAATGAATTATAATGCATTCCTATATGCCACAAAGCCAGAAGTAAACTCATCAACTTGTAATCATATCAAGAGCCTCAACCTGATTCACAAGCCAGTCAACCTGATTCACTAGTTAATCATCAAAACTAAAATATCTCATTCCTATACTTCATAATATTTTCAATTATACAACTCAATCTACCATATCAAATATGGGCCCAAGGGGGTTGGATTACCAACAATCAAGATAATATGGGTCTAAGGGGGTTGGATGATGAGTAGTTTGGCAAACTATTTTGACCTTACATTTCCAATCTTAGAATATAGAACTAGATTTTTTAATTGAATCAATGTGATAGACTAGACTTTTGTTTTATAACTCACTTTTCTCTTTAGAGTTGAAATAATTTTTTTTTTTAATTTAGCCTTTGCATTTGGGTGATTGGGAAAGAGGAAAATAGTAGCGGGAATTAAACTCGAGACATTGTGGTGGAGGAGCCCTTACAATTTTTTTCTTAAGGAATAAGGGCACAATTTTTTATTAGGTAGAAGGGTCCTGTTAGGATTAGCACTAATTAAATCATTAGAAGTCCCTGATTTTTAAATTTCACATGTTTTGTTCTTCTAATTTTTTGCTTGACTATTTTGTGGCTTCGTGATTCATAAAGTAATTGAATAATTGTTAGTGAAATTGGACATAAAAAATCTAGGAATTGAAAGTGAATTAAGGAGAGTAATAATATTCATCTGCGTGTGGATTAGTGACTAGAATGAAAACGTACCTAGTTTGCATGCTTGGATAAAATATAGGATGATTTATACATGTATTACGAGCGATTTATCACAACTCTATTCAACAATATTGGTGTGAGGCCAAACCAGATAGGTGATTATACCGCTTGAAAGATCATAATCATATTATCAACTCTGTAATTCAACAATTCAGTAGATATCTTAATCATCCATAACAACTTTAATTGAAAAGGTTGAAAATATGCAAATGTCATAGACCTAAGTTTTTAAATTATATGGGAACAACTCCTGCAATATTCTCTACTTTAATATAATTGCTCTTCACCGGATTCAATAGTAGTAATAGTTAGTAGAATAATCACCAAAGCAAATTCTTCGAAATTTGACAACATTAGTTCTAATAATTACAGTAAGAACATGAATAGCTTGTAAGAAACTAAATCTATGAGAGATCGATAAACCTGATTGTGAAAGAGATCACTTATTATTTGTGATACACTTTTGTGTGTTCAGAGAATAACAATATACACAGAGGCAAATTTAGGATTTAGGCAAATAACAAAATTTTTAAAATTTGAATGTACTTTTTCTAAATATGCTTTATACCTCCAATTTTAAAAACTAACAAAATCACTCAACTTAACTAATCAACCTTAATTATACAGCTAAATATGTTCTAAAAGAGTATAATTTTATAAGAAATTATCACATATATCATAAATTTAGATCTCATATATGAGTTTATATATACTATTGCACTTTTGGTAATTTTTTAATACTACTATCAAGATTCATTACAAATATAAAAGGTAAATAACAATAGTTAATAACTTCCTTCATCACTTCAAAATATGATTATTAATTAACACTAGTAAGTTTTGCAACTGATTGAAATTCTCAAGTAACAATTGAAGATTCCTCCATCACGGTAGTTGGCATTACCTGATTGGTGGCTGAAAGCCTGAAATAGATAGGATGGCTTTTATAAAATTAAAAGATTGGGGGCAATATTTAAAAAATATAAGTAACGTCAAAAACTGAAATGAGTAAAGTAAAAATAGTCATTGATCTATGTTTTAAATTTCACATAAAATTTCAAATTGAATATGAATTTTTTATGGCCAAAACAATAATTTAAAACATTTTTTTTCAAAATAAAGCAAAAACAATTATAGCCAAATGGTACCCCTAAGTTTATGTTAAATATAAGAATAAAACTTGGGATAATGTACAAGTATTACTCTCAACTATGACCGAAATCGCTAAAACACACCTAAACTTAACTAAGGTCATATTATCCCCTCAAACTCATTTTTTTCGTACTTTCGTGCACCATATTTGCCTACGTGACACACTCCGTGACTTCACCTAATTAAGGCGCGTGGGAGATTTGTTGGAGGCAGTGGTGACCAATAAAAATTGGCCACATGTAATAAGAATGTTGTAAAAGGTGAGTCATCTCTATTTTCTTCTTCTTTTTACATCTCCATTAATTCTCTTTCTTTCCATCTCCAGTTTTTTCTTCTTTTCACATCTCCATTAATACTCCCTCTTTGTTATTAACAAAAATCAAATAGCATAATCTAATGAAGCCATCAAATTTTTGCAGTGAATCAATCTCAATATATGTCTCACTTACTTGACGTTGCACTTGAACAAATGAATTAGCGGCTCCTTGCAAATGATAATAAGAAACAAATAAACATATGCCTCTACTTATTACTAGATGCGGCAATACATTCAACATTCGTTCTATGTATTGTTAACTTAGCTTGCACCCAAAAATAAAATATAATTTTTATTTATAAATTTTTAAATATATATTTAAAATTATAAATTTCAAATACTATTTGTATAATCTATTTGACTCGAGGTTTTCAGTTATTTTTAGTTAAAATCAAAATAAAATTCAAATTAAATTCTATCGAATTTTAATATTATAAATCAAACCTAAAAGATATTAATTTTTTTCTTTAATTTAATTTGATTTTAAATTCGGATTTTTGTTTGTTGAGAGAGAGTAGTTTATGTATAGAGGGGGAGAAAGAAGGAAATATGAGTATGGAGAGAGAAAATTGAAGTTACGTGGGAAATAAAAGATTGTTATTTAAAGTAAAAAGTGGGGTGGCGCGTGTTTTACACTTCTTCCAAGTAAGCTGGTTGAGTGTGCCACGTAAGCAAATAAAGTGCAAAAAATTATGAAAAAAATGAGTTCGAGTGGAGGGGGGGGGGGGGTAATAGTACCTTTATTAAGTTTAAGTGTGTCTTAACAATTTCGGTTATAGTTAGGGATGATATTTGTGCATTATCCCATAAAACTTTTTACTGTCAAAAGATGGCTAATACTTTAACAGGTGAAAATCATTTTCATCCCCAACTTGCTTTTAAAATCAAACTCCTCCCTCAACTATGAACAATAATCAAACTCCCACTTTATCTCATGCATTGTTCATTTTACCTTTGTTATATCACATCTAATTAATATCTCTTTATATTATATATAATTTACTTTTAACATAGATATTTATAACTTTTTCTTTAAGTTCTTTAACATTATAAGAAGAAGAATATTTTTAAGAATTTATCACAAAATTTAATATTATTCTTATGACTGTTATTTTAATATAACATGCATTAAGTGTGTGTATATTTATGTATAAGTATATTTTTTCTTTTCTCCACTATTTTACTTCATACGTTTCATATTACTTGACTCTTCTTGATATATATGACACCCCTTAAAAAAATTAATTAGATGTGTATTTTACTAAACTAACATTATTAATGTATTTTGAAACCTTAAATTTGACTATTACTATTTTATGCAGTTATTTAATACTAAGGGTAGAAATAAAAAAATATTAAAAAATTCTTAAATTTCATAAATTGGATAAATAAATTAAAACAACTATTTTTAGAATGGGAGTAAAGTAATATAAATGGCGGTGAGTATTCTCTTTTATATAAATAAACAAGTTTTGATTGACATTGATGGAGTATTACATAAATTATAATCTAGAAAAATTTAAAATCTAAATAATACATTCTTTAAAAAATTGTCCTTAATTAAATTAATTATTTATATTTTCTACATTGAAATATATTTGTATTGTTATTATTCTCTGCTATTTTCATTGTATACATAAATATTAGAGTTTTGATTATTCTTAATAAAATTAATTTTCTCATTATAAGAATTTACGTTATTATAGAACATCGTTAACTTATATACTTAATCAGTATTTTTTACTTTTTGTCCAAAAAAAATGTTTATGCTTTTATGAAAATTTGTTACATTAAATTAAAAAATGAAAATATTATTATTTCTAAAGAAGTAAAAAAAAATTGATAATGAAAGAGTATAATTGGCATTTTCAAATTTTAATTAGGATAAAGGGAGAAGTTTGATTATTGTTCAAAGTTGAGGTGCCGTTTTACCCCAAATAGTTTTTGAGAAATTTTTTTAAAAAATTGGGAACTAGATTTTGTCCATATAATTTATCATTACTTGGTAAATATATTTGAAAAACATCCCAAGTTCCGAAGTTCTGAAAAAACTAGATCTTGGAAATTTGGAAAATTTAAAATTTTAAAAATTACCCCCAATTTTTATATTTTATAAAAGGTTTAAGTCATGTGCGGCCCCTTAAAGTTGTCGGCATATTTTACTTAGATACCTTAAACTAACCTTGTACCTATTGAACACCATATTTGTTCAAGTCATTCCTATAAAACAAAAAATGTTGATATGGCAAAAAACGTAAGTTCCACCCTCTTTAAGTGCGTAAAGCAATTTGAAATAATATTTTTTTCCTTTTTTCCCCTAACTTATACACCTAAATTAATTTTTTTAAAAAATTAACTAACACAGATACAAAGAAGGAGAAGATGTCTTCTTCCCTAGGATGTTTCCTCAACTATACCCATCCACCATAATTCCATCAGCTCTTTACATACACCCCCTCCTTCTTTCTCTCTTTCTCTCACCCTTATCAGTTAATTCTTTGCTTTTTTCTCTTTTTTTCAAGTCTCAAATATTTTGACAAAGCTCCATTTATACCGACAAAAAATAACTGAATCAACTTTTTTTTGGCAAAAAATTGTTATTGTTTCTTCTAATTGTGATAAATGTTTATTAATCAAAAGAAAATAGAGACAATGGGTAGAAGATTTTGATGATATAGGGAATGAGGATTTAGTTTGGGTGGACAACAATGGTGTACTGCCGATGCCAATGAAAGGGATAGGTTCAATGGAGAAGAAGAAAAGGAGTGGGGTGATGGTTTATTTTCATGGTCGATATTAACGTCGGCGTCAGCGAAAAGGGGAAATAGGCTCAACGAAGAAGAAGATGGGAGGGTGGGGGCGTCAATTAAAAAAAATATTTTTTATTTTTAAAAAAATTCTTTTTAGATTATTTAATATAACAATCTGAATCGTCGTTACTTTAGAGTAGAAGAAATCGCAAGAAAATTTACTCAACTAGATTCCACTATCCCGCTAGAGGGGAAATGTGGCCGCCAGAGTGGGAGAACATGAGACAGAACGTAAGTCGCAATTTTTTTATTTTTCCCACTTCTTCTAAGGATAGGTTTGAGGCGAGGGTTACTGCAAAAACCCTCCATAAAGCTTCTCCTTACTTGGAAAGAAGAGGGGAAGGAATCTCAGCATTTGAAGGCTTTCAACTGGTGAAATTCAGTCCTACCATGCCCATAGGACATCTGAAACCAAAGATTTCAACAGAACTATCCCTCCACAGTTACTTGGCGCCCAGCTAGGCTAGGATTCTCTTTTCTGAGTAGTAAATCTATAACTTAATGAGAAATCATATAACTAAGTTGTGGGTCACGGATCATGGGCATAAAATACGGTGACATTAGGGGTCAAACTTGAAGTGACATGGATAAGAGAGTTAGGTATTGATAATTGAAAGAAGTTAGTTGTGATGTTATGATAGTTAGGCAGGTGGAATTATAAATGCCATAGCTGTATGTATCTGGATATAAAATACGTATATATTGGTGATAAACCTTAAGGTTTGGTAGCAGGTGATGGTTTTGTTTTCCGGGTTCCATGTGCTTGTTGGATTACTTCATGATATGTATATGTGTATATGAATAGGGAAGCATGCTAGATTTAGGTAAAAAGATCACTTGCTGGCTTATTTTGTAATGAACTCATTCTTGAGATATAATGTGGTCTGTTGTTGATAGTTGTGATTGATTTGCATAATTGGATCAGGTATCACATTCCGACACATAATTGGATCGGATGTCACGTGTTGAAGATACATCTAAAGAACAGGTTGAACGACATGGTCCAACTGATAAGAGTCTTAATGACTGTCAAAGACCTACTAAAAGAGTTAATTTATAGTAGGACTCACTATTGGATAAGTTAGAGTCAGATTATGACTAGGCTGCTGCTATGAACGTGTAGTAGTTAATTTGTAATTAATTTCATTGTATTTATGTTGTAGTATAACCCTAGGTTTAGTTAACCTAGGACTCTACAACTCACCTCTATATAAAGGAGACTTTTAATTAACCTAGGACTCTACAACTCACCTCTATATAAAGGAGACTTTTACTCATTTATTATTATAAATACAATTCTTGATTTTTCTCATTCTTTTGCTGAGAATTCTACATGGTATCAGAGCATTAAAGCTCTTACGCTATTTAAAGTATTGAATCAAAATCAAAATCCCATGTCCAAATTGCAATGGCTCCATCTACTAATACACTATCCACCTCCTCCTTTCATCACCTCATTGCTTCATGTTTCATTAAACTTAAAGCCAACAAATTATCTCATATGGAGAAAACAAATGATGCAGTTTATTCAAGTGATGAGACTAACCTATCTCATCACAATGACTCAACCAACTCAGAGTACCTGTTCCACTACAAAGACTGCTGAGAAAGCTGTAACTGTTGAGAAGGATGCAGAAGACAATGATAGCATTGACGATTGGGAGGAGAAAGATGTGCTGCTAAGGAGTTGGATATCAGTCACCTAGACAGAAGAAAGCATGTACCTGATTGTGGGATGCTCAACTGCCAAGGAGATGTGGAAATACTTGGAAGAAGCATATCTTCAAGCAACAAAAGATAAGAAGTTTCAGCTCAAACAACCGCAAAGTGTTAAGCTAGAAACTGAAAAGATTGATGAATACATTAAGGAATTCAAGGGTATATGTGATGGTCTTGCAGCCATTCACAAACATGTGGATGAAGATAGCAAAGTAATTTACTTTTCTAGAGGTTTAGGTCTCAAGTACAAGACCTTCAAGACTCTGATGCTAGGTAAGGCACCATATCCCACTCTTAATCAATTTATTAATTCTCTCAAAGGTTTTGATATGAGGGAGGATGAAGAAAAAGTGCCATCATAGAATAATAACATGGCATTCTCTACCCAAAGGAGCACGAAAAGAGGAAACTACTTCAGGGGAAGAGGAAACAGCAACTTCAACTCCAGAGGAAGAGGCTTCAAGCTTGTTGAACAAGGAACAGGTTCTCTAAACCATCAGAATGGAATAGGTCCTTTGAATAAGAAAAGGAATAACACTGAGTCTTGTCAAATTTGTTATAGGAATAAACATACTGCTCTTAAGTGTTTTTACAGGTAGGACCACTCGTACCAATCTGCTGATGAACTACCATAAGCATTGGCTGGTGTAAATTTGTAGAATACATCTGCCACTGATGATACCTTGTATATGGACTCAGGAGCTAGTAGTCATATGGCAAATAATTTAGGTATTTTGTCTAATCTTAAAAACTATAATGGATCTGATAAAATCATTGTTGGCAATAGATCACGGCTAGACATAACACATGTTAGGAATACAACTAAATTAGGTCTAAAATTTTAGGAGGTTCTGGTAGTTCCTAACATTACTAAGAATCTACTCTCAATTAGTAAGATTGCAAAGGATAATTGTTGCGCTCTTGAATTTGATGAAACTAATTTTATTGTAAAGGACAAGAAGACAAGGACACTACTGACCAAGAGATCTAAGAGAAATGGACAATATGCTTTGGAAAACAACAATCTTCATGCATTGACTGCTACACGTAATTGGAACACGTCAGACAACATGTGGCATACTAGATTAGGACATCCTATTTTGAAGTCTTTAAAAAATTTGAATAGCAATAGTTGCATAAATGTTAGTAGTTGGAATAAAATTCATGTTGTTGGTTCTAGTTGTTAGTTGGGAAAAAGTTGTAAACTTTTATTTGATTTGAGGAATAAAATTGAGAAAAACCTTTATTGAAAATACATTATTATCTGTGCGGACCTACTCCTATTGAATCTTCTCAACATATGAAATATTATGTAGTATTTGTAGATGATCACACAAGGTATACTTGGCTTTATCCACTGAAAAAGAAGTCTGCATTTTTTGAAGTGTTTGTAAAACTTCAGAAAATGGTGAAAAAATAGTTTTCTAAAGAGATTAAGATATTCCAGTGTGATGGAGGTGGAGAATTCCTAAAAACAAACTTCATTAAAAATTTGGAATATTGTGGTATTTCAGGCATATTTCATGTCCCAACACACCTGAGCAAAATGGAGTTTCAGAAACAAAATATAGGCATGTACAAAGACTGATTTGACTCATTTACTCCATGCTAATCTTCCTTTGTTTATATAGGTTGAGGCCTTTCTCACTGCAGTGTTCCTTATCAACAGACTGCCCTCCTCAGTCTTAAAGATGGTGACTCCATTTTTCAAGTTACATAGTGAGCAACCTGATTACAACAACTTAAAAGTGTTTGATTGTAGGTGTTTTCCATATATCAAGGACAGTAACAAGTTCAGTCCAAAGACTTATTCTTGTATTTTCATAGGATACAATAGTTTTCACAAAGGTTATAGATGTTATCATCCTTCAACAAGGAGGGTGTGTGTGTCTATACATGTTATTTTTGATGAGAACACATTACCTTTTGTTTCTCCAAGACAACCTCAGACTAACATTGATGTCACACCCCATCTGGCTACTTTTGTTGAATTTTTTAAAGTGCAGGCACAAACTATTCCTAGTTTAGGGAAAGTGCAGGCACCAACTACTCCAACTTCAGGTGAATTGCAGGATGATCCAACTACACAGGCTGCTGATCACATTACAGCATCTATACTTTTTAATGATGATGGTATGAAACAGGTTGATAGTTTTATTTATGATTCACATGTTGTTGGTGATGGTGTTACTGATCACGTTGTAGCACCTATGGTGTTAGTGCTACTAACTTCTCAGATGCAGGATTCAATGATGGTAGTACAGAACAGGTTGAAAGTGATGGTTCACCAGTTTTTGAACCTGTACATATGACCAGTTCACTAGGTCCAGGGATACATCTAGAAGTTGATCTTTCAAAGTGGAATATGACTGCACCTCCTGCACCTTCTGCACCTTTAGGACATCACATGATCACCATAAATAAGACAAAAGAACATCATCTATCACTTGTTCCTAACAACAAATAGAATATTTTGAGGGAACCAAAAACTGCTAAAGAAGCACTCAAGTCCCCGTATTGGCGTGCAACTATGCAGGAGGAAATTAGTGTTCTGCATAACAAGAAGACATGGATAATCGTGCCCAAATTTGCTGGTATAAACTTAGTTGATTCTAAATGGGTGTTTAAGACTAAGTTGAAGGCAAATGGGACTGTAGACAGATACAAAGCCAGGTGTTGCCGGGGGTTTCTCACAACTTAAAGGAATAGATTTTGAGGAAACATTTAGCCCTGTAGTTAAAGACACAACTATTGGGGTGGTTCTATCCATTGTTGTTAGTCTTAAGTAGAGAATCGGGCAGTTAGATGTCAAAAATGCATTTCTACATGATTTCTTGCAAGATGAGGTATACATGAGTCAACCACCTGATTTTATTGATCCGAGGTATTCTCATCATGTTTGTTTATTGAAGAAGGCATTATATGGTGTTAAACAAGCACTAAGAACATGGTTTGACAAGTTTAGCATGCATTTATTACATCTTGGGTTCCTGTGTAGCAAGGCAGATCCTTTCTTGTTTACTTTACAAACTCACAAGGTATCATTTTCCTCTTGTTATACGTAGATGACATTATTATAACATGAAGTAATCCATCACATGTCTTAGAGTTGGTTCTACAACTTGAAAAGAAATTTGATATGAAAGACCTTAGTCCTCTACACTTCTTTCTAGGAGTAGAGGTCAAGTATTTTGCAGGAGGTATTCACTTGAGTCAGAGTAAGTATACTGCTGAGTTATTGGATAAGACTGATATTACTTTGGCAAAGGCTATTGTTACTCCTTTGGCTCAAAAGCATGGTTTACATGAAGCTGTGGGAAGTTTTGTAGATGCCTCTCTATACAGAATAATAGTGGGGAGTCTTTAGTATTTGACACTAACACAGCCTGATATCACTCATGCAGTGAACTAGAAAGTTAGTTTATGCAAAGTCACAATATTAAACATTTTCAAGGAGTCAAAAGGATTCTAAGGTACATCAAAGGTACTTTACACTTTGGACTCAGAATTATTTCACAATCACCTTGTAGGTTGTATGGATTTTCAGATGCTGATTGGGGAGGTTGCACCACTACTAGGAGATCAATTACAGGCTATAGCATCTACCTAGGTGCAAATTATATTTCTTGTACTTTCAAGAAATAGACCACAGTAGTAAGATCAAGTGCTGAAGCTGAGTATAGAGCACTAGCCTCCACTGCAGCAGAGATGAGATGACATGAATCACATAATTACTTCATGATCTTGGGGTGTATCTCAAGTCTGATTCTAAACTATATTGTGTTAACTTGAGTGCCTTGTACATGACAGTCAATCCAGTTATGCATGATAGAACCAAATATGTTGAGATGGATTATCAATTTGTTCGAAAAAAAAGGTGGACAGAGGTCAACTTCTTACTCAGATTGTGAGGTCTAAGGATCAACTAGCTGACATTCATGCAAAAGCACTGACAAAGCAAGTTTTTGTTGGTTTTCAAAGCAAGCTTGGAGTAATTGTTCTACCACTCACTAGCTTGAGGGGAAGTGTTGAAGATACATGTAAAGAACAGGTTAAACGACATGGTCCAACTGATAGGAGTCTTGACGACTGTCAAAGACCTACCAAAAGAGTTAAGTTATAGTAAGACTCATTGTTGGATAAGTTAGAGTCAAATTATGACTAGTCTACTGCTACGAACGTGTAGTAGTTAATTTTTAATTAATTTCATTATATTTGTGTTGTAGTATAACTCTAAGTCTAGTTAACTTAAGACTCTACAACTCACTCCTATATAAAGAAGATTTGTACTCATTTATTAGTATAAATACAATTTTTGATTTCTCTCGTTCTTTTGTTGAAAATTCTACATCACATTTCGACACGTTCTTAAATTGAATGTCACGTTCCGACATGTATATGGTTGGATTGGTCCCTTGAGAGGGCCAAGTATCTGTGTGCGGATGGTCCCATGAGATGACTCAATGATATCTATATTTTTGTGTAATAGTAAGGTTAATTGTAAATGAGCCAGGAAAAAAAGGACTCATAAAGGAATCCTTGAGTTGAGGTATGTTAGTTATAAAGAACTGTGAGCCTGTATCGACTTATTTGTGGGTAAGATGGTGGACCGTGTTAGATCACGATGTAAAACATGTGATATATGAATGGAGGTTGCTTGTTAACAGGGAGTTGTTCTCATTGAAGTTTCCACTAGTAGTTGTGGTAGTAGTAGTTGTTACCTAGAAATCGGGGTTAGTTGTAAGGTATGGTTATGGAATGGCTAGGTCCCTATGCTGTGAGACAGCTGGATCAAGACAAGTGATAGTTGGGTAGAACCATTGAGTGGCTAAGAATGTTGGGTGGTAATTATTAAGGTGAAGTAAGTAGTAGTAGTATGGTGAGCCTATAACCCACAGGTTTCAGGTTTGTAATTAGAGTGGGTAGTGAAACTCTGGTCAGTAGAGTGGTGAAGATTACAAGAGTGAGAGTAAGGAGTTTACTTATTTGGTTGGGTGGATAGGCTTATAAAGTTTAATTATTATCTTCTCTATTATTTTTCTGTTCATATATTATGTGGTGAGTGTCAAATTGATCGATGATGCATACCAATACGTGTTGTTTGTATTGATACTACTCTTGCTATGCCACTTGGCATAGTCTGGTTGCAAGGTCAGTTATGTCTTTTAGGTGAAGACGAAGGCGATCCTCCAGCAGCTTCTATTTTTCTTCCTTATGGTGGAAGCTGTGTCATTGTTCATTTATTATGTTACCACTCTTAGAAGTTCTTGTACCTGTTTTAGACTAGTATTCGTGGGAATTTTATATGTTATTTTGTATAAACTTGATTATTGCAGATTACTAAAAATTTCTAGCTCAAATACTCAAGTTTTTTATATAAACTCCGCAATGCTTTTCATATAAGGGGTTAAGGGTTCTCCTACTTTGGTTATAAAGTGGGTGCTCACACGACCCGATGGGTTGGATCGTAACATTTAAATAGAATTTTTAAAAAATTAGATCCAATTGCCACATGTCATCATTTCATTGATATACCTGCTATGTATTTGCATTTGAGATACACGCAATTTTGTTTTTCAACTGATTATCATTTTATGTCTAATAGATATAAATTTCTTAAGATTAAAGTATTCAATAGGTATAAGTCTAAATTGAGGTGTCTAAATGAAATATGCGGACAACTTTAAAGGACCGCATATAAGTTAAACCTTTATAAAAACACCTATTATTTATTAATTCCAACTAATATTTATATATCAACTTACTCCATCAATGTGGTCAATCGACACCGTTAAATAGTATCTCTATTTATTAATAAATATCGGACTATTCATTTTTGAATAACTTTTCTTTTCTACCACATGCTATAAATTAGTAATTTTATTTTTGATAGTATTTTAGAAATAAAGAAATCAAGAAGAAGTAAAAGTATGATCTGAATTACATTTTTTAAATTTTTGTAGAAAAATATCACGTTGATGACACTGATTTTGAAACACAAAAGAATTTCTTAGTCCATATAAAGAAGTGCGATATTATTTGCAAGACTATAAGAGAAGTTAAAGAAAGCCTAAGAATGACAAAGAGTTATTTAACTATAGAATCTTTGTATAATATAATTAAAAAAATATTTGATATGTGGAAAAATAGATTCAGAATACTATGACAAGACATGAACAAGTATAACATAAACATGCAGGTGAAAATAGTAGTTGCTTGTGCCGTATTATATAATTTTTTACATGAAAATTAAAATAGTGATGAAATATTCACTGAATATAAAAGTAATGATATTATCGTTGATGAAAATGATGAATAATCGATTCAGAGTAACAATATTGCTTCATCTCTTCGATTATATGATAGAGAAGAGATTGTTCGTAAAACGTAGAAAGATTTTATAAACAAATAATTTATTATTATCTCTTTTAGAAAAAAATAGTTTGAATGATAAAAATTAAGAAAAAAGAATAATTTATTTTTAATTCAATTAATATATTGATCTTATTTATATTTGTTATTTTATTATTAATTATTATCAAATTATAATATAATATTCTTTTTTACAAAACATGTTTCAATATATAAAATGATAAAATGATAGTACAAACTTATTAATATTTTTAATAATTATTAAAACTTATAAATACAAAATAACTTTTTTAAAAACTTCACCAGAACTTTAAAAAAATTGTGGCCTTCACCAAAATTAACAAAATTAAGTTTTTAAATTGTGGCCTTTCACCAAAATTAACAAAATTAAGTTACCAAAAATATTTGAGAACTTCGACCAAACTTACGCTTGAAAATCGAATTGTAGTTGTTCACTGTCTCAAATCTTCGACTGTATTGTGTTCAAACATGAGTCTTGTAAATTTTTTTATATAATTTTTTTTTAAAAAAAATCAAATGCCAGTTAATTCATGCCTAAATGTTTTACCAACTAATATTTGAAGCTCGGCCGATGCGGCGCCTCCAACAGAGCATTTACCCATTTATCATTATCACTTAAACTTAAATCAAAGAATATACCACAATTAAAAGTAATAGTACGTACTTACTAAATATTCAAAAGAAAAGATGAGAATCATTTAATAAAAATGGCACTTACAATTAATTATTAGAGAAGTTTTTTTTCTCCAATAAATAAGAGTGTAAAAATTGAAGTAACCCGATTGAGCAGAGCAAACAAAGCCTGCAAAAATCAGAAGGATGGCGATCTGTTTCGGAAGAGTCCAGGACACCTACTCAGTAAAATACCTCTCGAGCTCAAGCAGCTTCCCTTCTTTATGAAAGTTGCATCCCAGGAAGCAACCGTGGAAAAACCTTGACTATCATATTAGCTCGATTCTCAAAAGAAGAAAAACAAAACTACATATATACGCATGTAAAACTTATATTTAATCCCCTATAGACCTCTTTTCAAATCAACGACGACAACGCTAACATTATCCGAACTGTGCCTAGCCAAAGCCAGCCTAGTCAGGAGGATTGACGCATCAGTGCAAGCCTGGTCGGATGAGCTCTGCCCAGATCGCAAGCACATGCTAGCCACACCACATGCCGTCTCGTTTGACACAACGTCCCATAGCCCATCGCTCGCTAATATCAAGCACTCATCTTCTACTGTTCTCTCCTTTATGGTCACCTCTGGTTCAGATGTTACATATGGTTTTAAATAACTGTCACCTGAAAAATGTTCCAAAGGAAATATAAGTTAGTCTTGTTTTTACATATATATAAGGCGAATCAGCTATCGCTTGAACTATAGCTAAATTATCTTCACTGACATAACTAATATGCTTACCGATTGCTCGAGACATAGCCAAAACTCCAAGAACTCTCGGACCATCCCAATAGATGACGCGACCACCAGCTTCTTCTATCCGATTGAGTTCATCGGGTCGATCAGGCTACAAACAAAGAACAGAACACTAACTTAGAAAATACTGTTTTCACCAATAATATTCCAGCAACAGGAACACAATGTTAGGAATTAATAATAAATTTGGCACACACCTTGTGATCAATGGACAGAGGAATTGCGACGCCGTTTCTGCAGAGCACAGCGCGAGAATCACCGCAGTTGGACACGATGATTTTGTTTGGAGTTACAACGGCCACAACAGCAGTAGATCCAACGGCATCGCACTGCGGCGTCTGAAGTTCGCATCTGCAATCGGCAGTCTCTGTGCCTCCAGCTCCTTTCGAATATTCAACGACCTCTTTGTCCATTTTTGTGAAGCTTCGCGTCATCATCTCTTTCCATGTAGCTTCCCCTGGGCTTTCAACCTCGTTCTTCACTATCTCGTGCATTCTATCTTTACATTTCATCGCTGCCTACAGAAATAATCATTGAGCAAAATTAGCAAAAAGGGGAAAAATTGCATAAAAATAAAAAGAGACTGTAGGTTATTAATATTAAGATTAATTACATGAGAGCAGCCGTGGCCGTCGTAGAGACCAAAGAAATGTAATTTGTTGGACTTTTCATGTTTATCCTGAAGAAACGAAGGGTAGATCGACACAGTATCTTCCATATCTCTTCTCCTTCCACAGACAGATGTCATCCCGAACTTAGGACAATCGGATACCCCTTGGCGTTCAATATTCGACGATATTGAAGCAGATTCCGTCAAATCCAAAGCGTACGTTTCGGTTTCTTTGTTCTCTGCTAACTTCTTTTCACCCAACTCAATTTCACTTCTACACGGCAGCGATAGTGGCAGGGAAACAATCCTTTCCAACTTGGATCGCTTCTCTTTAATATCATAGCTTTTAACGGACACAGTTTTTTCCAATCTCTGTCTCTTCCTTCCATTCTCCATACTACTCGGTGGAGCCACTGCCATATCACTGGCAACAAATCGAAACTGGTGAATTTCCATGCGTCGCCTTCTTGCAGTTTCCGTACTCGGTTCAGTTGGAGTTACCGTCTTAGTTTCACCAAAAGACATTCCGCAATTAAATATAAAATATACACTTCAATTCTTCTTGTGAAATTTGATCAATCGCTAAAACTTTGCCGAATTCTAACAACTGATAAATTCAATTAGGAGAAACAAGACATGTAAGAAATGTAAGGAACAAGATGGAGAGAAGGAGGCCATAAATATAAGGCTTTTGTACAGGAGGAGGGGAGAGGCTGCCTACTTCAGGGCAGATGCCCGTCATTGACCCGGGCAGACTTGTGTTTAAAAATAATAAAAAAAAGTATAGTTGGTGTCAAATTGAAAAGTGGAGAGATCTAGACCGTCCAAATGGTATTCATAAAAGCTCTGTTAGACCACGTGTAAAGAAATATTTTGGTGGATCAATGAGCAAACAACACGAATTGTGGGTAACGGACCTTCTTTCTCTGACACGAGTCTTGCTGAGCTGTTTATATTTTTAATCACGTTCAATTAATATATATTCCGTTTATACGTGCCGTAAATAAGAAAAATTGTATATTTTATATATTGTTAATTTTAATAATTTTTTTATAAATTATGTATTTCAATGCATAATTAAAATTAAAAAAATTACTGAATTCTTAAAATTAAAATCATGCCATATAAATTTTGAAATAGAAAGAAAATGAGTGAGAGAAGAAAAAGAAACTTTTCTAAAGAGGACGTTACACGTGGCTGGATCATAGAATAATATATTCGTGTTTGTTTTGTCCCTCGCTTTCTACACATTTTCTATATACAGTGGCACACTAGCTTCATAGGCTATTGTCTATCTACGTGTTCAATTCCATGGGTTTTACGATCACTTTCTTTTTTCACTATTATTTTCTTATTTTTAATTTAAAATAAATATCAAAAACACATTTAAATTATAATTTTTTTATTTTATATTTAAATTATTGAAAAAATAAGTTTCATATTTAAGCTATCACTTATTAATTTATAAAATACACCTCACTGATGTGTATAATACATTATTTTTTTAAAAAAAACTTACCACATGACATTGTGAAAGTGAAATATTCTATCAACATGGAGTGTAATATTTTTCAAACTAATAAATGATAGTTTAAATATGAAACTCATACTCCCAATAATTTAGGTATAAAACTCAAAATAAGATAATAATTCAGATATGTTTTTGATACTTATCTCTTTCAATTTTAAATAAACAGTATAGTTGAACCTTATTTTGCAACAAACCAGCTTAGCGAGGATCTCAAGATGATTAGCCTGACTAAATATTGAGGAGGCTAAAATATTTTTAGCGGGGGATCTGGTATGATATATATAAAATTTATATCAAAATTGAAATTTTTAATATTGTAATATAATATTTTTATATTTATTACGATATTTGATATATATATATTTAAAATTTTTAATATTTGATATTTATAAAAAAAAATTATATTAAACATTATATATATATATATATATATATATTGAAGAAATAATATAATTAAATTTATATAAGATCAAAAATATGAGTCTCAATTTAACTTGCTAAATCTAATTATTAACGGTCAAATATATTTGCTAAAGACTTCAATGAAAGCAGTCGAGAATAAATAAAATCATGTAATGAATCAGCAAAAACATTGATGATGTTTATGCGCGCCGATCATGTGATGTCTAGGTGCTTTTGATATCAATTTTTGGAGATGTTTGTTTATAATAAGTACTTGACAGCTAGTTAGAATTCAACTTCTTATTGTTGTTTTGGTATTGTTAGAATTCAACTTCTTATTGTTGTATTAAAATTATTATTTATAAATAGCAAAGATAATATATCAATTAATAAAAAAATATTCACTCATGCTTTAAAATATTATAACCATCACATAAAAATATTATTAATTGTGCTAGCTAATATTTTTTTTTGATAGAATAACGTATATAATATCTGGCGTATTTATTCTTTCGCCACATCATCGGATTACGAGTGCTTTTTCTATAGCTCTGGAACATAGATTTTTGCTTTTTTCTTTGATGATAGCTATTTCGTGATCTAGATAACAAGTCGAGATTGAGCTTTCCCGAGCACATAACCGAAACCAACAATTCCATCGAATCAATTTCTACGAGAATCCTTTTTCAGTGCTATGTTTATAAACTATTTATTTACTCAATATAAAATTAATTATTTAAATATTAAAACTTTAATTACTCCATATCTTGATTGAAATGTCTTTTTGTATGTAATTGATTAATGAAAAAAATATTGATGCCTTTTAAAAAATATATATTTTTACATATATAAAATGTTAATATGATATAATTAAGATGTTCCATGAAAATATGAAGTCGTAAAATATCAAAAATAAACTTAAGAATATTAATCCATATGAAATTAATTTAATATAATATTTTTACAAAATCAAAACCAACATTACCTAACATAAATAAATTTCCTATATTTTTCCTATAACTGGTAAAGTTGCTGTCATGTGACCAGGAGGTCACGGGTTCAAGCCTTGGAAACAGCCTCTGGCAGAAATGCAAGGCAAGGCTGCGTACAATAGACCCTTGTGGGCAGGCCCTTCCCCGGACCCCGCGCATAGCGGAAGCTTTAGTGCACCGGGCTGCCCTTTTATCATACCCACTCGTACTTCAACAAATACCGAGTAGAGTGTTAAAGGCCCTGTTTTGGCCCCAAATTCACAAATACTATTGGCAAGTAATTATTGAGAGAAATTTTTGTGAAATTGCACCATGATTTTGACTCAAGTATTTTTAAGTTTTGGTGAAATTTTAAAAAATATTATTTTTTATTCGTAAGTTTTAAAAATTATTAAAAATACTCATAAGTTTGTGTTATCATTTCATAATGAACATGCTTCATTAAAAAAAAACTTTATAACATAATTAATAACAATCAACAACAACAAAATAACATTATATACAATACAGTAATCGTTTCATTTAACATATACTTAATGATCAAGAATTAAGAGAGTCGGTAAATATTTTTATAGATAAGTTTATTTAAGAGGGATTAATAATGTTGGTTAACCATATTAATGGAGTAAACTGGTAGATAAATATTTAGTTGGAATTAATAAATGATTGATGTTTTTATAAAATATAAAAGTTTGGGGTTATTTTTAAATTTTTAAAATTTCTCAAGTTCTACTTTTTTTTTTAGAACTTGGAAACTTAAGAATTTTATCAAAAATACTGCCAAGTAATGTCAAATTAAGTTTCCAAGATATTTTTTAAATTTTTTCTCAAAAACTATGTGAGGCCAAATGCTACCTTAGATTAATGCAAACAATATAAAGAATTGTGAAGGTATTTTATAGCTAGAACACAAAGTTTAAGAATAATTATTTTTTAAAAAATATTTAAAACAATTTTATTACTTGAAATATTTTAAATATTATTTTAAAAGCAAAAACTGAATTAAAAATAAGTAACATGTATTCCAAATTTAAAATATAATTTTAAATTAAATTTATTTCTTTTCATTTTTAAATATCATTAATACTTGTTATTTTTAATATATTAATAAAAGATTAAAAAAATTATATTAATTTATTCTTAATATTAATTACTTATTTTATAAGATTTAATACTAAATATTTATTAATAAAAATAGTGTGATAATATATTAATGTCAATTATTATTTTTAAATAAATATTTTAAATTCAAATATGACAAGTAAAAGTGAAGGGATGGGATAAGAGTGAGCCCGCATTACTAGTTGCTTATTAATAAAGGAAGACTTTGAAGCAGCTTCCGATTGTTCTACCTTCCGTGACTAAAAGCAGGCAGTTGCCTGTGGACGTGTCTGATTCCGTCCATTTTTGTATTTCTTTATTTTAATTTGTGTTGTATTTTTGAAATCTACTATATATTAAAATTATGTAAAAAATACAGTAGATCACAATAATAACAATTTAAAATTTTACATAAAAAATATTATAAATTATAATAATTAACAATTTAAATTGAAACGGAAGAAGTAATATATATTATTTAAAATGATCTAAAAGATACTTAAGTTATAATAATCACCAACTTAAAAATTTAAATGATTCTTGAAATTTTATCAGTGCCATATAAATTTGGACAAAAAGAGTAATATATATTATTTAAAATTTACTTAAAAGATACTATAAATAACAATAATCAATAATTTATAATATTTAAAAGACAAATAAAATTTTAATTGACTCTCAAAATTTTATATGTGCAACATAAATTGAAACAAAATAAGTAACATATATTATTTAAATATGACATAAAATATATTATACACAATATTAATAATTAACAACTTAAAAATTTAGAATATATATATAAAATTTATCAATACCACATAAATGAAGTCAAAAAACTATATATCTTATTAAAAATTATAATAAATAATAATTTTAACTATCTAAAAATCATATTAAAAAATTAATTGACTCTTTAAATTCTATCCAATTATATAAATCGAGATTAAAAAATACATATGTTAGGCCATGCTAACATGGGCTCTTGTAACTAGTTATTCTATATATAGGTTATTGTTGTGGCCTGTGAAGTGTGTACGTAAGTAAAGGGTGATGCAGACAGCAGGGAGTTAGCAATAATATACTCCATTTTTTTTTATTTGTCAAATTTTAACTTAACACATCTATTAAGAAAATAATAATTTGTATAATGAATTTATCATTTTACCCTTATTAATTAATAAAATTTTAAATATATTTACTCACTATATTTTTTTAAAGAATATTAATAAATTAAAAATATAATACAAAAAAAAATATTATTTTTTATTAATTTGTTAAAAATAACAAATAAAAAATATTTAGCGAGTAAATAGAGACGAAGGGAGTAAAAATAGGAGAAGTTTGGTCATCCACTGGCAAGAGAGGAGATACGTGTATCTTTGTGTCATGGAATTGAAGCCACAACCACCGCTCATCTTGCAATGCAACATTACACGTTAGGTGCAGCAGCAGGGACACTTGTTCCATTAAAATTATAAAATTATGCCGCCCTCACCTCACCGCATATGTACTTGGGAAAGAAATAAAAAAATGAGTTTAATTTGCACCTTTTTTTTTTTTTTTTTTTTTTTTTTTTTTTTTGGGAACAGACCATACACGAGGCTCCCACCTCTCATGCGCGGCCAGGGGTTGAGCCGCTCACCCCCAAGCTGTATTATACATAAAAATAGAAAGATACACGGAGGGGGGCATAAACCTAACCTCCAATCCTATGGTGGTTCATAAGCCGATATTCCTAATAAGGTCAATCAGCTCATCCCCGATACAAGCACACAAAAAAGGGTCCTAGAAACTATGCACCTAAAGGAGAGGACTCCTCTCGATACAAAGAAACTAGAAAAACATAAATAAGGGAGACTCTCCCTTTACATAGTAAAGGAAAAATCTAAATATAAAAGGAGATAATCTTCATAAAAGCTATATATACAACAAAATTTTAGCGTAAACGAAAATCATCAAAGAACATGGCTAAATTATAACATGGGGAATCACAAACACTGCAATTGAGTGATCAATCCAAGGATGCAAAACAAAGTAGTAGATCATGGAGGCTTCTTAATCCGTTTGGTCTTCCTCCGCCTAAAGCTAGGTAGGCCGATTCTATCTAGCATGTAGTATCCTCGAATACCACGAGGTAGCTGCTGGAGGGTAGTGTAGTGGCCTGGAATGGTAAGAGTGTGACTGTGCTTGGAGAGAGCATCCGCAGTGAAGTTTGCCTCCCTGTATACATGTTTGCAAGCAAAGAAGGCAAATAATTTGGTAATATCAACAAGGTCATGAGTTACCTGGTGAAGGCTCCACGGAGGTTTCATCTGGTGACTGATCCATTTAGTGAGCAACTCCGAGTCAACTTCTAGGATAACATGATGGAAGCCCTGTTGAATGCACCATCTAAGCCCATAAGTAGCCGCCTCTAGTTCAGCTTGATTGTTGGTTCCCTCCCCTAGTGGTATGGCGTAAGCGAAGAGGAAATTACCCATGTGATCTCTTACAATGCCACCCCCCCCCAATAGCCCCCGGATTACCCAATGCGCTACCGTCAGTATTTAGCTTAACGAAACCGAGTTGTGGCTTAATCCATGAGACTTGGGTAATCTTCATCTCATGACTACACTTATCTATGTAGGAGATAGTGTGGATCCAGTTCGAAGGCCAATGGATATAGGGGTATGCGATTCTAAGAAGATTAGAGATGTCCTTGAAAACTGCAAATTTCACTCTCGCCAAGCTAGAACTCTTCCCCCCGTATTTGCTCGCGCATCTATTCTTCCACAAATTCCAACATATAAATATTGGGGTGGAGTGAAGGATAAGTTTGTGAGCTTCTGTGCGGTACTTGCGAAGCCACCAGCTCATAATAAGGGGTTTGAGGGGCGTGACTTCATGTCTGATGCCTAGGGAATCTGAGAAGTAACGCCAAATATTCCTAGCAAATTGGCCCGTGCTGAAAATGTGTTCTATGGTGTCCGGACCTGGGCTGTGGCAGCAAGAACATGGAGTGGAAACATGGCCGAATGCAACGATCTTTTCCTCCGTGGGCAGCTTGCCTCTAAAAGCCCTCCACAGCAAAAAAGAGCATTTAAAGGGTATGTTTTTGTGCCAAGTGTAGTGGTCGGAGAGTGTCTTGGTCTTGTGTTTCCTCACAAGCTTCCATGCCGAAGAGCACGTGAAGCTTCCATTGGTATTCAGCTTCCAAATGGCCTGATCCGGTTTGTTTTCTTGCGTCTGTAGTGTGGTAGAAGTTATGAGAGTAATGAGCTGTGGTGGAGCCAACTGATTTAGCATGTCGATGTTCCACTGCCCATCTATAAGAAAATCAGCCACCCTAGCATTGTTCGCTCTTCCTAGCTCGTGTCTATAGTTTGCTAATGGTCCGACACCTAGCCAGTCGTCCCACCAGAAACAACACGAACCCGAGTGTAGCCTCCATTGAATGTGAGGTTCGGCAGTGTGTTTGTTGTGCATCATATGTTTCCACACACGCGACTGCCCAGAATGGAATTTTTTGGTGATGGGGTTGGCTCTCTGACAGTATTTGGCTCTAAGGAAATCACCCCACAGCGTCTGTTTAGCTCTAAATATCCACCACTGCTTGAACTGGAGAGATTTGCAGACATCTGTAGTTCTCTTCAACCCAATACCTCCTTCATCATAAGGATAGCACAAATTTTTCCATGAAGACCAATGGTATTTTTTCTTATTATCTTTCCACCCCCAGAAAAAATCAGCGGTAACTCTCTCAATCTGCTTGAGAGTAGTACTAGGAGGAGTAATGGCTGAAAGGAGGTGAATGGGAAGCGACTGAAGTACATATCTCACAAGTGTAGCTCTACCGCCGTAGCTGAGGATTTTGGAATGCCACCCTCTAATTCTGTTGACAACCTTAGAAACCATGTTCGTGTAGTACATGACTCTCTGCCTACCAATGTAGAGAGGGCATCCTAAGTAGGTGATGGGACTATGCTTTTGAGTGAAATCTGTAACCTGTTTCACCATATCCACATTGTCTTGGAGCGCATTGGAATGCATCATGAAGTGGCTCTTATTCTTGTTTATAATTTGCCCCGATGTCTGCTCATATAGGGTCAAGGTCTTCATGATAATCTGAAGAGTTTCCCTCCTTCCGGAGGTAAAGATGATAACGTCATCCGCAAAACTCAAATGATTAATCTGTGGGCCTCTTTTCGCCATATGGAAACCCTGGTAGAAGTGGTAGCTATGAAGACTATTCAGCATTCGGGACAGCACCTCCGCTCCTAAAATGAATAAGGCGGGAGAAAGAGGGTCACCCTGTTTTAGCCCTCTGGTGGAGTGGAAAAAACCATGTCTAGACCCATTAACGAGAACGGAGTACCAGTTATTAGACATGATTCGCCAAATCATATCAATAAAGGTCTCACCGAAGCCCATTCTTCTCAGTACCAGACAAGTATAGGACCAGGAGACTCTATCATATGCTTTGGCCATGTCTAACTTGATAACCACATTCTCGCCAATAACAGGCTTCCGGATATCGTGGATAATCTCTTGTGCTAGCATGATATTTTCTGAGATGCTTCTTCCTTTTACAAACCCGGACTGATTAGGAGAAATAAGACCGGGGAGAATGGGAGAGAGCCTGAGGCAAATGAGTTTTGATATTATCTTATTAGTAAAGTTACTGAGACTAATGGGTCTATAGTCAGAGAGCGTGTTGGGGTGATCTACCTTTGGGAGCAAGACTAAACATGCATGAGAAAAAAACTTAGGCATAGCATGGCCACAGAAGAAAGAGTTAACCACTGCAAGTAGGTCCTCCGAAATAATTTCCCAGCAAGCTTGGAAAAATTTTCCATTCATGCCATCGGGACCGGCTGCAGAGTTAGGGTTCATGGAGAAGACCACCTGTTTTAACTCCTCAATGGTAGGCGTGGCTTGAAGGCTTTCATTCTGAGTAGCTGTGATCATTCTAGGAACGCAATTCAAGATGTTCTCCGAAATCGGAGACTCATCACCTGTGAATATTTTTTGAAAATGATCACAAGCTGCTCTAGCAATGTGTTCGTCGCCTTGAATCAAATCCCCCTCTTCGTTAGTAACCTTGTGAATGAACAATCGTCTTCTCCTGCCACGAATTAAAGTATGGAAATACTTGGTGTTAGCGTCTCCATCCTTGAACCAATGTAGTTGAGTTTTTTGTTTCAGAATGTTCTCTTCAATTTTAAGAAATCTGGTGTATTCGGCGTTGAGAGCATGCAATTGCATCCTGTTCTCTTCATTATTGGATATTATCAGATTTTCTTCGGCACTTTTCACCAATTCTTCATATTCCTTAACCTTGGCAAAAATATCGCCGAATTCCACTCTCGACCATTTGCTAAGGGTAGAGGATAGCCTTTTCATTTTTTGGTGGAATGACCACATTGGATTCCCCGTCATAGGTATGTCCCAACAGGACTTTACAGTTTCAAGAAAAGTAGGGTTATCCACCCAACAATTCAAGAATTTAAAATATTTAATAAGGGAATCTTGTCTAGCATTCATCTCTATTAGTAAAGGGTTATGGTCAGAGCCAGTCGAAGGGAGGTGAGTAACTGAAGTGTGTGGCATGACAGCTAACCAGTTATCGGACACCATAGCTCTATCGAGTCGCTTCCATATTCTTTTATGCATATCTCGTTGATTACACCAAGTGTAGTCTGAGCCATGATACCCCAAATCCGTTAGGCCACAAGCTTCGATAACGCTGATAAACTCAAAGCTTTTCTGCATGTTGTAAGGGATTCCACCTAGTTTCTCAGTAGTGGACGTGGTGACATTGAAGTCCCCAACTGTGCACCAAGGAAGGTTAGTGGAAGCGTGATGCAAAAGCCTATCCCAAAGTGGTCGTCTAAGAGTATCTTTGCATTTTCCATAGACAAATGTCATGAGAAATGCATTTGGATGCTCTACATGTTTCATCTCACAAGTGATCTGTTGATCGTCAATATCAGTAACTTTACAATCAACATCTTGAGTCTAGAAAATCCAAATCTTACCATTAGGATTGCAAGCGGACCTATCCATACCAAGGTTGATTCTAAAGCTTTGTAGATGAGCGTTGTTGGAAAAAGGTTCTAGGATGGAAATTATGGACGTTTGATGGATTTGTTTGAGGAATTTTAGTCTATCTATGACACCTTTGGTATTGATACCTCTAGCATTCCATACAATTGTGTTAATCATTGATGGGTTCTGAGGTTATAGAGCCTAGTGTTTGGTCTACTAAACGAAGCATGCATAGTAGAAATTTTTGGATTATGGTGAATACCTCTAGGTGATAAGCCTTGTTCACTAGCTAGCTGGTTCATCTCATTATCTGTGACTTTGGTAGTGGTTTTGGATGGTGCAAGAGTTCTATTAGACTGTTCAGCAGTCTCTTCTTCATCCTCTAGTTCAACCTCACCTTGAAACTCTTGGTCATATTCATCTTCTGAATGTATGACACCATACTCATCAAATTCATTTGCTAGGGTAGGAGTAGTATTTAGTGCGCAGGGAATGGTGGAGTCTTGTTGTGGCTGCATAAAAGGAATAGGCTCAATGTTTAGTGGAGTAATAGTGATGGGATCTTCACCTTTAAAATCGGGGCTTCTGATATGTGTATTTTGGTTAACTAAAACCAACTGCGAGCATGTATTAGCAACTACATCATTCGTGGCTGCAGCAGCTTGATGTTGTTTTAGTTCTTTCCTCTTTCTAGCTTCCTTTCTTTTATGAGTCCTAGAGTTGGATGTCTGTTTGGAATTACTACAGTTGATTTGAGCAGTTGGAGAAACAGTAGCTTCTCCTTGTGTTTTAAATACAAGGTTCGCAGCAGGAAGTTGAGTTAAAGAGGCATAAAAGGCCTGCATTTGTGGGTTTGGGTGTTGCACTTGTTGGGAGACAGGATTGAGGAATTGAACACTTGAAGCATAGCTGAAACTGCAGCCCTTTTCCTGGTCATTTTCAGCATTGTCATTGTGATCTACATCTAGACTTTGGTGCTGAAATGGTATTAGTTTAGGGACCACAACTTGCACACTTTTTCCTTTCAAACTAGGAGTTGAGCTAGCCCCCAAGACATGCAAGTTGTCCTTTAATCCTACAGCTGGAACATGTTCCAAAACCTGCAGGTTTTGAGACTGAGTAGGGGCTGCAGTGTTGCCCATTTCCTGAGTGGAAATAGGAGCAACTAGAGGTCTTGATCCCTGTTCCTGAGTGGCCATATTGTTCATCATATTCTCTTCAAAATTAGCAGCTGATGTAACACCCAAAATCTGTAGATTTTCATGCAAACCTGCAACTAAACCACCACCCAAAACCTGCAGATTTTGACTCTGAAGATGAGCTGCATTTATGTCAAATTGTTGATTGAAAATAGGGCCATCTGCAGGTGTGAATCCTTGCACTTGAGTGTCCCTATGTTTTACTCTATATTCCTTCAGATTAGGGGCTGAAGTAGCACTCAAAACCTGCAATTTTTCATTCAAACCAGCAGCTAGGACATCTCCCACAACCTGCAGATCCTGAGGCTGAAAAGGGGCTGCATTGATGCCCATTTCAGGAGTGAAAATAGTAGCACATGCAGGTCTCAATCCCTGCACCTCAGTGGCCTTATTTTGTATACTCTTTTCTTTCACTGTAGCAGCTGCACCAACACTCAAACCAAGCATATTTTCCTTGGAACCAACAGCTGGACAAAGTGAAGAGCCTTCTCCCAAAAACTGCAGCTGGTGCACATGAATTGGAGCTGCAGTGTTACCTTGTTCCTGTGTGGAACTAGGGGCATCCACAAGCCTCATTTCAGTACCATCTGAGCCTTTAAGATTCTCAGGCAATTCCTTAGAGGCAAGGTCCAGTTTGTCAAGTTGCTGGGAAGAAAAATGCTGAATATTTGAAGTGGTAGCAGGAGCTCTCAAGTCATTCCTAGGGTCAATCCTAAGGTTCTCATGCAAAACATGAGACAAAACCCCCCCTCTGGACACCCCATCCTGCAGGTTAGTTGGCTCCTCCTCAATACCATTCTCACCTCCATCAACTTCGGAATCAGACAATACAGTAAAAATATTATTCGGGGAGCCATGGGGGATTGGGAGCATTGAGTCAATACCTGGTTGATGCTCGCGCTATCCATTTTGAATTGGACCAGTCATAACAACAGAATTACAATCAAATTGGGGATTGGGGTTTGGGAGCATTGAGTCAATACCTGGCGTCTTTGCTTGAATGGGTTTGTACACCTGTTGAGTATTGCCTTGTATCCTTTGGGTGTTCTGCACAGTTTGGGTCTTACCTTTGAAGTTTCTTCGCTTTTGGGTTTGCCATTGGTCGTTTGCTACTTGATTTCTGTTTGGGTTGATTGAGTGCTCCTTCGCCTTGCGACTTCCTTCCTGAGTTGTGGTGGTGGTTTCTTCTAGAGGTACCTGTTGTCTGAAACTTAGAGTGTTAGCTAAAACAATAGGAGTAGAGATCATACCTGTGTTTTTTGGCGACGCATCTTTCTTTGGTTCTTCTTCCTTATCTTTGGCCTTGTTTCGTTCTGCATCTCTTCTGCTGACGTGGCAAGCCAGGGGAGTATGACCTTGGTGTTTGCAGTAGGTACAGTAAAGGGGAACATCTTCATATTCGATGTCTTGCCATCTTCCTTCTCCATTTGGATCATCATTTTCGTCGAATCCAATCCATACACTTTGGATTCTAGGCTTGGTGATGTCCATTTGGATTTTTGCTTTTGCCACGCTCCCCCTCGTCTTTTGCATGAAGGCCATGTCCAAGTGCAACACTTGTCCCACGTCCGCGAGCAGAAGCGTAACAAATTCTTTATGGAAACAATGCCAAGGGAGTTCCGGGAGTATGACCCAAACAGGGAGAATGGGGGTTTCATAATTTGGATCGAAAGTAGGGGTCCAAACTTGAAATCTCATGAATACACCGTCTATGTACATTCTCTTACTGTCTAAAACAGTAGCTCTATCATGTTCATTGTCAAGATCAATATATATATGTCTAGAATTAAAATGGGTGATCTTGACCTTGCCCCTAAGTTCAGTTTGAGTAATGAACTTTTTTCGTATTACCTCCATCTTTGGCATTGGGCTATAAAACTTGCCTATGAGAGTATACTTACATGATTCAGCCATCTTAATCATGTAGTCTTCTCTCTTAAACATGATAGCCGGACAACCTTGTTTTGTCACCCTTTTTGGGGGTGTTAGGTCAATTCTGGTTGTAGGCTCAGCTTGTTTGGCTCTTAGTCTTGTAGCCATGGATTGCTTTGCTATAGGGGGTGGAGGGTGGTTTGTGGTGGTGGGTTGGTTGGTAGGGGGCTTAGTATTAGGAGGTAGCGCGGTGGGGGTTAAGGACACTACCGGATTTTTAGAGTTTTTCGAGTTGAATCTTTGGAAATTGGATGAGATGGGAGGGAATTCTGAAACGGGAGGATGGTTGGTACGTTTGGGATTAGTGGAAGTGCTAAGATTGCTTGGGGTGGTGATACAATCAACCAAAACAGATTCGGGCACGAGAAGACTGTTTTCGGCCCTATTTGTGCAAGTTGGAATTTTAGAATTTGAGTTCGGGGTGCCTAAAAATTGGGATTTTTTATTTTTTTCATTCGTAATGGTATGTGGGTCGTTTTGGGATTGCGAATTATTTTGGGCGTTCACCGGAATAGCGATTCCGGTGGGTTTTTCAATAGTTTCGACACTATTTTCGATGATGGCTTGATCAACATGTTTCCTATTGTTAGGATCCTTAACAGTTTCCATGTTTTGAATTCCTTGCGACTGATTCTTTTCATGACCACTTTGATTGACAACTAAGGGAGTTTGAGTTCTATCATTCTGATCATTTCTTTTGTCATTGGTCATAGCTATAATATTATTCCTAGCAGTAGAACCATAAGCCATTTGTTCGAGTGTATTCACAGGTAGTTGACCATCAACATTATTGTTAACATAATGAAATTGTTCAGATTGAGAGAAATTAGTGGGCTGAGAGGACTTATCTTGAATTTCCGTTGACGACTTACTGTTACATTCCTTCTCCTTACCTTGAATTTCTTGAATTTGTGCTGGAGCATGATGATAGTGATCACACGGTTGTATTCCATTCAATTGTTGCTGTACTTGGTCCTGAAAGTTAATATTTTTTGAAAATTGACCTGCTGAACCTGCAACTTCGTGGCTCCTACTGTTCTCAGAGGTCCAAGGGATATTCGAATCCAATGGAGGTGATTCGAAGTGGCGCTCTGAGCTTAGGAGAGGCGCATCAAACTGAGGAACATTCTGGTATAACTTTTGTTTAAAATGAGTCGCCTGAGCCCCTGCGCCGACACCACTTTCTTCACCGGCGATGATTTCTCCGGTGAAGATTGTTTCTACAGCTGCGCCAAGACCTTGTGAGCAACCCCCAGTAGGTCCGATGGTTCGAATCTCTCCGGAGCCGCTTCGAATATGAAGGCACGACGGCGGCGAATGTGAGCGGCTTCTTTTAGTGGCTGCCATGTCTTGAATCTCGCCTGAAGTTGTTCGATTTTGGAGGTGCATTTCAGGCGACTCAGATGCTGTTCTCGCATAAATCGCCTGAATATTGCTCCCAATTTGATTGGGAAAATGTTGTGCATTTGGAATCAATCCAACCTCACTTGAAATTGCATTTTCAGTATCTTTTTGCAGATTCAAAGTGGTATTAGCTGGATTAGAGGATGAGGCTTGTTCTGGTGGTCTGGGAAGCTCCACCGGCGGCGGTAAGGCCATTCCGGCAGACCTGATATTGTGAAGGTGTGTTGGATGAACAGTAGAGAGCTTCTTTAGGGTTCTTCGTTGAGAGAGAAGAGGGCAACAATTTGCACCTTCCCAATACCTCGTTAAACCACTCATCTTTGTATATTGCATTTCATTTAAAATGAGTAATGATTCTTTTCAACCTTTTTTTTTCTTCTTTCCTGGATGCCATTTTAAATAATACTATTTCTTCTGCATGTCCTTCATTTCCTTAACTCTTGAGATTAGGAATAATTGGTTCATCAGACTAACCGTATACCTAACGTGAAAAAATAGAGTAAGTAGGAGTAATTATTATAGATGAAATTTACTACAAAATATAATTAATCTATATTTCTCTACTCGATTATATCGGCAAAAAGAAAGGAAATGAGAGGGGCAGGTAGTTTTCCTTTCAATATATTATAATTAAAATAAAATATTAAAAAAAAAGATACTGATTGAACAAAAAGTAATACGGAGTAGCTTTCAAGAGTAGCACATCAAATAACACTCACTTGGCTTATTTCTCTCTTAAACTAATCATTTGTAAACTTTTCTTTGCAATGATTTACAAGAGCATTTTATGATCTTGATAAGAAGGTAAAGTGAAAGATTCTTGATGTGATGTTATTGTTTGCGACAAATTTTTGTAGTGTTAAAAATTAACTGCAATAAATAAAAGAAAAAATAATTTTATTGATGAATTTTGTGAGTACAATTTCGTTGTTTTCTTGATTCTTTTCTCATAATATGTTTTCGTAATTTGAGGGCCAATAATAGCGTATTTCTCGAATGCAGGAGGATGTAGACTTTCTTGAGATGTGGATGAACTATTTTGCTTTTTTCTGATTGATTTATGTAATACTTCAAGCTTATCACAAATACTATGTGATAAGGTTGCTTTTGGATTGATTGTTGAATTTTGATCAGGATTGCCACATTATTTAAATACATGACATTCTTTTGTTGATCTTGAACTTGACTAGGATGCCAAGTCACCTTGACAAATGACATGAGTTTGAGCCTCAAGATGAAATGAATCTTGAACTTGAATTTAATAAAATAGATGTATTTATAAAATTTCAAGATGAAGATCTTGGTCTTGAATTTAATAAAATAAATGTATTTAAAAATTATATGGTCTAAATTAATTATTTAATCCAAAATATGAATTTAATTCAAATTTAATATGAATTAAATCCAACGAAATTTATACGTCTACAATTATATTCCATTTTATTAGAGGAGTCAATAATTTGCTTCAAATCCAATGAATGAGAAAAAAGAACCTAATTGATATGAACGGAGAGATGCTTCCATACTTTCCAAGTTTTGGTTGTGTGAGAAAAGTAAATCATTCTCAACTTGACTAGTAATTTCTTTCATCTTCATCTTTTTCTTGTTTGGAAATAAATGTGTAGTTTCCATATTTGTACAGGCAAGAAAAATAAGGAAAAGAAGAAAGGTAGGAGCTCTTATTAAAAATTTGAAACGTGTCACGGGACCAACTAGTATACTAAGATTTGTGGACCCATAAAATCAGTAGTTAAAGTAGGAAAGCTGTATTAGTGAGTATGTACGCGGCACGTGTAAATGTATAGGCTGGCAACCACAGAGGTGATAGAAGGAAGCTGATGCACTCGTCCCGTCCCGTCCCCTTCACTTTCACTTTCACCACAGTCCGGAACTTACCCGGCTTTTCGCCTTAAATTTTTAAATATTATTGTTAATTGTTTTTTTTTGTGAAATTTTATTATGCCCCTGTTTGAAAAACGATTCTAATAATTGAATTGGTGTAATTATACTATCTGACATGTTTAATTAATCGTGTTAGTAGGTAATTAGGTGTAATTAACAGAAAATAATTATATTCTTCAATTTTCACGAAAAGGCTATGAATTAGTGTAATTACAAATAAATTACTTTTAAATTTTTTCCTTTATTTCTACTTTTATTTTTTTTGTTTTAATTTAGTTTTATCACTATTTTAAATTCTTATCATTTTTATTATTTTAATATTTTTTAAAAATATATTTTTTATTTTTTATTATTTATATTTTATTTCGTTCTCATTCTCAACCTTTATTTCATGTGATTCCACGCAATTTTTTCGTATTACCTTTTTTTTAATTCTATGTTTATTTTTTTATTAGCATAATTTTGTTAATGTTTTAATTTTTAAATTAAAGTAGAAGTCATTGTTGAATAAAGTTATGGACTATGTTTTTTCTTTTCTTTTAAATCATATTTATGTACGTTATGTTGAAATTTGACATAAGAGTAGTATTATGTTAAAAAATTTATTTTGAATTTAGAACTTATGTTATATTTTCAGTTTCATTTATTTTAGTAGTATTGACTTGATATTTCACATTGCAAATAATTTATTTTTTAGTTAGATTTGATAGATTATCTTTTTGTCAAATGTTTTAACAATTTTATGATTTATATTTAAAATATTAATATTTTTGTCAAACATGCATTTCATGATGCTCAAAGAAATTTTGTATTTTAGTTTTTATGATTAATTTAATAAAAATATACTAATTTAAAAAATATAAATCAATTATTTTTTATAATATTAGTAAGAATGTATATTTATTGATTAATATGTTTTCAAAAGATAATATATTTTTTAAATATTTAATTTAATATCATTTATAAAAGCCTTTATATGTCTAATATTCTTAAGTTTAGATAATTAACTTTTATTTTTAAAATTTAATATAACATTGTAATTACACTTGTGCAACCAAACAACGCACTTGTAATTACAATATAATTACATTGTGACAAACAAACACGTCATCGTAATTACTAAATTGTGTAATTACTAGAGTGATAATTACTATCCTAGTAATTACACGAATTTCAATTCCCAAGTGGCTTTCCAAACATATCCTGTGTTTGACCATAACTTTTTTCAAGACTATTTGGCTATTTCAAAAATATTATTTTGTATCCGTATGTTTTAAAATTAATAAAAATACTCATAAGTTTGTGTTATCATTTTATAATAAATATGTTTCATTAAAAAATCTTAGAACATAATTGATAATAATCAACAATAACAAAATAACAATATGAGCAAGAGCAATACATTAATCGAATTAAAAATAAATTATTCTTTTTTCTCAATTTTGTCACTCAAACTATTCTTTTCTGGAGAAAGTAATAATAAATTATTCTTTTATAAAATCTTCCCACATTCTAAGAATAATCTCTCCCGACAAGCTTTTATTTTTATGAATAGATAGATATGTTATTTAATAGTGTTGATTGACCACGTTAATAGAGTAAGTTGGTAGATAAATATTAGATGAATTTAATAAATGATAGGTATTTTTATAAAATATAAAAATTTGGGGTAATTTTTAAATTTTTAAAACTTCCCAAATATTAAAACTTGGCCCAAGTTCTAATTTTTTTTTTAGAACTAGAGAACTTGGAATGTTTGCAAATATATTTGTCAAGTAATAATAAATTATATGATCAAACACTTATTTTTAAATTTATTTTTAATTTTTTCTTAAAACTTATTTGGGGCCAAACGATACCTTAAATGACAGTATAAACGAAAAAAAAGTGATTGAGATGATGTGTAAATATAGAATTGATAAGAATAAATAATATCATACTAATTTAATGTGTTATCTCATTTTCTAGACCATTTTACTGTTAGTGTTCGTTAACAATTATGGATTTCTGAAACTTATTAATTTAAGGGTAGTATGGTAGAGTGTTATTTCTTATCATTATTTGATATGGTATATTAAAAAAGTATGGATTGTATAATTTTTTTAAAATTATATATTTATACAGATATTTTTTACAAATTTGGTGGAAAAAATATATAAAAAATTTAAACGATAATTGTGTCTTTAACTATATTAATACTGTATTAATCTTTTTTTTTTTAGATTGAGGATGGATCCGAAGGCCCTTTTATTAAATTCAAAAAAGAGGTCTATACACGATCAAGCCCAAGAGTGGCCTCATCCAAATAAATAAAGTGAAAAAATAAAATGACAAAGAAAAAGACAAGAAACTAAAAACTGTTATGAAAAGACAAAGGACAAAATGTAGTGGATGTTCCACTTTATGGGATTTGCTTAAAAAATAAAATATTGTATTCTCTTTTATCCTCTTAATTCATCAGGCTATAAATAACTTTATTCAGCATGTGATTGAAACACACACCGATCTTCTCAACTCTCTTCTCTCTTACTGTCTTTCTTCTCTCTTACCCTCTCTTTCTTATTTTTCTAAGTTAATTTATTTTATAACATGTTATCAGCACGAGATTCCATCACTTTGAGCTATTTTAAAAATGTAACAAAAGGGTAAGAATTTTATTTTCTTAAAATATCGAATATCTCTAAACTTGAATTTGTTGCTCTTGATATATCTGGAAAATGCTACTCATCATGGGCACTAGATACCGAAATACACCTAGAATCGATGAGTCTGGCAGACACCATCAAAGATGATGATACATACATAAATTTATATC
Organism: Solanum dulcamara; assembly: GCF_947179165.1. Taxonomy (NCBI): domain Eukaryota; kingdom Viridiplantae; phylum Streptophyta; class Magnoliopsida; order Solanales; family Solanaceae; genus Solanum; species Solanum dulcamara. The sequence goes on along the minus strand of NC_077243.1, from coordinate 34,507,957 downwards.
ACCAAGAACAGGTTCATCACAAAACAGGCCAACAAGTAATCATTTCACACATAATCTAACATGTTTCTCTATTCATATACACACATGTATATAATGAAGCAATTTAACAAGTATATGACACACATTTGGGAAACTAGTTCATCACATATCTCAATTTCAAGCTTCAACAATCTTACAATGCAAGAACCTTCCCTTTCTAGGTTCGTTTTTCTCGTTCTTGGTCTAGAAAATAGTAAATACGAATAAAGGATCAACACAATGGTCTAACTATAATGAAATATAATACAATTCACACCCTATGCCAAACCCATGATCCTAACCTCACCCTAGGACTATTTTCCAGCATTAGTTTTCAATTCAAACCCTCCCCTAATGATTACCAACCATACCTTCTAGGTTCTAGGAATCAAAGAATGAATTTAGGGAGTAAAATCGCGACCTTAAACGTGGAAACCCGTGGAAAATTGATAGAATTGCCCTAGGTTGCCTCTTGAAGTTTTAAAAACTAATTTTGCAGATGAAGACTGTTTCTGGGGTTTTTCACGACTTAAGTCGCGACTGCCCCACTATGGCAGGACCCATCCAGCTCTGGCGAGAATAATCCCGCTCTAGTGGGATATGGGGAAACAGTGAGCTCGGAGTTTGTGCTCCAAGCCCCCATTTCACAACACACCCCTTTCCAAAGATGTATTAAACGATAGCCTTCACATCAATTTTGATTTCGAGACTTTTACTCGCCCAAATGCGATTCCGCGAAGCTGTAAATGCTCTGTATCATCCTGACTATCAACCTATCCAATCAAATTATAGGTTTGACCTCCCATAATTCACATGATCACCCTAGACTTCACCTGACTCAGAATTCGTCCAAGTCTGGCCTATGATATGTTTTTTCGAAGTTACTACCTAAAGTTTTAAGGCCCAAAATCCATCTCGATTGTTCTATTCCTAACAACAGAGATATGTTGTTACAATAGATACCAATTTACCCATCACTCATCCCCGAGTGACTAACTAGGAAAAACAACACTAAAGTAAATATAGAGTAGTACCTGTTTTGTCGAATAATTGAGGATAGTTGTCTCGCATGTCTTTTTTATTCTCCCAAGTAGCTTCCTATACCGAACAATGTTTCCATTGCACTTTAACCATATTGATCTCCTTAGTCCTCAACTTTCGAATGTCACGATCAATAATTACAATTGGCTCCTCCTCATATTGAAGTTCCTTGTCTAATAACAATGAGTCTTATTTAATGATGTAGTCCCCATCCCCATGGTACTTTTTCAACATAGACACATGGAACACCGGGTGTACCCTAGACAAGCTAGGTGCTAAGGACAATCTATATGCCACTGGCCCCACATAGTCAAGAATTTTGAAAGGGCCAATATAACGAGGACTGAGTTTGTCCTTTTTTCCAAATCTCATCACCCTTTTAATGAGTGACACTTTTAGAAGTACTTGCTCATCAACCTCGAATGTCATATCCCTTACTTTTCAGTCAGCATACTCCTTCTGACGATTTTGAGCCGCTAGAAGCTTAGCTTGGATGCTCCTTACCTTATCTTGAGCATCCCTCACTAAGTCAACCCCCAATGACTCCACTTTCCCAGCTTCAAACCACCCTATGGGAGACCTGTATCCCCTCCTATACAGGTCTTCGAATGATGCCATGTCAATACTGGAGTGGTAGCTATTGTTGTAGGAGAACTCACACAAGGGCAAAAACTTATCCCATTGTCCCCCGAAGTCTATCACACATGCCCTCAACATATCTTCCAGTACTTGGATAGCCATTTCTGACTGCCTGTCTGTCTATGGATGGAAAGCTGTGCTGAAAGTGAGTTGAGTACCCAACACTTCATGCAACTTACCCTAAAATTTAGAAGTGAACTGTGTTTGAAATGATAGAAAAGGGCACCCCGTGCAGCCTTACTATCTCCTTCACATAAATCCTGGCCACCTGTTCTACATTATAGTCCACTCTAACCAGAATAAAGTGTATTGACTTTGTTAACCTGTCAACCACCACCCAAATGGAGTTATGTTTTCCCAATGTCATGGAAAGTTCCATCATGAAATCCATGGCTATTCTTTTCCACTTCCATTCAGGAATGAACATTCTTTGAAGCAAACCTGTAAGTCTTTGGTGCTCATATTTCACATGTTGGCAGTTCTAACACTTGGCTACATAGTCGGCTATGTCTTTTTTCATACCAGTCCACCAATACAACCATTTCAAGTCTTGGTACATCTTAGCCACTCTCGGGTGAATAGAGTATCATGAACCGCGAGATTTAGACAAAATCTTTTGAATTAGTCCATTTATTCGGGGAACACAAATCCTTCCCTTGAAGTGAAACACCCCACCAACATCAAGTGTTAAGTCTTGAGCCTTGCCCATCAACACTTTACCTCTAATTTCATTTAATTTCACATCCTCAAACTGTTTGGTCTTAATCTCTTCTATAAAAGTGGGCCTTTGATCAACTCCGGCCATTATCCCACCTTTCTCTGAGATGCCTAGTCTTATGAACCTGGCCTCCAAGGCCTGAATCTCTCTAGCCAGGGGCCGCTTAAGAGCCCCAAAAAATCTAAACTGCCCATGCTCACTGGTTTCCGGCTCAATGCATCTGCTACCACATTACCTTACCTAGATGGTACAAGATAGTGACATTATAGTCTTTAAGCAACTCCATCTACCTTCGCAGTCTCAAATTCAAGTTCTTCTGGATAAACACGTGCTGTAAGCTACGGTGATCAGTAAACACCTCACACTTGACTCCATACAGATAATATCTCCAGATTTTTAATACAGACACTATTTCTGCCAACTCCAAGTCATGAGTCGGGTAGTTCCTCTCATGCACCTTCAATTGACGCAAAGCATATGCTACAACACTCTTATCCTATAATAACACAACACCCAAACCAGAATAAGAAGTATCACAATAAATAATAAAGTCTTTACCTTTGACCAGCAAGGTCAGGATTGGTGCTGTGGTCAAAAGAGTCTTGAGCTTTTGGAAGCGCTCTTCACACTTATCAATCCACTCAAATAACACCTCCTTTTTAGTCAGCCTGGTCAAGTGAGTGGCAATATAAGTAAAGTTTTTATGAACTAGCGATAATAACTGGCCAGTACCATAAAACTTCTAACCACGATCAAGAAACTAGGCCTAGCCCAGTTCATAACTGTCTCAATTTTTTGTGGGTCCACCATTACCCCTTCTTTTGAAACAACATGGCCTAAAAAGGCAACTGAAGGCAACCAAAATTCACACTTAGACAATTTTACATACAATTTTTGTCTTCCCAAAACACCTATCACAATTCGAAGGTGATCTGCATATTCCTGTTCACTATTTGAATACACCGATGTATCATCAATAAACACTATTATGAATAAATCCAGGAACTATTTGAACACCCTATTCATTAAACTCGTGAAGGCTGCAGGTGTATTGGTCAACCCAAAAGACATTACTAAAAATTCATAGTGTCCATACCTGGTTCTAAAAGATGTTTTGGGCACATCCTCAGGCCTAATTTTTAACTGATGATACCCAGACCTGAGATCAATCTTTGAGAAGACTGAAGCACCCTATAACTGGTCAAATAGGTCATCAATTTGAGACAAATGGTATTTATTTTTGATGGTGACCTTATTCAGTTGTTGGTAGTTAATACACATTCTCATACTACTATCTTTTTTCTTGACAAATAACACCGGAGCACCCCAAGGGGAAGCACTAGGACTAATAAACCCCCTGTCAAGAAGCTCCTGAATCTGAGCCTTAAACTCTCTCAACTCTGCCGGACATACGGTAGGGAGAAATGAAAATTGAACTGGTACTCGGTTCTAGGTCAATGCAGAAATATATATCTCGTTTAGGAGGCATACCAGGCAAGTCTGAAGGGAAAACTTCTAAAAATTCATACACTACTAGAGTAGACTCAATAGTAGGAGACTCTACCTTCACATTCCGTATATAGGCCAAGTAAGCCAAACAACCCTGTCCCACCATTTTTCTAGCTTGGAGAAAGGATATGGCCTTAGATGGCTTAGGCTTGTACACCCCTTCCCACTCTAACCTTTTCCTCTCCGGGATCTTTTAGAGCCACAATTTTTCATTACAATTAAGTACAACAAAATAGGGGGACAACCAAGTCATGCCTAAGATTACATTAAAATCTGTCATGTCTAGGATCACTAAGTCAACCTAAGTCTGGTATCCCATAAACACAATAAAACAAGTACGATACATATGGGTGACTATGACTGATTCTCCAACAAAGGTAGAAACATGAATAGGGACATCCAATATATCACACAGTGTATTAAAACCCAAAGCATATTTCACAGATACATAAAAATAAGTGGAACCCGGATTAAACAAAATAGTAGCTATCAGACGCCTCTACCTCGGTCTTACCAAAAAATCATAAAACTGAGCCTGATCATCCTGACGGGCTACCTCCCTATATGGATGGGCTGCTCCTCGACTTGTACTACTATTAACTCTGCCCCCACGGCCTCTTGAATTGCCTCCTCGCCCAACCTATGGATGCCCTTTACCATTGCTCCCTCCATCTGCTGGGACTACTGCTCTAGTCTACTAGGGTACTGAAATTGTCCAACGAGAGTATGGAAAATCCCTCTGTATATTGCTAGGCTCCTTACAATTAAAACAACCGCAATTAAAGAATGGGCGGCTACTTGGGAATGATGCTCCCTAACCCTCATGGGCCGGATGCTATTGTAGAGTACGTCAAAAACTACTAGTAGAAGTGGACAGTGCTGACTGAATTGGCCGGACAGTAATCATCGGCCTGCCTGACCCTCTGGAATAGGATCTCTGGAAGTTACTTGCACTGTTAGACTTCTTAGCCAAAGTTTTATCCTGCCCATCTTTTCTCACACCTTCGACCTTCTTAATAAAGTCTGTGACTTTATTGAAACTCCTACCAAGTGAAGTCATATGGACATAAAGTACTTGCAACTTCGAGTTCAAACCCTTCACGAACAACCTGATCCTCTCCTCCCCTGTAGTGACCAGCTGAGTAGCGTACCTGGACAATGCATGAAACTTGGCCTCATAAGCAGCCACTGATAACCCTCCTTGCTCAAGGGCCATAAACTCATCTTTCTTTCTGTCCCTCAAAGTACGGGACATATACTTTTCTAGGAATAGAGCATATAACTAAACCCAAGTGAGTGGGGGCAACATAGAAGAATGAAACTTCATATAAGCCCTCCACCACTGCTTGGCCTGACCCTACAGCTGAAAAGTCACAAACTCCACTCTATGCTGATGCATTATACCCATCTTGTGAAACCTCTCATAGCAATCAAGAATAAATTCATAGGCATCTTTATTTTCAGTACCATGGAAGATTAGAGGTTTGATCTTGAGGAACTTGGTGAGCATGTCCTGCTCAATACCAATCATCACAGGACCCATTAGTTGCCTGAAAAATACATCTGTGCCTACCATATCATATGCTGGCTGAGCTACAGCAGCAAACAGACGAGTAACATGATCAAGTGCTGCAGGTATGGTGGGGATGGTGCCAGTGCCATCCCTCGAACTTATTTTAGGTAGAAGGAGGGGTCTCATCTACCAACACCTCCAACAAAGGACCTCCACTCTTAGCAGGTTCTGCTCTCCCTCTTCCCCTACTCTACCCCCCTCTCCTGTCTTTCCCCCTGCCAAGCCCTTGAATGACTGGCTCTTCTTTTGACTCCACTGGAGCTATGGGCCTGACACCATTATAGAGAGTGTTTACCATCTGCGGACAAAAGAGTGAAATAGGTTAGATATTAATTTGGATCGCCAGTTTCCAATTAGAATCTAGTTATAGCACGAAGGAAAGAAAATAATAAAACTTTTCCTAAAATTTTGTAGCCTCTCGAAGAAAAGTACAGACGTCTTCGTACTATTTTGTAAGACTCATTATGGTACGATGATATTAACAAACCTAGGCTTTGATACCAACTTTGTCACGACCCTAACCTGCCGCAACTGGCAGCCACTCTAACTCTTCGGTGGGAGAACCATCCTAAACAACCCAACAATAACAATCGCAAAGTATATACATCCTAGGAACTGAAATTCATCCGTACAAAAAAATCTAACAAATGTTAAGTAAGAAAAGTGGAACACTTCCAAAAAGAAGTTAAAATACTAAACAAAGTCTGAACATCTGAGTCCTAAAAGAAGAATTGAGACTAGTGAGTAAGTCCACGACAGCATGACAAAATAGATCACCGTTGGACTTCGAATAGGCTTTTACTCTTCTAAATGAGGTCTTTATGTAGCCGACTGAATATACGCTGTACTTACCAAAAGGCAGAGCAAGAGTAGTGTCAGTACACAAAATAACGGTATACTGGTAGGATCACGCGGTTAGCCAGTAAGCTGATCATAGATAAGTAAATCCAATACTATAGTCATATATATATACATAATACGTCAACTAATCTCAAGTTCAATTATGTTCAGCAATATCACAACTCAATATCCTCTACATACTATAATTTCACACAAGGGTCCTCTCAAGGGACCTATAAATAATCAACTTTGTGTCGGAATATAACACCTGATCCAATATATGTCGGAATGTGACTCCCAATCCAAGCATATCACAAATACAAATGCATCCAGTATTTACAGTATTTATATCACCAAGAACAGCTTTATCACAAAACAAGCCAACAAGTGATTATTTCACATATAATCTTAGCATATTTCCCTATTCATATACACATGCATATAATGAAATAATTTAACAAGTATATGAGATACAACAACCTTACAATGCAAGAGCCTTTCCTTCTCTGGTTGTTGGTCTAAAAATAGTAAATACATAGAAAGGATCAACACAATGACCTAACTATCATGAAATATAATAAAATTCACACCCTAGGCCAAACCCATGATCCTAACCTCCCTCTAGGGCTATTTTTCACCATTAGCTTTTAGTTCAAACCCTCTCCCCATGATTACCAATCATATCTTTTAGGTTCTAGGAATCAAAGTATGAATTTAAGGAGTAAAATCCTTACCTTAAGCGTGAAAATCTGTGAAAAATTGATAGAATTTTCCCTAGGTTATGTCTCGAAGTTTTAGAAACTAATTGTGCAGAGAAAGACTATTTTTGGGTTTTTCATATCTTAAGTGGCGACTGCCCCACTCTGGCGGGACCCACCCTGCTCTGCTGGGGATGCTTTGGCGGGATATGCGGAAACAGTGAGCTCAGAGTTTGTGCTCCAAGCCCCTATTTCATAACACAACCCCTTCTAAAGATGTATTAAAAGATACCCTTTATGCCAACTTCGATTTTGAGAGTTTTACTCGCCCGAATGCATTTTTACGAAGCCATAAATGCTTTGTATCATCTTGCTATCAGCCTATCCAATCAAATTAGAGGTTTGACCTCCCATCATGCATATAATCACCCTAGACTTTACCTAACTCAGAATACATCCAAGTCTGGCCTAGGTTAAGTTTTTTCGAAGTTACTACCCGAATTTTTCTGACCGAAAATCCTTTCCCATTGGCCTATTCCTAACGATAGGGACAGGTCGTTACAAAACTTGATCGGACCTCTATAAGCTCAATGAGTACACAAAATGACTATTACTATTGAAAGCTAAAATGAGAACCCAATACTGAAGAGTATAAGATAGAACCAACACCTTAACCCAATCTAGTAGAATTTGACAATACAGAGGTCGGATCTCTAACCAGATGCCCATCAAAAGTATTCAAGTAACCAATCAAGTATCAAGTAATTGAGGTCAGACCTCTGACCGAATTCTCTTTATAAGGATCCGAACGATTGAGGATGGACCTCTAACCAGATGCTCGTAGAAGGTGTTAATACGGTTGAGGCCGGAGCTTGAATCCGGATGGATAAAGTTGCTCAATATAGTTACTATAGGTGCTCTCAAAGATCAATAGTTTCCAAGCTTTGTGGATCGCCGTCCATACATACTCAATCAATAAAACCATCTGAGCTGAATCTTGAACCAATCCTGAATCGCAGAATGGATCACATTATCGCCGCTGAAACTCGTGAAGCCACAGAATCGAAGAAGTAAAATTAGAAGGTCATCAGAGTAAGCATATCTCCTAGGTAAGGTCCAAATTATCAGACTCAACTCTGCTACACGAGTCCATAAAGATCTAAGCTGACTGAACGACTTGGGGAAAAACTAAGGCCTATCGGGTCCGAATCATGCATTTCTAAGGTAAGCTCCCGTCAAACCTAGGCTAAGGCCAAAAATCCTTTAATTAGATGATAAAACGAGTATAGAAATACATCACAAGACATGAATAATCAACAAGACGAGTGACATTCTCATAAGTACCCGATAAAACCCTAAAAAGGCCTAAAACATAATTTCTAAATGTATAAGTATGATTCAATACTACCCAACCCCCAAACTCCAACTAATCAAAACCATATTATATTCTCAAGCTCAATATAAAGAGTGGAAAACCATAGTCTACTTGTACGCTAACCACGTGTGCTCCAAAATAATAGAATTAGAGCTTTCCCTTTTCTAACAACCTTTGAATGATGCCACATTATCAAAAATAAGTACAAAATATTAACATGATCGTTGCGATATTAAAATTATCAAATTCAAAAATGGACCAATTTTAGAGTAACAAATGAGGACATGGGACCCACTCCAATAATTTTAAAATTGAAAGTGTCAAAAGCTCCTAATTACTAACCCGAACTTGTGTTCCAAAATGGAATACAATTCGGGGCTTGAATTAGCGAAAACAAGCACATGCATCAAAAATACAATTAAGCTAAGAGAAACACTAGACAACAACTATTAGCGCTATTTTACCTCAAATTACAAGTCCCCAAAACTTTCCAAAGTCTCCAACACTTTCTCCTAGCAATTCCCTACAATCTAGCCTTTGAACCATCCATTATATCTTAAAATAAGAGAGATATTGAGGTTTGAACTTTGAGGAAATGATCAAAATTTGAGTCTTCAAATGACTCTCAAGCTTCACTAAAGCGGACCCTACTATTAGACAACTTTTCTTTTGCGACCCCAGGTCGCTTTAGTGACCCCCAACCATTGGGGCCTGGTCGCTTTTGCGACCAGGGATCGCTTAAGCGATGTCACTAGATACAGCTAGTACAAAATAAGTTTTGGCATTGTCTAAGTCTCCGATAGAGTGCTCGAGATTCGTTTGAAACTCCGTGTTCACAAATGAGCTATGCAACCCCACCAAATTTGATGTTTTAGACTCATTGACATATTACAATTCTCGTATAAGGTCATTTTAATGAAAAGTGAGTCCAATATCCAAATGCCATTTTAAGCAAAATTTCACAATAGGCCTCAGAATTAGATCGAAAGCCTCGAGAAGTGCACGAAGGGTCATTCCAGACCAAACTTGACAATTTAAAACTAACTGCACTGATGAAATTTTCATCTGAGCGCATCTTCCAGAAATATTGACCAAAGTCAGCTTTATGCCAAATTTCAAAGGCTAAAGTGCCAAATGACCTCAAACTTGCACCGATTGCCTTGATACTCATGCTGAATATGCTACTAACCTAATTCGGCCATTTCAGAGCTAGTGAAACCGTCAAAATTCCACTCTAAGGTTATTTACCTAAAATAATGAATAAAATCAACTTTTCAAGTTATAAAAACTCCAAAACAAGAAAATTAGCCTAAAACCCAAATGAATGACCAAAAAACTGAACAGTCAGTGCCACTAAGTCATAATTGACTTGGGGTCACTACAGAAATGCTCTAAACAATGAAAAGGAGGCATTAAGGAAAATATGACCTGGAGAGTCATTACATCATCCACTACTAAAAAGGACTTTTGTTTGCAAAAGTAAGAGTCAAAAAGTACTTGAAAGCTCAAATAAGCCAGGTAACTACTCTCGCATCTCCTGCTCGATCTCTCAGATAGCCTCCTCAATTGGATAGTGCCTCCAATAAATCTTAATAATAGGAATGGCTCTCGATTGCAGCTGCCTGATATCTCTAGCTAGAATGGTCACTGACTCCTCCACAAAGGTCAAATGATCATCCAAATCAACTGTATCATACTGGAGCACATGAGACTCATCTGGAACATACCGTTCTAACATCAAAACTTGAAAGACTGGGTGGATAGCTTATAGTTCTAGAAGTAGGGCTAATGTTACACCCCGTACTTTGGTACCTTAGAATGCTTCTTAAGATTCTCAAGTTTATGGAAAGGCTCTTAAGTTTCTTAAAAGCCATCATGTGAGTCGGATAGTTAATAATGCTATCAAATAACTCTAAGGAAAGAAGATTGTGATACCTCGTGAGAAGAAAGGTTGGAAATAAAGTCATAAGAATCCGGAAAGAGTTGGAGGCTAAGAAATGAGTCATAGGACTCGATTTACCTACGTAATCTACCAACTTAGACGTCTTACATACTTGAGTTGCTTAAGGACATACCAAGCTTACGTAGCATGGATTACATAGGCTCCTAAAATAAGACGAGATTACGAACCCACGAGGAAGGGGAAAAGACGACACGTGGAAGCCAATGGAGGAGCGACACGTGGCAGCACCTCAAGCAAGCAGGTGACCCACCTACTTAGGGTCAAGTAGGTGACCCACCTACTTGGTAGGTGGGGCCCATAAGGACACGTGGCAGCCTAGGGGTAAGACATGGATTCGTGGCCCAATAGGGGCTGGACACGTGTCACCATATGGGGGTGACACGTTTCACCTCCTAGTACCACATATATACATGTATATGTGTCTTATACTTCAGTTCTGATCCATTAAGCTGCAGCAAGAAAACCCTAGAATAACAGAGAAAAACATGACGGCTTGGAGGAGAAAAATAGGTACATCTCGATTTCGCTCCATAAATTAATTAGATAAGGTATTATTATATCAAGTGGAGGTGGTTAACAACGTATCTTACCTATTTGGGCAGCAAAAACGAGTAACAAGCAGCCACAACATTTCAGCCGTGTCAAGGAGGTTCCGAAGTTAATTTTCAGCGTGTTTGGAAGGCCATTTGATAAGCTATGGCTTGATTCTCTTCTATCACATTTTTTAAAGGGTTTTTACATGTTATTAGGGTGTTCATAATGTAAATTTAAGGTTTGGAGAAGCACCAAACGGACAGCAAACAGTCCACCCCGTTTCAGCACATCGAGAGAAGTTCCGAGGCGCGATTTTGGCGAGTTCTAGCCAATTTCGGGAAATGTAAGTTCTTCCCCTATAATTTGAAGTTTATGATATTTAATTAGGGTGTATTACACACCTTAGGGGCTGCTGGAAGTTGGGTAAAAGGGTTTAAAAGTTCAGCGTTCGGAATAAACTAAGTTGGAGTCGCTAGAAGTGAATTGTCATCGAAATGAGGCGTTGTTCTTGTGAGTTGCTGCTGCAGGGGTGTGATTCGTGGTTGCAGGGACTAAATATGTTATAATGTGGGTTAGGGTGCTTCTGGTTGAAGCTACACGACCCCTCATTGCGTATAATGAAAGGCGTTACAAAATAAAGGCTAGACGCCCTATTGTAATATCGTATTTTTGAATAAGTCGTTTGGAGTTTATGTTGTATATTGTTAGTGTAAATTGCTGCAGGTTGTTGTTGTTGGTTGGCTTTATGTCTTAGATACCTAATTGGAAATTTGGATAGGACACATTATAGGGGAGGTGCTAGTCGGGGAAACGACTAAGGAAATAGATTCCATTAATACTAAGTTGTAATCTAAGATGCTGGAAAGTTAAGAAGGGTTGATATTCATATTAAATTCATGCTAAATAGGTTCAGAGGACGACGAGACAAGTCAGGCTAAAAGCAATCGACCAGAGGTATGTAAAGCTATTCCTTCTTTTGGCATGTTTTGGTATAAATATGTAAAGCCTATCTGTTCTTTATTTTGGGCATGTGTTAGATCTAAGTGACAAGTGATATGTGTATGAATGTTGGGGTAAATCTATTAATGAGCTCTGAACATGATTCATGATTCATAATTCGTGTTCACTGTTGAATGTTAAGACTCTTAAGGTAGTTAAGCTTCCATTCCTCAAGTCTTCTATATGCTGAGAAGTAGTGTATGTAAAGTTATTCTTCCTCTCCTTTGGCATGACTTAGATGTAAGTATTGTGTATATGATGTTTGAAGTTATTCCACTCTTAAAACTCTGAGGGTGAGTTAATACTCTTGTTCACTTCCTACTGATTAGAACTCCTGTAACAAGTTAAGTCATTACTTTTCAAGTCTTCCATGTGATAGGAAGTGGTGCATGTAAAGCTTGTCTTTTCCTGCTTATAGAAATACTAGACTAAAGGTGCTATAGGACATGGATTTGAATATAGCCCCATTTATAGATTCTGGATGTAACTCATGACTTGTACCCACTTTTGAATGATAAAAGCCTTGAAGTAGTTGAATTACGACCCTTGAGCCTCCTATAGGTTGAATAGTGTTGGGATGTGTAAGCTCCTATACATATGGGATCTTGAACATGCTTGATGATGATATCTAAGGGATGTTTGATATGTTACAGAGTTTTACATGCACGTATATGCATTATGATATATATCTGGATCAGGCCGAACGTACCTCGACACATTTTGCTATATAAGGATCAGGTCGTACGTTCCACGACAGATTATGCATTATACGGATCGGACCATCGTACCTCGGCATTATTATGCATTATACGGATCAGGCCGTCGTACCTCGGCATCGTTATGCGATATATGGATTGGGCTGTCGTTCCTCAGCATTATTATATAACACATGGATCAGGCCGTCGCTCCTCGGCATGTACTTTTTATATACTGGGATCGGGATGTACGTTCCACACCGTTAATGGCATATATATACCTATCATGATAGATGATGTGTCTATAATACTGAGTCCCCGAGCGGGCCGGATACGGTATGTGATAGTGGTATACATGACTTTATTTTGTGAGGTGCAGGTACAGTACCCTATTAAATGTTATACTTGGTTTCCTGCATCCTTTGTTCAGTTGTTATCTCAGTTATGTTGTGCTTATATAATCAGTACATATATCGTACTGACCCCCCTTTTCTTCGGGGGGGATGTTCATTCTAGAGATCCGTCAGCTTAGGAGTTCCTCTCAACTGTGTCGGCAGTGCTTCACTATTCTGGAGCCTAAATTTTGATACTGGTTGCTTAATGTATACATTTGTACATTTAGGGGTACGGTGGGGGCCTTGTCCCGCCATATGCTACTGTTACTATTCCTAGAGGTCTGTAGACATATGGATGTAGGTTATTGGTGAGTTTGTTTTGATTATGCCTATACGACATGTTGTGAATGTTTTTTTGTTGTTATAGCAGCCTTGTCGGCCTGCATGCCCTTATGTGTTATGAGATGAGTAAAGGAGGCCCTACGTACATAAAAAAGTTTTAAATTATTGGGGGTTTTGTTTGAGTAGTATCACCTTATTCATGGTTCAATTTGACCACAACTGATAGGTGGGTATACGGGGGTCCAGGTCGGACCCTAGTCGCGGCCTACAGGATTGGGTCGTGACAGAAGTGGTATCAGAGTAGTTCGTCCTTAGAGTGTCTACAGACCGTGTCTAGTAGAGTCTTGCTTATCAGTGTGTTGTGCACCACATCTATAGACAAGAGGCTACAGGACATTTAGGATGTTACCTTTCTTTTATATCTATGATTGTGCGATAGAGCCGAGTCATAGGGAATGAAATTCCTCATACTAACTTGTGATTTCAGCAGAAGGACAACATCAATAGAAGAAGATTACTGACGATATTAGAAGTTACACAGCACGCAGGTAAGCAAGGCACGAATGATAGGTGCCAAGTAAGGTATTGAATTACGGTTGACATGTAAAGTTGAAAATTGAAAGGAAAAGTAGACGGAAAGTCTAAACAGATGCAGTTCGAGTTGGACATACGAGGTAAGTCCATCAGTTTATACTATTGTTGATATTGGGCGCTCTGTGAGGCTGTGATATGACGTGATATGATATGTATATATGTATCTTTATGCATATTGCCCCTGTGAGGAATTGTTGGCATTTTCTGCGTGTAGGTGTTGAGATAGTAAGAAATATAGAGGAAACTCTGCCCAAATTTTCCTTGAAATAAAAGGAAAATGATTTAGGAAAGACTGGTAGTTTTGGATAGAACGATATATTAAGGATAAAATTAACTAAGAAGGGTAAGTAACCCACAGTAAGAATCATGAAAAAGGTTAAGAAGTGTTATACTATGGGGTAGAATGCGAACATGATATGATGTGAATATAATGAGGATAGTTATGAAAATAAGTAAAGCCTTGTGATGAAGTGGCTAAAGATAGGATGTGGTCCGTGTAATAAGAATATAAGGGTAACTTGGGCGGTGCATCTTGGCCTACTAGATCAGCTGCTGGGTCATCATCTTCTTCGATAGATATGCGCCCCATAGGGGAGGGTGCGATCATACCAGCACTAACGTACCGGATCCCATTAGAACTCCGAAGTTAAGCGTGCTTGGGCAAGAGTAATATTGGGATGAGTGACCCCTGAGAAGCCCTGTGTGGCTGTGATATGAGATGATATGCATGTATATACACACGTTGGCCGTGCATGGCATTGTTGATATAAAGAAGTATTGTGGATACGTAACTCCACCGTGAAAGATGATAAGACCCTTTGAGATAGGAGATGTAGCTTTGCAAAATAACTAATGCATTGTGAATTCATTAAAGGGACAAGTGGTACCCACTGGGATAAGGTTAGGACTATGACAAAGCTTGGGACACCGAGCGTCAGAAGGTAAGTACTGCCTATTTGAGAATTGGAAATGACTATAAGCCCTAGCTAGTTGTTGATCAAAATAAATGGAAAGTAGCTTCAAATAAATTGCTACGTGACTCGAGTACCCATAATTAGACTGGATTAGCACCTCATGATTATGTTAAGTTGTCGTACCTAGGCAACCAAAGGTATGGAAGATATAAAGAAAGGCATAGATATGGTGCAGTATACCGAATGTGTTGGAAAAGAATCATACGTATTGGAAAATTGGAAATAAGGGCGTAAGGTAGAACACAACAAATAGTGACACGGGTACACCCTAAAGAGGGGAAGTGTATTCAAGTAAGATCCCATACTGACACGAGTTAATAAAATCTAAAGGCCAGTAATAAACGGATAAAAGCCATGATACCGGAGACAGTGCGGAGAATTAATAGTAAGGACTTGAATAGTATGACATCAAAGGATAGGTGCATATAAAGGGGATGAATACAACAAGAGAATTACGATGAGAACTTAAACATACTATAAGGAATAGCCAGGCTATGCTCGACTGAAGGTAAGATGTTGGTAACAAAGTTACTAACTACTAATATTGTGGTGTACAAGCAGCAAAACAAGGAAAGGATGAGAGATCTCTCATATACTGGAATATGAGAAAACTCAAGGGTAAGTAGAGGAAGTAAGTAAGAAATGATACAGGTTTACGTACAGACTAGTATGGTCATGCTAAAGCATCTTCCGGGCTACTTTAACCTCCAACACATGTTCGTGTAAAGGGTGCAATATGATGTGTGGTAAAGGAGCTGGAAAGAAGTAATGGAAAAGAAATATCACCTATTCCCTATGTCTACAGGTAATCTACCTTCTTAAATAGACCATATGATTTGATACAAGGCCTATGAACGGCAACCAGTACAGAAGAATCCGGAAGCACTCGTAAGACCTTATGAGGCTAGTTAACATTTGGGGATGAATGTTCTAAAGGGGGAAAGGATGTTACACCCCGTACTTTGGTACCTTAGAATGCTTCTTAAGATTCTGAAGTTTTTGGGAAGGCTCTTAAGTTTCTTAAAAGCCGTCATGTGAGTTGGATAGTTAATAATGCTATCAAATAACTCTAAGGAAAGAAGATTGTGATACCTCATGAGAAGGAAAGTTGGAAATAAAGTCATAAGAATCCGAAAAGCGTTGGAGGCTAAGAAATGAGTCGTAGGACTCGATTTACCTACGTAATCTACCAACTTAGACGTCTTACATACTTAAGTTGCTTAAGGACATACCAAGCTTACGTAGCATAGATTACATAGGCTCCTAAAATAAGACGAGATTACGAACCCACGAGGAAGGGGAAAAGATGACACGTGGAAGCCAATAGCGGAGCGACACGTGGCAGCACCTCAATCAAGCAGGTGACCCACCTACTTAGGGTCAAGTAGGTGACCCACCTACTTGGGAGGTGGGGCCACAAGGACACGTGGCAGCCTAGGGGTAAGGCATGGATCCATGGCCCAATAGGGGCTGGACACATGTCACCATATGGGGGTGACACATTTCACCTCCTAGGACCACATATATACATGTATATGTGTCTTATACTTCAGTTCTGATCCATTAAGCTGCAGCAAGAAAACCCTAGAATAACAGAGAAAAACATGACGGCTTGGAGGAGAAAAATAGGTACATCCCGATTTCGCTCCATAAATTAATTAGATAAGGTATTATTATATCAAGTGGAGGTGGTTAAAAACGTATCTTACCTATTTGGGACAGCAAAAATGAGTAACAAGCAGCCACAACATTTCAGCCGCGTCAAAGAGGTTCCGAAGTTAATTTTCAGCGTGTTTGGAAGGCCATTTGATAAGCTATGGATTGATTCTCTTCTCCCACGTTTTTTAAGGGGTTTTCCATGTTATCAAGGTGTTCATAATGTAAATTTAAGGTTTGGAGCAGCACCAAACGGACAGCAAACAGTCCACCCCGTTTCAGCACATCGAGAGAAGTTCCGAGGCGCGATTTCGGCGAGTTCTAGCCAATTTAGGGAAATGTAAGTTCTTCCCCTCTAATTTGAAGTTTATGATGTTACATTAGGGTGTATTACACACCTTAGGGGCTGCTGGAAGTTGGGTAAAAGGTTTTAAAAGTTCGGCGTTCGGAATAAACTAAGTTGGAGTCGCTAGAAGTGAATTGTCGTCGAAATGAGGCGTTGTTCTTGTGAGTTGCTGCTGCAGGGGTTTGATGCGTGGTTACAGGGCCTAAATATGTTCTAATGTGGGTTAGGGTGCTTCTGGTTCAATCTACACGACCCCTCATTGCGTATAATGAAAGGCGTTACAAAATAAAGGCTAGACGCCCTATTGTAATATCGTATTTTTGAATAAGTCGTTTGGAGTTTATGTTGTATATTGTTGGTGTGAATTTCTGCAGGTTGTTGTTGTTGGTTGGCTGTATGTCTTAGATACCTAATTGGAAATTTGGATAGGGCACATTATAGGGGAGGTGCTGCCTAACTTTCGTCGACGCCTTAGCGAATAACAGAACTAGTCGGGGAAACGACTAAGGAAATCGATTCCATTAATACTAAGTTGTAATCTAAGATTCTGGAAAGTTAAGAAGGGTTGATATTCATATTACCTTCATGTTAAATAGGTTCAGAGGACGACGAGACAAGTCGGGCTAAAAGCAATCGACTAGAGGTATGTAAAGCTATTCCTTCTTTTGGCATGTTTTGGTATAAATATGTAAAGCCTATCTGTTCTTTATTTTGGGCATGTGTTATATCTAAGTGACAAGTGATATGTGTATGAATCTTGGGGTAAATCTATTAATGAGCTCTGAACATGATTCATGATTCATAATTCGTGTTCACTGTTGAATGTTAAGACTCTTAAGGTAGTTAAGCTTCCATTCCTCAAGTCTTCTATATGTTGAGAAGTAGTGTATGTAAAGTTATTCTTCCTCTCCTTTGGCATGAATTAGATGTAAGTATTGTGTATATGAAGTTTGAAGTTATTCCACTCTTAAAACTCTGAGGGTGAGTTAATACTCTTGTTCACTTCCTACTGATTAGAACTCCTGTAACAAGTTAAGTCATTACTTTTCAAGTCTTCCATGTGATAGGAAGTGGTGCATGTAAAGCTTGTCTTTTCCTGCTTCTAGAAATACTAGACTAAATGTGCTATAGGACATGGATTTGGATATAGCCCCATTTATAGATTCTGGATGTAACTCATGACTTGTACCCACTTTTGAATGATAAAAGCCTTGAAGTAGTTGAACTACGACCCTTGAGCCTCCTATAGGTTGAATAGTGTTGGGATGTGTAAGCTCCTATACCTAGGGGATCTTGAACATGCTTGATGATGATATCTAAGGGATGTTTGATATGTTATAGAGTTTTACATGCACGTATATGCATTATGATATATATCTAGATCGGGCCGAACGTACCTCGGCACATTTTGCTATGTAAGGATCGGGTCGTACGTTCCACGACAGATTATGCATTATACGGATTGGGCCGTCGTACCTCGGCATTATTATACATTATATGGATTGGGCCGTCATACCTCGGCATTATTATGCATTATACGGATTGGGCCATCGTACCTCGGCATCGTTATGCGATATACAGATCGGGACGTCGTTCCTCAGCATTATTATATGATACATGGATCAGGCCGTCGCTCTTCGGTATGTACTTTCTATATACTGAGATCGGGCTGTATGTCCCATAGCGTTAATGGTATATATATACCTATCATGATAGATGATGTGTCTATAACACCGAGTCCCCGAGCGGGCCGGATACGATATGTGATAGTGGTATACATGACTTTATTTTGTGAGGTGTAGGTACAGTACCCTATTAAATGTTATACTTGGTTTCCTGCATCCCTTGTTCAGTTGTTATCTCAGTTATGTTGTGCTTATATACTCAGTACATATATCGTACTGACCCTCTTTTCTCGGGGGGAGGGGGCTGCATTTCATGCTCGCAAGTACAGATTTTCATTCTGGAGATCCGTCAGCTTAGGAGTTCCTCTCAACTGTGTCGGCAGTGCTTCACTATTCTGGAGCCTAAATTTTGATGCTGGTTACTTAATGTATACATTTGTACATTTAGGGGTACGGTGGGGGCCTTGTCCCGCCATATGCTGCTGTTACTATTCCTAGAGGTCTGTAGATATATGGATGTGGGTTATTGGTGAGTTTGTTTCGATTATGCCTATACGGCATGTTGTGAATGTTTTTTTATTGTTATAGTAGCCTTGTTGGCCTGCATGTCCTTATGTGTTATGAGATGAGTAAAAGTAGCCATACGTACACGAAAAAGTTTTAACTCATTGGGGTTTTATGTGAGTAGTATCACCTTGTTCATGGTTCAATTTGACTACAACTAATATGTGGGTATACGGGGGTCCAGGTCGGACCCTAGTCGCAGCCTACGGGATTGGGTTATGACAGCTAACTCATAAGCAACCTCTTCGACTGTCCTTAAAATCTCAAATGGCCCTATATACCTATAACACCCTGTGTTATCCTAACCTAAACTAGGCTCGATGACTAGGAGAAAATTTGAGAAAAGGAATTGACATTGAGGACCACAAGTGTCCTCTTCAATTCATTGAGTGTTCTACGAGTCATAGGAACGACTCATAGGACCCTCCAACACTTGGTAAAATTTTGATCTGGAGAAGCCTTCCTACAAACAACTATTATGAGTCATAGAAACAACTTGTACGAACACCTGACACTTAGTCAAATTTTATAACTAGAGGGGAACGTCTACGAGGGATGTTGATGAGTCGTTAAAGTTTCTACGAGTTATAGAAATGACCCATAGAGAAACTTTAGAGACTTAATATCTCTCGAAATTTCAAAATCTGCAGGACGAGTCATGTTTACGACTTATTGAGAAGTTTATGAATCATAGTTTAGAGTCGTAGATCCATGCCCTTTCCAATCCAAGTCTAAAAATGGGTTTCTATGACCCTTAGAAGTTTCTACGAGTCATAGAACTGACCCATAGATGACTAATTTTAGGTTTTAAGAAGGGATATTTGTTTCTTTTTCCACCCTTACCAAACTAAAACCTCGATGTTTTAAGACTAAAATAAGTCCCTTATCAGCACCCTGAATGCATAATGCTATTATTAACACTTAAATTACTTGAGAGAGAGGATTTGAGAAGAGGAGAAATGTTAGGGTTCAAGTTCTTCAAGCGAGGTCTTGGCTTCTCGAGTGTTCTTTGGGTCCAGGTATGTAAGACTGAACAAAAACATGACTTCTGTTCCTCCATGTGCCCATGCATGTTTGTGATAGGTTGATTATGAATGGAACCCATTAATGTGTTTTTGAGAATTTATTTTCTAAAATTTACACATTTTAATGATTATTAATAAGTTCATGCTTTTCTACGAATAAAATACTTGAGCATATGATTTGAACTACTTATATCATAAATCCTAATAGCATGTTAATTGATATTGAATTGTATATATATAAATATTATGTCTAGAGCCTTGAACTTGTGAATGTATGATTGTGATTGGAATGCGAACACGATGATAGTGTTGATGAATTGATAGTTTTGTATACTTTTATAATCAAACCCCAAGTGAATGGTCTTAACTGAATATTGTCATAACTGATTGTCTAGAACTTCTCTTAAAATAAATGATTAGGAAATTGATTAGTTGAGAGAATTGATTTGATATATCAGATGAGTTTCTAAGAGTCCAAAATAAGACTTGTTGATTTGGTTTCGACTTGGATTGATTGTCTTATGATATTTAAGTCTTGGAAGGAGTATCGAGCATCGAATTGGGTAAGAGTGAGTAATAACTCAAACCTAATAACTACATTGCCAAACATAGGAGAAGATTGAACTATTAAGTCGAATGTTTCCTAAATTTTTGTCCTAACATGATAGGACTTGATTGGTTTTAGATCCATGATTGGTTGATTCTTTCTTACTCTAGTAAGGTAATGGATGAATGTGGAAACAACGTCGATTTATTGTACTGTCACTAGCTCATAAGTGATTATTATCGGATAAGAAAAAATCCCATATAATTCATCATAGTACTCTGATTGGATTGGATTGTATATGATTGGTCTTTGTCTAAATTTTATTCTTGTTTAGACTTAAGACATCTTGTTTGAGTTTTTCATCTTCTCAATTTTTAATCTCTGAGTCCATTTGATTCTACCTTGATGCATGTTTCATTCTACTGTATTACATACTCGTATATTTCATGTACTAATGTATATTTGGGCCAGCATCATGTTAGGATGCATAGGCAGGTACTAGAGATCATCAACAAGCACATTGTTGAGGATCTATTCGTATTCAGCTGATTGGTGAGTCCTCCCTTCTATTGGAGGATATCACATTTATCTTTCTAGCTTTTGAGTTAGTTTTCTTATTTTGATTTGAGGTAGCCATGAACCTGTCATTGGCACTACTTAGATAGTTGATAGAGATTTCATAGACTAGATTGTTGATGTTGTCGATTGGTTTTGTCTTTGACTAGTTTCATTCAAAGTAGTCTTGTTGATTTGATTGATAAGAAAGATTGTTGGCCTTTGGCCTTATCTTATGAGTAGTTTCTAAATAAGTTGAGTCTTCCGCTTTTAGAATGTTGATAAATAATTGAGTAATTAGACCAAGTAGTTTGCTTAGGGACCAGCAACGGGCTTCAAGTGCCGGCCATACCTAGGACACTCTCTCGGGGCGCGACCAACTTAGTATTAGAGCTAGAGTTTAAGAGTACTAGCGAGTCTATGAAACTGTCTCTAGAAAGTCTTGCTTATAAGTATGTTGTGCACCACACTTATAATTAGAAGGCTATAGGACATTAGGAATTATTTCACTTCTTCATATTCGAAGTTCGTACGGAAGATTTTAACTCTAAAAGTTCCTTCCTAATTCGTGCATTACATATTTATTGATAATTCCTCCTAAATGCACTACTAGCTAGAGGAATGCTGCTAATACTTAGGTTCTGTAATCTGAGATGCCCCCACCATTTGGAGTGAGAACTAGGGGCCGACCTACAAGGCCTACTATCATTTAGAGTAAGAACTAGGGGCCGACCTACAAGGTCTACTGAGGAACCCCAAGAGCCTACTACTCGCCAACTCCTACTTTTGAAGCTGCGTTCAGAGGTGCCATTACTATGCTCACTCAACTAATAGCTAGCCAAAGAGGTAACCAGAGTTCACTGGCACCCAGCTCTAGCTCTCAAGAGCCGTCAACTTCGGTAAGGATCCGAGACTTCTTGAGGATGAACCCACCAGTCTTCACAGGTTCTAAGGTTAAGGAGGACCCTAGAATTTTACTGATGAGATGTGGAAAATACTGAAAGCTATGTATAATACGAAGATTGAGGGGTTTGAGTTAGTGTCTTATCAGCTCAAGGATATGGAGAACGTGTGGTACAACTTGTAGGAGGAAAGTAGAGGTGAAGATACTGAGCCTACTATTTGGGATAAGTTCAAGGGAGCCTTCCTTGATAACTTCTTTCCCAGATAATTGAGGGAAGTAAAAGTGGAAGAGTTAATGAATTTGAAACAAGAGGGTTTGACATTGAATGAGTATAGTCTGAAGTTCATTGAATTATCTAGATATGCTCCGAAGATGGTTGCAGATATGCGGTCTAAGATGAGGAAGTTTGTTTTTGGTCTGGGAAGACATGTGAAGAAGGAGTGTAAAGCATCACTGCTGATTTATGACATGGACATTTCTAGGTTAATGGTGTATGCCCACCAGGTGGAGGATGATAAGAGGAAACACAAGGAAGAGAACTTGGGCAAAAAGGCAAAATCGGCTGGGCATGAGAATGAGCAGAGGCAGAGTAAGGGCAATAAGTCCTTCTTTCAGAAAAGATCTTCCAACTATACTCTATCAGCGGCAAGTACACCTGAGCCATATAATAGGTTTGATCAGTTGGGATAGAGTTACTAGAGTTTTAGAGCCTAGGGTTGTCAATTCCAGGCTAGTGTGGCTCAAGGTTCGAAGGAAAAGCCACTTGTGGCAAGTGCGGTAATCTCTATCTAGGAGAGTGCAAAAAAGGAAAGAAGGCCACTTTTAGAGGGAGTGTCCGACATGGGGTAACAGAGCCTAATCCTCTATCACAGAACCACCGACTGGAGGTAATTAGAGATTCAGTTATGGATTAAGGCACAAACTGCCTATATGCCATGGGTAGTCTCCAATATTAGGAGAACTCCCCAGACGTTGTGACGGGTATGATTAGAGTCTTTATTCTTGATTGTTATGTTTTAACGGATCCAGATGCCACCTTTTTCTTTATATCTCCTTATTTGCTAGTAGATTTGATAGAATTCTTGAGTGTCTTCATAAGCCTTTTAGTGTATCTACTCCTGTTGGTGAGTCTATCTTAGTTGAGAGGGTCTATAGAGATTGTGATGTGTCTATCTATCACAAGGATACCATGGACTTAGTTGAGTTGGACATGGTTGGTTTTGATGTGATTCTTGGCATGGGCTGGCTATATGCTTGTTATGCCTCTATTGATTATAGAACTTGAATTGTTAACTTCAGTTTCCTGAATGAGCCTGTCTTAGAATGAAAGGGTAACCTTGTTGTGCCTAAGGGTAAGTTTATCTCCTACTTAGGATTAGAAAGTTAATCTCTAAAGGGTGTATTTATCACATCATTAGAGTCAAAGATAATAGTGTTGAGTCCTTTACTCTTGAGTTAGTCTTGATTATAAATGAATTTCTTGAAGTGTTTCCTAAGGATATGCCTGGAATCCCTCCTGATAGAGAGATTGACATTGGGATTGATGTTATTCCCGATGCGCAACCTATTTCTATTCCTCCCTATAAAATTGTTCCCGCCGAGTTGAAAGAGTTAAAAGAACAATTGAAAGATCTCCTAGATATGGGATTTATTAGGCCGAATATCTCACCTTGGGGCTCTCCTGTCCGTTTTATGCCAAAGAAAGATAGGTCATTGAGAATGTTAATTGACTATTGTCAACTAAACAAGGTGACCATAAAGAACAAGTATCTCCTTTACAGGGTAGATGATTTTTTTGACCAGCTTCTAGGTGCCACTTGTTTTTCAAAAATAGACCTCAGATCAGGCTACAACCAGTTGAAGGTGAGAGCATGTGACATACCAAAGACTACTTTCTGAACCCGGTATGGTCCCTTTGAATTTCTTATTATATCCTTTGGTTTGACCAATACTCATGTAACATTTATGGACTTAATGAATAGAGTGTTCAAATATTATTTGGACATGTTTGTGATTGTATTTATAGATGATATACTGATCTATTCTAGAGGTGAGGAGTAACATGTTAATCATCTTAGAATTGTCCTATAGACTCTCAAGGATAGGGAGCTGTACGCTATGTTTTTGAAGTGTGAATTTTGTCTTCATTCTATAACATTCCTAGGCCATGGTATATCTGGCGAGGGTATACGACTTGATTCGTAAATAATTGAAGCAGTTAAGAACTAGACAAGGCCCACATCCCCAACTGACATAAGAAGTTTCTTAGGTTTGGCTGACTACTACCGTAGATTTGTTGAAGGGTTCTCATCCATATCTTCTATTCTCCATTGACTAAGCTTACTCAAAAGAAGGCTAAGTTTCAATGGTCATATGCTTGTAAGTTTCAATGGTCAGATGCTTGTGAGAAGAGTTTTCAAGAGTTAAAAACAAGGTTGACTACAACTCTAGTGCTATCGTTACCCGAGGGAACAGATGGTTTTGTGATTTATTGTGATGCGTCTAAAGTTGGATTGAGATCTGTGTTGATGCAGAAGGCAAAAGTGATAGCTTATGCTTCTAGACAACTTAAGATTTATGAGAGGAACTACCCGACTCACGACCTTGAGTTAACAACCATAGTGTTCACTCTCAAGATTTGGCATCACTATCTTTATGGCATGCATGTTGATGTATTTATAGATTACAAGAGCCTTTAATTTGTGTTTACTCTGAAAGGGTTAAACCTGAGGCAGAGGAGATAAATTGAGTTGCTCAAGGATTATGATATGAGTATTTTTTACCACCCAGGTAAAGCTTACGTTGTTGTTGATGCTCTTAGCAGGTTATCTATGGGGAGCACTGTCCTTGTAGAAGAGGGGAAGAAAGAATTAGTCAAAGAGGTACATAGGCTTGCACGTTTGAGAGTTCAGCTTATTGACTCTAGTGAGGGTGGTACTATCATTCGGAATAGGGCTGAATCATCTCTAGTTGTAGAGGTAAAAGAAAAGTACAATCAAGATCCATTATCCTCCAATTGAAAGACGATGTTCAAAAGAAAAAGTTGATGTCTTTTTCCAAAGGGGAGATGAAGTGTTGATGTATCAAGGGAGATTGTGTGTTCCAAGCAGTAATG
Source organism: Solanum dulcamara (assembly GCF_947179165.1). NCBI lineage: Eukaryota > Viridiplantae > Streptophyta > Magnoliopsida > Solanales > Solanaceae > Solanum > Solanum dulcamara. The sequence goes on along the minus strand of NC_077243.1, from coordinate 34,482,773 downwards.
ATATTCGAGAGAGGATCATGATAGAAGCCCATAACTCTAAGTATTTCATCCATCCAGTTTCTAAGAAAATGTACCATGACTTGAGAGAAGTCTATTAATGGAATGAGATAAAGAGAGATAAATCAGAGTTTATGTCCATGTGCTCGAATTTCCGATAAGTCAAGGTTGAGCATCAAAGCCCTTGTAGAGTGGATCAGAATATTGAGAATCTAGAGTGAAAGTGGGAGATGATCAACATGGACTTTATTAAAGGTTTAGCGTAATCTCATACACAACATGACTCTATTTGGGTGATTGTGGATAGGATGACCAAATCAACCTATTTCTTGCTGGTTATAACTATGGACACCGAAGAGGATTATGCTAGACTGTATCTTTAAGAGATTTTTAGATTGCATGGGGTTCCTTTGTATAACATCTTAAATAGGGGAGCTCAGTTCACTGCCCAATTTTGGAAGTCGTTCCAGAGAGGTTTGGGTTCAAGAGTGAAACTTAGCACTGCTTTTCATCTATAGACAGACAGTTAGGAAGAGCTACGATACAGATGTTGAAGTATATGTTGAGAGCCTGTGTCATTGAATTTAAAGGTTATTGGGATGATCATTTACCACTTATTGAGTAGCATACAATAATAACTTCAGTTTGAGCATTCAAATGGCTCCCTATGAAGCTCTGTAAAAGAGGAGGTGTAGATCACCGATTGGTTGGTTCGAGGTTGGTGAAACTGAGTTGATTAGGAAATAATTGGTTCACCAAGCCATGAAGAAGGTGAAGATCATCAAGGAGAGGTTGAGAACTGCTTAGAGTCGCCAAAAATACTACACTGATGTCAGAAGGAGAAATTTGGAGTTCGAAGTGCATAGTTGGGTATACTTAAAAGTTTTCACATATGAAGGGTGTGATGAGATTTGGAAAGAAAGGAAAGATTAGTACCCTCTACATTGGTCCTTATTAGATTATGAAGATGGTTGGTAACATAGCCTATGAATTGGAGTTGCCCTGGATCTAACAACTATTCATCCCGTGTTTTACATCTCTATGCTTAAACAGTGTTTGGAAGATCCTTCACTTGTTGTCCCAACTGAGAGCATTGGGGTGAAAGACAGTTTGAGTTATGAAGAGATACCAGTTCATATTCTTGATTGTTAGGTTTGCAAATTGAGAACCAAAGAGGTAGCATCCGTCAAAGTTCTATGGCGGAATTAGTTTATTGAAGAGGCTACATGGGAATCTAAAGAGGATATGAAAGCTAGATACCCTCATCTATTCATGCCTCCTAATGATGATGTTGATGGTATGTCCTTTTTTCCTATCTTTGATTTGACATTCATTCTGAGTTTGAGTAGTTGATATGTATCCTTGAGTCTGAGTAGTCAATTGTTCGAATGTCCAATTATTGAGTTCTTGATTGTATTCGTACCTTGAGTAAACCCTTATCTTGGTCTTTATTCAGGGATGAATGATCCCAAGGGGGAGATATTATAACACCCCATGTTATCCTAACCTAAATTAGACTCAATGACTAGGAGAAAGTTTGAGGAAAGGAACTGACTTTGAGGACCACAAGTATCCTCTACAATTCCTAGAGTGTTCTATGAGTCGTAGGGACGACTCATAGGCCCCTTCAACACTTAGTAGAATTTTGATCTAGAGAAGCCTTTCTACGAGCTACCATTATGAGTTGTAATAATTTCTATGAGTTATAGAAATGACTCTAGGAATACCTAACACTTGCGCCAAATTTTAGAACCAGAGGGACACATCTACGAGGGATGTTGATGAGTCATAGAAATGACCTGTAGAGAAACTTTAGAGACTCAATTTCTCTCAAAATTTCAAAACCTGTAGGACAAGTCGTGTTTACGACTCATCGAGAAGTTTACGAATCATATTTTAGAGTCATAGACCCCTACCCTTTCAAGTTCAAGTCTACGAATGGGTTTCTAAGACCCGTAGAAGTTTCTATGAGTCGTAGAACTGACCCGTAGATGGCCAATTTCAGGTTTAACAGAGGGGTATTCATGTCTTTTCCCACCCTTTCCAAACTAAAACCTCTACATTTTAGGATGAAAATAAGCCCTTTATCAGTACCTCGGATGCATAATACTCTCATTAACACTTAGATTATTTGAGAGCGAGGATTTGGAAAGAGGAGAAAGATTGGGGTTCAAGTTCTTCAAGTGAGATCTCCGAGTTCTCGAGTGTTCTTCTGACAGGTATGTAAGCCTGAACTAAAATATGGTTTTTGTTCCTCCATGTGCTCATGATTGTGAATGGATTGAGTCCTCATTAATGTGTTCTCGAGAATTTCTTTTCAAAAATTTACACATTTTAATTATTATGAATAAGTTCATGCTTTTTAACAAATGAAATACTTGAACATATGATTTGATTAGAACTACTTGTTTCATAAACCCTAATAGCATGTTGATTGATATTGAATTATATATATCTAAAGATTGAGTCTAGATCCTTGAACTTGTGAATGCATGATTATTATTGGAATGCGAGCATGATGATAGTGTTGATGACTTGATAGTCCTGTATACTTTTATAATCAAACCCTAAGTGAATGGTCTCAACTGAATATTGTTATAACTAATTGTCTAGAACTTCTCTTAAAATAAATGATTGGGAAATTGATTGGTTGAGATGATTGATTTGAAAGATTGGATGAGTTTAAACGAGTCCAAAATAAGACTTGTTGATTTGGTTTTGACTTGGATTGATTGTCTTATGATATTTGAGTATTGGGAGGAGTATCGATCATCAAATTGGGTAAGAGTGAGTAATAATTCAAACTCAATAACTCCATTTCCAAACGTAGGAGAAGATTTAACTATTAAGTCGGATGTTTTCTAAATTATTGTCCTAACGTGATAGGACTTGATTGGTTTTGGATCCATGATTGGATAATTCATTCTTATTCTGGCAAGGTAATGGATGGATGTGGCAACAACGTCGACTTGTTGTACTGTCACTAGCTCATAAATATTGATTATCGGATAAGAGAAAATCCCATATAAGTCATGATAATACTCTAATTGAATTGGATTGGAATGTATATGATTGGTCTTTATCGAAATTTTATTCTTGTTTAGACTTAAGACATCTTGTTTGAGTTGTTCACCTTCTCGATTTGTGATCTCCGAGTTGATTTGTGTCACAACCCAACTACATAGGCCATGACTGGGTCTGACCTTGTCTCCTGTATATATAAATCTCAACTATAAGAACTATACACAAGAATCTAGAGGGTGATAGCAAATTCATCTACATATAGCCTCTTTCATTTACATCATGTCATGTAAGGGCCAACAAGGCTGCCTTAACATAACACCATTTATAATATGCCATATAGGCACAACTGAATCAAACTCGTAAAAACCCACCTACATATGTCTACAGACCTCTAAGAATATTAACAGTGACATATGGCGGGATAGGGCCCCCGCTGTACCCCTGAATAAACAACTATATACATAATACGATCAGCACCAAAAGCTAAGCTATGGAATAGTGGAGTACTTCCAGCATAGCTGAGTGGGAGTCCTAGCTGATGGATCTCCAAAGTAAGTATCTGTACCTGCGGGCATGAAATATAGCCCCTCCGAAGAAAGGGAGGTCAGTACGATATATGTACTGAGTTTGTAAAACATACACATCATAGTTGAGACCATAACTGAAACAAGGATGCAGGGGACAAGTGTAACAATTAACAAATTAATGTACCTGCACCTTAGGACACGTAGTCATATACATCATCATACGCTGTGCCCGGCTCACTAAGGAACTCAGTATCATAACTATTTCATCATATTACCATATCACCATATCATCATCCCCTCTCATCATGTATATTATTTAATCAGGTCATCGTATACGGCATCATATCATCGTATACGACATAATCTTATTGTATATGTCATCATAGTACATCCGGTCCACTATAGGGCTCAGGGTCACAAGTGTATCCCTATATTTTTATATACATGCCTACGTAAGTATCCGGCCCTTTAGTGAGGGACTCGGTGAAAGAATAGTGTACATAACGTCCCGCTCCTAGCCCCTATATGGGACTCAGTGCTGTTATCACATAGTAAAATATATTGAGAAACGTTCAGCCCGATGCATAATTTAAAACAATACCTAGGAACGTACAACTCAATCCACATTTTCATCATATCATCATATATATATATATATTTGGCTCGGGACTCAGTGAATAACTTCATCACATATAGTGTCATCGTATGCTTCAACTTTATCGTATATGGCATTTCATCATCATATACTTCATACATACATATATATAGCCGGCCTGGGACTCGATGAAGGAGTAATAAAGCTGTGCACGATAATATTCCCGGCCCATCGTGGGACTCAGTGAAAGAAGGGTTACCGTATGCACGAGTAGAGTAGTGAGAAACCATATGCAACTAGGTCATCTCCTGAGACTCAATGAAAAAGTCAAGTGAACCATCATTTGAAGACCAGTGAAGTAATTCTCCTAGGTACCCTTTAGATGTTATTAGGGATTTCATCAATTAGGGACCTCAGGAACCACAGGCGTGTACCAAGATAATGCCACACAGTTTATGCAATCAAAGACACAATTTATGCAATCAGACACATAACTTATGCAATCAGAGATATTTATCCTCTTAGAGCCTTTCAGAATAGGAGCTTATATTTCCACTTAGTATTCAACATATAGGTGGCTCGGGAGTAGTAATCTAAGTACTTTAAGACCCTTAGTATTCAGAGATGACTATGAGTCACGAATTACGTCCGGAACCTCTAAATAGAATTATCTCTAAACTCATATCAGACATCATTTTCCTTACCTTAAACCTCTTTCAAAGAGAGAAGTAGGCAAGCCTTATATGTACTACTTATTATCCTATAGAAGACTTGAAAGGCGAGGAATCCACTTATTGCAGGAGTTATAACATCCAGAAGTGAACAAGGGTCTTGAATCCTACTCAACACTTTATGAATAGAATGACTCCCAAATTTCGTATATATATAACTTAAGGCTAAGACATGCCAAAAGAAAAGAAAGGGTAAGCTTCATATACCTTTTGTGGATTAACTGTAATCCAGCTTGCCTCGTTACCTCCTTGACCTAATAACATGAGAGTAATACTAAGGTTAATGACCTTTCACTTTTCGATTTCCAACTCTACAACCAAGTACCCATATGAATCATTTCCTTATCCAATACCCTTGACTAGTTTGTTACTAGTTCCAAAGTTATCGAAAATCGGGCAGCATCTCCCTTATAACTTCAACATCCCTGAGATTTCACTCAGCCAAAATGTCAATAATCATAGCAACAACAAAAACTAGCAGAATATATATAAATAAATAACTTCAACATTACCCAATACAAGTCCAAACAACTAGCTCAAAACTACGATACCAAAATAGAGTTTTTAACCTTTATTTTATAAAACCTTTAACCATACTAAATAGGGGGTCGTGTGGCTGAAAATAGCAGAACCCGCCCCTTTTTAGAAACCTTTATATCCCTGAAAATCACAACCACACCAGCTACAACCACGGCCCACAATCACAACACCCTACGCAACTTCGATTTAGCTATGACGACTTCAATTTAGTTTGTTTCTAACGTCAAGCATCCTTATGAAAATTTTCCACTTTCAACCTTATTTAAGACATGAAATATACCTTATAAAATCATCATAAACTCCAATTTGAAGGAGAAAATCTTACCTTGCCCGAAACTCGTCAAAACTTGCCTTGAAAGTTCCTTTAGCGCGACTAAAACTTTGTGGCTGCTTGCTAACATTTTGGTGCTGCTCCAAACCATAAATTTACATTAATAACATCTTCATAACATCATGGTATACCCTAGATAATTAATTCAAGAAATGAAATCGGAGGCTTACCTTTCTTTCTCCTTGGCCGAACCTACTCTCTCTCTAATTCTAGATTTTTCTTCTCTTCTTTCTTTCTCTAGAAGTCTCTTAAACTAGGAAGATAAATGACTTTCTTGTAGATAAGAATTAGTCATAACAAATATATATATATATATATATATATATATATATATATATATATATAGGCTACTTTAGCAGTATGACACATGTCAACCCCTAAGTGGTGACACGTGTCAAGCCCTAAGTGGGCCAATACATCCCTTCCTCCTACCATAGGCTGCCATATGGAAGGTGGGGTCCACCCCTTTCTCCAGCTACTTCCATGTGGCACTCTCCCTTTCTTCCACGTGGCACTCTCTAATCCTTCCACGTGTCACTCTCTTTTCCTCCTCGTGGGTTCATAATCTCGTCTTACTTTACGAACCTATGTAATCCTTGTTACGTAAGCTTGGTATGTACTCAAGTAGCTTAAGTATGTAAGATTTCCAAGTTGGTAGTTTACGTAAGTAATTCGAGTCCTACGACTCATTATTTGGTTTCCAACTTCTTCCGAATTCTTACAATGCTATTTCCAATCTTCTCTATCATGAGGTGTCACATTATCCCTTCCTTAGAGTTGTTTGATAGAGTTATGGACTATTCGGCTCCCATGGTAATTCTAAGAAGCTTGAGAAGCTTTAAGAAACTGAAGAATCCTTCCAAAAACTTAAGAACCTTTTAAGATACTTAAGAAGCTTAAGAACCTTCTAAGGTACAAAAGTACGGGGTGTAACAATTTGATTCTACCTTGATGCATATTTCATTCGACTATACTACATACTCATATATTTCATGTACTGATGTATATTTTGACCTGCATCATTTTATGATACAGAGGCAGATACTAGAGATCATTAACATGTTCATCATTGAGGATATATTCGTATTCAGCTTAATGGTGAGTCCTCCCTACTTTTGGAGGATATCATATTTATCTTTCTAGCTTTTGAGTTTAGTTTTATTCTTTTGATTTGAGGTGGCCATGAACCTGTCATTGGCACCACTTAGACAGTTAATAGAGGTTTCATAGACTAGATTATTGATGTTATCGATTGGTTTTATTTTTGACTAGTTTCATTTAAAGTAGTCTTATTGATTTGATTGATTTGAAGGATTGTTGGCCTTTGGCCTTATCTTATGAGTAGTTTCTAAATGAGTTGAGCCTTCCACTATTAGAATGTTGATGAATGATTGGACCAAGTGGTTCTCTTGGGGACCAGCAATGGGCTTTAAGTCCTGGCCACGCCTACGGTACCTTCTCGGGGCATGAAAATACCTAGGGCTGAGATTTCCCTGCCTCCCAAATATCATCACGCACTTCATGGGAGATACTTAGAGAAATACCCGATCACCAGCTGCAAGCCTCAATGGTTGACGCCTATGATCTGCATAACTCTAGTGTTTACTTTGAGCCGCCTTAAGCCTATCTGAATCACCCTTACCTGATCCAAGGCCTCCTGCAATATATCTGAACCACGTGGACTAGGCTCCATAGACTCACACCAACCAACCGCAGAGCAACAACGCCTACCATATAAGGCCTCAAATAGGGCTATCTGAATGGTAGAGTGGTAACTTTTGTTGTATGTAAATTCTATTAAGGTCAAGAATTCCATTGACCCCAAAATCCATAACACAGGCCCGCAACATATTCTCAAGGACTGAATAGTACGCTCAGGACTGGCCATCAGTTTGTGGATGAAATGCTATGCTAAGGTAAACACGGTTGCCCAACTCCTCCTGAAATGCCCTTGAAAAGATAAAAGTGAACTTTGAACCCCGATATGAGATAATAGAAACAGGTACACCATGAATATGAACCACCTCTCGGATGTAGATATGGGCCAACCTCTCAGAACTGAAGGAAGTATGAAGGAGTAAGAAGTGTGTTGACATGGTAAATCGATCCATGATGACCCAAATATTGTCAATACCTACGGAAGTTCGAGGAAAACCAACAACAAAGTCCATGGTGATATGCTCCCACTTCCACTCCGGAATGAGTAATCTCTGAAACTTACCACTAAGCCTCATATTCTCGGCCTTCACTTATTGTTAACACAAACAATGTGAAACATAGTCTGAAATGTCTCTCCTCATACCGCACCACCAGTAGTGCTACTTTAAATCACGATACATCTTAGCGGTGTCTGGATGGATGGAATATATGGAATCATGAGCCTCACTAAGGATAAGTTGAATAAAACCTCAAACTCTCGAAACACACAATCGGCCAAAAAATCTCTAAACCCCATCTGAATCTAAAGTAACCTAACCAACATCACCTACTAATACCCTATCTTTGAGTGCTACAAGGACTCATCCTCAAACTGACGACCACTGATTAGATCTAGGAAAGATGATTGAACCCCTACATGGGCTAATGTCCATCTGGAATATGAGATATCAAGTCAAAATCATACTGTTAGCTAAGGTATGGATGTCTAAAGCCAACATTTTGACCAATTCAAGGTGAAAAATGTCATTTTGAAACTAAAATAAAGGCTAGACTACCCATACTCGCCGCCTTTTAGCTCAAGGCATCTGCTATTACATTTGCCTTGCCCGGATGGTAAAGAGGTCATAGTCCTTCAAGAGCTCAATCCATCGATGTTACCTCGAATTAAGGTCCCTTTGGCTCATAATGTACTGACGGCTCTTGTGATCAGTGTAGATCTCATAACAAACTTCATACAGGTAGTGCCTCTAAATTTTAAGCGCAAAATCTATTACTGCCAACTATAAGTCATAAGTGGGGTAGTTGCGCTCATGCAACTTAAGCGGCCTCAATGGATAACTAATAACCCAACCCTACTACATCAATACATAACCCAAACTAACATCGAATGCATCACAATATACTATGAAGCCCTTGCCCTAACTGGAAGAGTCAAAACATCATCGGAAGTAAGTAACTCTTTGAGCCTCCAAAAGCTCATTGATATTCTTCCAACTACAAAAAGAACATCTTGGTGGGTCAACCGATTCAACGAGGCTGTAATAGTAAAAGTCCTCAACAAAATGCCTATAGTAACTCGCTAATCTGACAAAGCCACGAACCTCAGTAACAGAAGTAGGCCTATCTCAATCTCGAATAATATTAATCTTTACCGAATCAACCATAATACCCTCCTTGGATACCACATGCCCCAAGAATGCTACAGACTCAAGCCAAAACATGCACTTTTAAAACTTGGCATAAAGCCATTGATCTCAAAATTTGGAGCGTTGTCCTCAAATACTGCTCATGCTCACTCCAGCTCTGCGAGTATACCATTATATCATCAATGAAGACAATGACAAAGAATTGAGGTATGGTCTAAAAACTTGATTCATTATGTACATGATGGAGGCAGGGGCATTAGTTAACCTAAAAGACATCACAAGGAACTCATAGTGGCCATAACTAGTCCTAAATTTTATCTTAGGGTTTTCCGTTGCTCTAATCCTCAGCTGATGGTAATCGGATCTTAAGTCTATCTGAGTAAACATTGCGGTAACCTAAAGCTGATCAAACAAGTCATGCAAGGGATGAGGTAATAGTTCTTCATCGTCACCTTGTGTAGCTGCTTGTAATCAATGCACGTTCTTATAGTCCCATCTTTATTCTTCACGAACAGAATAGAAGCACCCTATGGTGATACATTTGGATGAATGAAACCCTTACCTAAGAGGTCCTCAAGCTGGAAACTGAGCTCCTTGAGTTTTTAGGTGTTATCCTATAAGGTGGAATAGAAATAGGTCAGGTGCCTAGCTCCAAGTCTATGGAAAAATCAATATCACACTCTGGAGGAAGGCCATATATGGTTTGTAGGGAACACATCCACAAAAAAATTCTAACCACAGGAATTGAGTCAACTAAAGGGCTCTTTCTACTAACATCATACATATAGGCCAAGTAAGTTAGGCAACCCAAAACAACCAATCACCGAGCCTACATAAAAGAGATAATCCCCAATAGTGTGTGACTATAAGCACCCTACCACAACACTGAAGGAATGCCAGGCATAACTAAGGTAACGGTCTTGGCGTCGTAATCTAAGACCGTATGGTAAGGGAATAACCAGTCCATGCCCAAAATCATATCAAAATCTAGCATATCTTGCAGGATAATGACTTTAGTATCATGACCCTAGATGGTCACTAAGATAGAATGTAACACCTGATACACTACTAAAGGATCACCCATAAGGGTCAAAACATGAACCATCTCTGCCAAGGTCTCAGACCTCATACCCAACCGGGAAGCATAATAGACAGATACATATAAAAAGTGGACCCTGGATCAAATAAACATATAGCAAGATGGTTGCATAATAAAGCGTACCTGTAATGACATCGTTGTATGCATCAGCCTTAACCCTCATTGGAGCCACATAAAAATAGGCCTAAGCAACTCTGACCAGTGCATTTGACCTTCCTCCCTGTGCTCCACCTCTAGCACCTTGTCGGCGTCTCGATGATCCTAATCCTTAACTCCACCTTTAATTGGAGGAGGCGCTGCTGTAATTGGTCAAGCTATTGGAGAAGCTGGTACAATTGCCCTCCTCCCTCGTTGAGGGCACTTTTAGGACTAATAATTTAAGTTTCCGCAGTCATAGTAGCCATGGGAAGATTCAAATGTGAGAATATAGACGTATGGACTAAAGAACCTACATCTGATCCCCTCAAACTCTGGCCCATACTAGGATCACTCTACTGACGTTGGCTACTCTTAGAAGAAGGTAATGCTGCTTGAACGGTCTGACTAGACTGACCCTGTAGAAATCTCTAGTAGGGCCTATCATATGAGTCCCTCCCTCATGTTTAGGACCCACTGTATCTTCCATGGTAGCGAGGCTTCTTATAGCTGCCCCCTTGGGCCTCATAATTAATATGCTCCATAGATTAAGCATAGTCGACCAAGTCTAAAAATGAACGGCTTACTAAAGCCAAATGCTCTGTATCAACTTTCAGTCTATACTATAACCCACACATAAAGAAAAAAACTCTCTCCTCTTCTGTAGGTAAAATCATGGTGGCATAGCGAGATAGCTCATGAAACCTCACCTTATACTTTGAGACGGTCATGGAGCCCTACTTTATTTTGGAGAAATGATCACGTATCCTGTTCCTGACACTCGGTGGTGTGTAATAGGACAAAAAGGCCTTTGAGAACTCATCCCAAGATACATGAGGCGATCCATCTTGCCTAGACTGCAAGTATGAGTGCCACCACTATTTGGTAGGGCTGCAGAACTAATGTGCGGTGAAGTCGGCTTCTCTCGACTCCATGTGGCCTATATACTAAAGTTTCTACTGATATGTAGTTTAAAACTCACAGGCGTCCTCCACAGTCACTCTAATAAATATCGGTGGTGAAAGTCTCTTAAGTACCCCAAGAGTCTTCTGATCATGTAATGGTATGACCTTGTATTCTATACCTATTTGTGCAGCCACGTGAGCTGGTAGTGGCTGGCCATTTAGGGCTACTACTGTAGGCTAACCCTGTAATACTAGGTTAGAGCTGGAGCTAGTGCCTATCTTATCTTACCTATAGCTGCCAGAATCTGAGTGAGTATGGTATAAATCTATGGTGTTGCAGCTGGTGTGGGTGGTGGCTGGGATGCTCTAAGCCCCACCAGCTATGGAGGTATATGTGTTGCTTGTGTCTCCTCCTCAGGATCAGGAGTCTCCTTTCTATAATGAGATAATATTGTAGCCCTCGTACGACCTCTAAGTTAGCCTCTACCAATATATGGGGCTCTATTAGTGGCCCCAGGTGCATTCTCCCCAATCGATGTGTCTCAAGTGTGAGCCATCCTGCGAAAGAGTAAAACAAGTGAAATTTGAAGGAACCAATAAGAGACACGCTGCATGAAAGTGAGAAAAAAGGGGAAATTTTCCTAATGACATCCTGTAGCCTGTCGAAGATACGTCACAGATGTCTTCATGCCAATCCATAAAACTTTACTAGACGTTAGCTCTGTACAAGTGAGATCGGTGAACTGAGGCTCTAATACCAACTTGTCACGACCTAATTTCTCAGGTCATGATCACACCTACTATAATCTGCCAGTAGGTAAGCCAACCCAGAATGACTAGTAATGTGTTTAAGTATAGAAACTAAAAAAGGAATAAGCAGTTCTAATATAAATAATATAAGTAAGTGGAATACAAACCAAAATGAATATATGCAACTGATCCCTCCCAGAACCTAAAAGTCACAAGTACAAAGCTGACTAAACAAAATAGTACAAGTTTCAAAAGTGGACCACAAAAACAAGACTTGTGTCAAAAAGTAAAAACTAGTCTAAATATATAGATGTAGACCAGAATAGTACAAAATGACAAGTGCTCACCCCCGTCTTCGAATCAAACTTCTCTAATATCAAATCAATACTGGCTACGGGTGCTCGAATCTACATCAGAAAAATAAATGCAGAGTGTAGTATGAGTACCAAAACCTAGTAGTCATCATAGGCTGACTGAACTTTAAAAGTAAAGGCAATATGAGAAGAGGGAGTAGAATAGAATAAAGGTCAAATGCGGAAGTCGTAAGTAAAGTAATGAGATGCTCATGAGTGTAGAAAGAACTAACTAAAGTAATCTACAACTAAACTACACTTAACTGGACCCCATAAAGCGTGACGAGTACACATAATGACTATAACTACTTAGACCTAAACTAAGAACCCAAGACCAAAGAGAATAATATAGAACCAACACCTAAATCTAATCTAGTAGAATCGAACAGTATGGAGGGCAAATCTATAACCAAATGCTCATCAGAAGTATCCAAGTAACTAATCAAGTATCAAGTAACTAAGGTCAGACTTATAACCAAATGCTCTTTATAAGGATCTGAACGATTGAGACCGAACCTCTAACCAGATACTCGTAAAAGGTATCAATACGGTCAAGGATGAAGCTTGAATCCTGTTATGACCCAACCCCGTGGGCTGCGACTGGGTGTCCGAGCCGGACATCCACGTATACTCCTGGTAACCACAAGTAAACCTGTTGCCTGTTTGAGTCACAACGTCTCAATAGGTAATATAACTTATAAGCCGGCGAGGCTATCGTAGCTTGTGGGATCATCCCATTATAAACACACATGCGAGCCGACAAGGCTGCTTCAACAAAGGTCGCCCCAAAATATAAGTCATACAGGCACAATTGAACACACATATATATACACAACCCATAAACGTATCTACAGACCTCTAAGAGTATTAGTGACAACATATGGCGGGACAGGGCCCCCACTATACCCCTGAATAAAAGAAAACATACAGCAGAGGTTTAGTACCCAAAAGCTATGCTTTGACACAATGGAGCTTTTCCCGAACTTGCTAGGTGGAACCCTAGGCTGGCAGATCCTCAAAGTGCGCGTCTGTACCTACGGGCATGAACGCAGCTCCCCAAGAAGAGGGGGTCAGTACGATATATGTACTGAGTATGTAAAGCATAAAATACCACAAGAAAAGTATAGTTGACATGGGGATGCAGAGAACAAGTACAACAATTAATAAATCACATTACCTGCAACTTCTAAAATGAGGTCATGCAACTCAGTATGATATTCCACATCTGGTCCGTTATGGGACTCGGTGTTACAAATTTATCTTTATGTCATCATATGCATAAATATACCATAACCGGCCATTTAATGAGACTCGGTCTGCAATCATGTCATCTTATCATTGCATTTACATAGCATACCCGGCCTTTGGTGGGGCTCGGTCATACCCAGCCCTTTTTGGGACTTGGTGAATATTTATATCATCTTATATCATACCCGGCCCCTTTTTAGGACTTCGGTCGTACCCAGCCCTCTATGGGACTCGGTAAAGATATGTAAACCATATGCACAAGCAGAGTAGTAAGTAACCATATGCAAGCTAGATCATTACCTCAGAGATCGTATCATGTTTAACTTATAGCTAAGGTATGCCAAAAGAAGAAAGAGAATGAACTTTACACAGTCTGTACTTTCCTTTATGTGGTCATCATAGTCACATTTCATACTCGGCCCATCATGGTGCTCGGTGAACAACCATGGTATCATAACCTCATTCCCATGCCAAATACGTCTCAAGAGAAAGGAAGGATAGCTTTACCTACCCATCACTTCCTAACGTAAGGAAGCTTGAGAAGCCTTAGTTCAATTACTGTAGGAGTGCTTTCATCAAGAAGTAAATAAGGGCCGTGAATTACGCTTAGCATCTATGAGTAGATTTACCCTCAAGCTCACACCATTCATTACTTAACTTGAAGACATGCCAAAAGAAGAGAAAGAGTAGGCTCTACATACTTATTCTAAAAATTTGCCAAAAGAAAGCTTCACATACCTTGTCTGAATTATTCCTTATCCTGCTTGCCTCGCCGTCCTTTGAACCTATTAAACATGAAAGTAGTATGAATATCAACCCCTTTTACTTTCCAGCAACCTAGGTTACAACTTAGTATTAATGGAATCTATTTCCTTAGTCGTTTCCCCGACTAGTTCTGTTATTCGCTAAGGCGTCGACAAAAATTGGGCAGCACCTCCCCTATAATGTGCCCTATCCAAATTTCCAATTAGGTCCCTAGGACCTACAGCCAACCAACAACAACAACCTGCAGCAATTCTCACCAACAATATACAACATAAACTCCAAACGACTTATTTAAAAATACGGTAGCACAATAGGGCGTCTAGCCTTTATTTTGTAACGCCTTTCATTATACGCAACGAAGGGTCGTGTGGATTCAACCAAAAGAACCCTTACCCACATTAGAACATATTTAGGCCCTGAAATAATACATTACACCCTTGCAGCAAAAACTTACAAGAACGATACTTTATTTCGACGACAATTCACTTCTAGCGACTCCAATTTAGTTTATTTCGGGCGTTAAGCATATTTATCATATTTTCACATTTACAGCCACTTACACAATGTATAATACCCTCTATAAATACACCATAAACTCGAATTTAAAAGGAAAGGCCTTACCTTACGTTAAACTTGCCAAACTCGCCAAAACTATCCAAAACGTGAAATCTGGATAGCCCACTGTCTTATATTATCGCTTAGTTTCGGAGGGGTAATTGAGGGAAACAGGATTTGTGGCCTCAATGAAAGTTATAAACATGTATATCAAGGTCGTAAAAATTTTTGAATTACCCCTACAACAATTTTTTACGAAAATATATGACCAAAATACTCACAGTTGTTCGTGTAGGATTTTCAAAACACAATCTGGGCAGCAGCTCCCCCATGCTTCACCACCATATTTCGAGCAGAGAAAAGCAAAACTGTGTTGTAGAGTCTAAATGAAAGTTATAGACCTATGAAATACCTTTCTAAAATATCTTGAATAACTTAAAATGAAGCCTTACACAAGGAGTTATACTCGTTTTACTAACAACAATTTAATTCAAAAATGGGTTTATTCCCTAACATTTTCTCTTGAAGCTTCTCTTAGTTTTCCAAGTGTAGAACTGAAAATATAGTTCCGTAGGCATCGTAATATACATATATACACCTCCACGTAGTTGAGGAACATCGTAGATAATTAATTGATGGAGGAAAAGTGAAGAACTCACCTTTAATTCTTCTAACCCATGGCTGCCTCCTTCCCTTCTTCTTCTCCACATTTTTCTCTCCATGTTTTGGGCTTATTTTGGATAAATAATGACTTAAGAGTCATTAGAATACATATATATGGTTCCTTAGGAATTGCCACGTGTCAGCCCCTAAGGGTGACACGTGTCAAGCCCTTATTAGGCTACAAATCCATACCTAGCCTTCAAGGCTGCCATGTGGCTGTGTGGGACCCACCTCAAGTAGGTGTGTCACCTACTTGGTCCAATTAGGTGCATCACCTACTTAGTCAAAGTAGGTGCATCACTTACTTGCTTCCAAGTAGGTGCTACGCCTCCTTCCACCTCTCTCGTGGGTTAGTAATCTCGTCTTACTTTAGGAGCCCATGTAAACCTTGCTAGGTAAGCTCAACATGTACTCTAGTGGCTTAGTTATGTAAGTCGTCCAAGTTGGTAGCTTACGTAAGTAAGTCGAATCGTACGACTTGTTATTTTGGCCTCCAATTCTTTTCAAATCCTTATAGACCTATTTCCAACCTTCACTCTTAAGGGGCGTTACATCCTTCCTTCCTTAGAGTTATTTAATCATGTTATAGATAATCTGGGTCACGAGACATCTTTCAAGAAGCTTAAGAAGACGTTCCGAAGCATAAAGGTACGGGGTATAACATCCTTCCCTCCTTTAGAATATTCGTCCTCGAATGTAAACCAAAACCTTCCTCCGGACCTTATACCAATTATATGGAGAGGTCATCTATCCCATTGCCATAACATATACTTTCATCGAGCAATCCATATCAGAGTTCCAAAGGTTAGGATTACCTATAGGCATAGGGAACATGTGGTATTTCTTTTTCATTTCTTTTTTCCAGTTCTCTTACCACACATCATATTGCACCCTTTACACGAACATGTATAGGAGCTTAAAGTAGCTCAAGATGCCTTAGCATCGCCATACTAGTCTGCACGTAAACCTGTATCGTTCCTTGCTTCCTTCATCTAATGTTAAGGCTCCACTATAGCTTTTGTCCTTAGTACTGATTGTACCTTAAAGGTTTTGCTTCAAACTATCTTATACCTTCCCTTAATGTTTTCGGGTATGGCAGTTACATGGCTACTACCGACTTCTTTTATCAAGTAATTACCTGGCTTTACTCTTGGCATACCTCCATTTGTAGGTTGCATCAATTTTTTTGCAAAGCTACATCCCCTATCCCAAAGGGTCTTATCATCTTTCACGGTGGAATCACATATCCACAATACTTCTTTATACCACAATGCCATGCAAGGCCAATGTATACATACATCCATATCATCTCATGTCACAGCCGCATAGGGCTTCCCAGGGGGTTACCCATCCTAGTACCACTCTATCCCAAGCACGCTTAACTTTGGAGTTATGATGGGATCCGATGCGTTAGTGCTGGTATGATTGCATCCTGCCCCGTGGGGTGCATAGCTATTGAAGAAGACGATGACCCAGCAGCTGATCCAGTAGGGCAAGCTGCACCACCCAATTTACCCTTATATTCTTATTACACGGACCACATCCTATATTTAGCCACTTTATCACAAGGCTTTACTTATTTTCATAACTATCCTCATTATATTCACATCATATCCTGTTCGCATTCTACCCCATAGTATAACACTTCTTAACCTTTTTCATGATTTTTACTGTGGGTTACTTACCCTTCTTAGTTAATTTTATCCTTAATATATCGTTCTATCCAGAACTACCAGTCTTTCCTAAATCATTTTCCTTTTATTTCAGGGAAAATTTGGACAAAGTTTCCTCTGTATTTCTTACTATCTCAACACCTGCACGCAGAAAATGCCAATAATGCCTCACAGGGGCAATACACATAAAGATACATATATACGTATCATATCACGTCATATCGCAGCCTCACAGGATGCCCAATATCAACAATAGTATAAACTGATCGACTTACCTCGTATGTCCAACTCGAACCGCACCTGTTTAGACTTTCCGTATACTTTTCCTTTCAACTTTCAACTTTACATGTCAACCGTAATTCAATACCTTACCTGACACCTATCATTCGTGCCTTGCTTACCTACGTGCTGTGTAACTTCCAATATCGTCAGTAACTTTCTTCTATCGATGTTGTCCTTCTGCTGAAATCACAAGTTAGTATGAGGAATTTCATTTCCTATGACTCGGCTCTATCACACGATCATAGATATGAAAGAAAGGTAATATCCTAAATGTCTTGTAGCCTCTTATCTATAGATATGGTGCACAACACACAGATAAACAAGACTCTGTCAGACACGGTCTGTAGACACTCCAAGGACGAACTGCTCTGATATCACTTCTTTCACGACCCAACCCCGTGGGCTGCGACTAGGTGTCCGAGCCGAACATCCACGTATACTCCTGGTAACCACAAGTAAACCTGTTGCCTGTTTGAGTCACAACGTCTCAATAGGTAATATAACTTATAAGCCGGCGAGGCTATTGTAGCTTGTGGGATCTTCCCATTAGAAACACACATGCGAGCCGACAAGGCTGCTTCAACAAAGGTCGCCCCAAAATATAAGTCATACAGGCACAATTGAACACACATATATATACACAACCCATAAACGTATCTACAGACCTCTAAGAGTATTAGTGACAACATATGGCGGGACAGGGCCCCACTATACCCCTAAATAAAAGAAAACATACAGCAGAGGTTTAGTACCCAAAAGCTATGCTTTGACACAATGGAGCTTTTCCCAAACTTGCTAGGTGGAACCCTAGGCTGGCAGATCCTCAAAGTGCGCGTCTGTACCTGCGGGCATGAATGCAGCTCCCCAAGAAGAGGGGGTCAGTACGATATATGTACTGAGTATGTAAAGCATAAAATACCACAAGAAAAGTATAGTTGACATGGGGATGCAGAGAACAAGTACAACAATTAATAAATCACATTACCTGCAACTTCTAAAATGAGGTCATGCAACTCAGTATGATATTCCACATCTGGTCCGTTATGGGACTCGGTGTTACAAATTTATCTTTATGTCATCATATGCATAAATATACCATAACCGGCCATTTAATGAGACTCGGTCTGCAATCATGTCATCTTATCATTGCATTTACATAGCATACCCGGCCTTTGGTGGGGCTCGGTCATACCCAGCCCTTTTTGGGACTTGGTGAATATTTATATCATCTTATATCATACCCGGCCCCTTTTTAGGACTTCGGTCGTACCCAGCCCTCTATGGGACTCGGTAAAGATATGTAAACCATATACACAAGCAGAGTAGTAAGTAACCATATGCAAGCTAGATCATTACCTCAGAGATCGTATCATGTTTAACTTATAGCTAAGGTATGCCAAAAGAAGAAAGAGAATGAACTTTACATAGTCTGTACTTTCCTTTATGTGGTCATCATAGTCACATTTCATACTCGGCCCATCATGGTGCTCGGTGAACAACCATGGTATCATAACCTCATTCCCATGCCAAATACGTCTCAAGAGAAAGGAAGGATAGCTTTACCTACCCATCACTTCCTAACGTAAGAAAGCTTGAGAAGCCTTAGTTCAATTACTGTAGGAGTGCTTTCATCAAGAAGTAAATAAGGGCCGTGAATTACGCTTAGCATCTATGAGTAGATTTACCCTCAAGCTCACACCATTCATTACTTAACTTGAAGACATGCCAAAAGAAGAGAAAGAGTAGGCTCTACATACTTATTCTAAAAATTTGCCAAAAGAAAGCTTCACATACCTTGTCTGAATTATTCCTTATCCTGCTTGCCTCGCCGTCCTTTGAACCTATTAAACATGAAAGTAGTATGAATATCAACCCCTTTTACTTTCCAGCACCCTAGGTTACAACTTAGTATTAATGGAATCTATTTCCTTAGTCGTTTCCCCGACTAGTTCTGTTATTCGCTAAGGCATCGACGAAAATTGGGCAGCACCTCCCCTATAATGTGCCCTATCCAAATTTCCAATTAAGTCCCTAAGACCTACAGCCAACCAACAACAACAACCTGCAGCGATTCACACCAACAATATATAACATAAACTCCAAACGACTTATTCAAAAATACGGTAGCACAATAGGGCGTCTAGCCTTTATTTTATAACGCCTTTCATTATACGCAACGAGGGGTCATGTGGATTCAACCAGAAGAACCCTTACCCACATTAGAACATATTTAGGACTGCAACAATATATTACACCCCTGCAGCAACAACTTACAAGAACGACACTTTATTTCGACGACAATTCACTTCTAGCGACTCCAATTTAGTTTATTTCGGGCGTCAAGCATAGTTATCATATTTTCACATTTACAGCCACTTACAGAACGTATAATACCCTCTATAAATACACCATAAACTCCAATTTAAAAGGAAAGGCCTTACCTTACGTTAAACTTGTCAAACTCGCCAAAACTATCCAAAACGTGAAATCTGGACAGCCCACTGTCTTATATTGTCGCTTAGTTTCGGAGGGGTAATTGAGGGAAACAGGATTTGTGGCCTTAATGAAAGTTATAAACATGTATATCAAGTTCGCAAAAAAATTTGAATTACCCCTACAACAATTTTTTACAAAAATATATGACCAAAATACTCACAGCTGTCCGTGTAGGATTTTCAAAACACAATCTGGGCAGCAGCTCCCCCATGCTTCACCACCATATTTCGAGTAGAGAAAAGCAAAGCTGTGTTGTAGAGTCTAAATGAAAGTTATAGACCTATGAAATATATTTCCAAAACATCTTGAATAACTTAAAATGAAGCCTTACACAAGGAGTTATACTCGTTTTACTAACAACAGTTTAATTCAAAAACGGGTCTGTTCCCTAGCGTTTTCTCTTTAAGCTTCTCTTAGTTTTCCAAGTGTAGAACTGAAAATATAGTTCCATAGGAATCGTAATATACATATATACACCTCCACATAGTTGAGGAACACCGTAGATAATTAATTCATGGAGGAAAAGTGAAGAACTCACCTTTAATTCTTCTAACCCATGGCTGCCTCCTTCCCTTCTTCTTCTCCACGTTTTTCTCTCCATGTTTTGGGCTAATTTTTGGATAAATAATGACTTAAGAGTCATTAGCATACATATATATGGTTACTTAGGAAGTGCCACGTGTCAGCCCCTAAGGGTGATACGTGTCAAGCCCTTATTGGGCCATAAATCCATACCTAGCCTCCAAGGCTGCCATGTGGCGGTGTGGGACCCACCTCAAGTAGGTGTGTCACCTACTTGGTCCAATTAGGTGCATCACCTACTTAGTCAAAGTAGGTGCATCACCTGCTTGCTTCCGAGTAGGTGCTACGCCTCCTTCCGCCTCTTCTATGGGTTCGTAATCTCGTCTTACTTTAGGAGCCCATGTAAACCTTGCTACGTGAGCTCAACATGTACTCCAGTGGCTTAGTTATGTAAGTCGTCTAACTTGGTAGCTTACGTAAGTTAGTCGAGTCGTACGACTTGTTATTTTGGCCTCCAATTCGTTTTAAATCCTTATAGACCTATTGCCAACCTTCACTCTTAAGGGCGTCACGTCCTCCCTTCCTTAGAGTTATTTAATCATGTTATAGATAATCTGGGTCATGGGACATCTTTCAAGAAGCGTAAGAAGATGTTCCAAAGCTTAAAGGTACGGGGTATAACAAATCCGTATGCTAGACAAAAATGCCCAATATAGCTACTACAGGTGCTTCCAAAGATTAATAGTTTTGAAACTCCGTAGATCACTGTCCACACATACTCAATCAATAAGACCATCTGAACTGAATCCCAAACCAGTCTTGAATTGCAGAATGAAATACGGTATCACCATTAAAACTCGTGAAGCCGCAGAATAGGAGAAGTAGAATTAGAAGGTCATCGGAGAAATCGTATCTTCTAGCTAAGGTCTAAACTATTAGACTCAACTCTGCTACACGAGTGTACAAGGATCTAAGCCATTTGAATGATGTCGGGGAAAAACTACTGCCTATCGTATCGAAATCATGTATTTCTAAGGTAAGCTCTAGTTAAACCTAGGCTAAGAACAAAAATCCTTCAATTAGATGATAAAAAAGAGCATAAAAATACATCACAAGGCAAGGATAATCAACAAGACGATTAGCTTACTCACAAGTACCCGATAAAACCCTGAAAAGGCCTAAAACATGATTTTTAAATGTCTAAGCATGATTCACTACTAACCAACCCCAAACTCCAGCTACTCAATATACAATTACATTCTCAAGATCAATATAAAGAAGGAGAAACCGTAGCCTACCTGTAGGCCGATCATACTTGCTCCAAAATCATAGAATTGGAGCTTTCCCTTTCCTAACGGCCTTTGAATGCTGTCAATCTATCAAAAATAGGTACACAAGGTTAATACGGTCGTTGCGATATTGAAATTATCGAATTCGGAGATGGATTAATTTTGGAGTTAAAAATAAAAACATGGGACTCGCTCCGGTAATTTTGGAATTGACTCCCTAAAAAGGTCCTAATTACTAACCCAAACTTGTGTTAAAAAATAGAACACAATTCAGGCCTTGAATCAGCGGAAACAAGCACATACATCAAAATCACAATTAAGCTAAGAGAAACATTAAGACAATAACTATTGGCACAATTTTAACTCAAATTATGAGTCCCTAACACTTTCTAAAGTCCCCAACACTTTCTACCAACAATTCCTCACAATCTAACCTTTGAGTCACCCAATTCTGCCTTAACATGAGAGAGATATTGAGGTTTGAACTTTAAGGAAATGACTAAAATTTGAGTCTTAAAATGACTCTAAGGCTTCACTAAAGAGACTTTGAAGTTTGCTCGACCCCCACCAAGAGGAGGCTTCGCTTTAGCGACACTTGGTCGCTTTAGTGACTAGGGATCGCTTAAGTGATGACACCAGATACAGTTGGTGCAAACTGAGTTTTAACATTGTCTAAGTCTCCGACGGGGTGCCGCGAATTCATTTGAAACCCCGTGTGCTCAAATAAGATATGCTACCCCACAAAATTCGATATTCCATATTCAATGGCATAATTGAAATTCCCGTATAAGGTTATGAGGTCATTTTAGTAAAAAGTGGATCCCACATCCGAATGTCATTTTAAGCTAAATTCCACAACGAGCCTCATGATTAGATTGGAATCCTCAGGAAGCGGACGAAGGGTTATTCTAGACTAAACTTGATATTTTAAAACTAACTACATTGATGAAATTTTCATCTGAGCGCGTTTTTCAGGAATATCGACCAAAGACAACCTTAGGCCAAATTTTGAAAGCTAAAGTGCCAAATGGCCTCAAACTCGCTCCAACTACCTCGATACTTTTGTTGACCATGCTACTAGTCTAATTCGGTTATTCCAAAGCTGATGGGACCATAAAAAATTCATTTTGAGGTTATTTACCCGAAGAAGTGATTGAAATCAACTTTTCAAGTTATAAAAACTCTAAAATAGGAAAATGAACCTAAAACACAAACAAACGACCAAGAGACCTAACAAGCAGTGCCAACAAGTCATAAATAATTTGGGATCACTACAGGAATGTTCTAAACAATGAAAAAAAGGCATTAAGGCAAAAATTCCCTAGAGGGTCGTTACACCTGTTGTGGAGGATCAAAATTGGGTGTCAACATACCTCATGTTGCTTCTAATGTTTTGCAGTACATAAGCAGGAACCACATCCTCAAGAACTAAAAAAATCCATTCATCTTCCATTAAAAAAATCATTTATGTCCCTCATAGGTTAACAAGTGAGAATATCTGACTGATGCAAATGTAATGGTCCCAGGTTGGACCAATTAACATACCAAATCTTAGAAGATTCATTTTTAGGTTCCCACCACAAGTGGTTCTCCATAAGAACTCGACTCTCAAGCATTTGTTTCCAGACTTGGGACCCCCCCCCCTTCGTAAAAACTAGAGAAGAAATTTACTTTTTGTAATATTTGTTGCATAAATAATTAGACCACAAATTATTTTGTGTCCTAAACTTCTATCATAATTTTGCACATGTATTAATTCACTATAAGAAAGTATGGAATTAGGACAACTTGTTAGCAAAAACTATATTATTGTTGGCTTATATTAATAAATCCCAATAAATTGATTTAATTGTTGGTATATGTTTTAATGTTTAACCACAATATTTTTGTTGTTGCCAAATATTTTAGTATTGTAGCTATATTATATTATTATTAATAATTAATACAATAAGCTTTCAAATGTACTAAAATTGCAACTAGATTTTTGCAACAACCATGACATTGTTGCCCAACTTTAATAAATGGCAATAATTTATTTAATTTATTGCTATTTTAGAAAATATTTTTTCAACAATAATTTTTTTTTGCTAATTTACTTAATTTAACAATAACTTATGCAATTGTGGCCTAAAATAGAATTTTCTTTTTCAGTTTTCCGCCAAAAAAAATCGCGGTCTTCTGTTTCTGCTAAAAATTGTAGAAGTTTCCAAATCGGGCCTCTTTAGATTTTTTCAAAACTGAAGCTAGGTTTTCTCTTTCATTATTTCACTGAGAAGCAGGTTGTCTTACAGTCATCTCTGGTGAGTTTTCTTTATGAATTAATCTCTTTTTCACTAAATTTGGTGAATTTCTTGGCTATGATTATCTTATGATTTAGTCTCGTTGGTTATTGCGTTCTTGTTTTTTATTTAAGAGTCTTTCATAGAATTTTTTAAATTTTAATTTATTTTAATTTATGATGCTTTTCAATAGAAAAAGGTTCGATTTTTTTGAAATTTGTGGGTATTTGAATTTAGCTGAACTACCTTGTTCGATTAAGTTTGATTTTATTGTTTAGTTTGGTTTAGTCCTATTTCGATTCTTAGGTAAGGACCTATTAATAATATTAGCAACACTTAATAAATTTTGATTTACTAATTTTTAATGACAATGGAAAGTGATTTGATATAGCCAGAAAGAAGGCAAATCCAACTTCCAATTGAATTTGCTATTCCTTTTTCTTGAAAACAATAGCTTCTGCTCCCCTAACTTGAAGGATCATATATAGTCTTAGAAAATATTCCTAAATGAAGCCTAAAAATTTTCTTCTATGTATTTCATTAAGCTGTATTTTGATTTATTATTTTACAATTAACCTTATTCTTTCATCCACTTTGCAGGATTATAATGACATTATTCAGAACCATCAACTGCAATTGAGCCATAATTATTTTGACTTTAAAGGTAATAAGTGCCATCTACTTTTTATTTTTATTTTGTACTCCTATATATTTGCCCTGAGATGAGTTAAAATGGAGTAACATGGTCACTGATATTTTGAATCTATCTTCCAATATTTAAAAAGGTTCCCTTTATGCAACAAAAAAAATTACCAGTGTATTGGGTATAAGATACCTTATATTTTTTTTCTAATATTTGGGTTTGGAGAAAAGAGTGTATGTTTACCTTATACCTACCTCAGAAGTAGAGCGGTTATTTTTCGAATTGTGCAAGTTGTTTAGACATCTACTTCAGTTTACTCTGTGATCATATTTTACTCTGTTATTTGAGTTCTTCCGTATATTATAGAGTAATGTAGCTATTATATAGTTTGGTTATGTGTGAACTTGTCTGAAAATTTGGTTGATCAGCTTGTTGCTATTGGTGCATATAAATTTGTTATATTCGCACCTAAGACATGACATATAACTTGCCTTCATAGTTGTCTTTAGCATACTCCTTACAGGTTATTTTGTGCTATATGGTAAAGGTACACGTGATATGTCCTAGTACTACGAAATTGCAACACCTCGGCTAATTATAATAATCTGAATCGTCGTTAATTTGAAAAAGAAAATTATAGGGAAAAAGATGTCAATTGGGCCACACCATCCCGCTAGAGCATGATAGTCCCGCCATAGCGGCACCGCTCCAACAGGATTTGGGAAGGCTGCTCTAGACTTTAAAAGGAGGGAGAAGGGAATTTTAGCATAGCAAAGGTTTCAGCCAGCGGAATTCAGGCCTACCTTGCTGTCTGACATCTGGAATCTAGGATTGGAGCCATGATATCTCTTCACAGTTGCTTGGCACCAAGTAGGCTAAGTTTTTTATCTGAGTAGTTAAATCTATACCCATTATTTAGTGTAAAGAAAATTAGCGGAAGGTTTGATGGCTAGTCTCTCGAGCACGGGCTATGGACAGGAAATGATACCTTTAGTGATTAAATTTGATGTGACCTGGGTAAGGAAGAACGGTAAATTAAACTAACAGTAAGTAGTAATTTAGTATTCTCGTATTTGTTGAATGTGCTCGTAAATGCCTTAATTGAATGTTTATGGGTAGTGATAGGAGAAAATGTGACATAAACCATATGGGTTGACGGGTTGACATAATTATGTGCAAGGAACGTGTGTATATGTATATGTATTGTTCATGTCTGCTTATTATAAATATGACTATAGATTGGTTTTGTTTGATGGGATCGAGTGTCACGTTCTGGCACATTCTTAGATCGGAGGTCACGTTTTGACATATTACTGGATCTAGTGTCATGTTTCGACACATAATTAGATCGAGTGTCACATTACGGCATGCCATTAGTTTGAATTTGGGTCCTATAAAAGGGCCAAATATGTGTGTGGATAGTCCAATAAGAGGACCAGTGGATATCTTTCATTCAGCTAATATAAAGATTGATTGTGTAAGTGCTGAAGGGTAAGACTTCTATAAATAACCCTATCAATTAGGAGATTGGTACTAATTGAGGTTTATGATTAAGTATAGGCTTATTCGAGGGTAGGACTGTATGTTCGTCAGTGACTTGATAGTAGTGTCCATGATATGCAATGGAGTATGGGCCCATAACCCATAGGTCAAGTGGCTAGGTTGGGGTTCAGTTTCTAAGATATTAACCAGGGACTAGTAGTGTCCAAATTCTGTCTAGTGAGAAATTAGCTGGTCTGGAATTGTTGGTAAGGTCTTGGGAATAGGTTGGTGCCGAGTGTTTCCACATGGACTTGTGAAACTGTACGACTAGTAGTTGTAGACTTAGTGGGGAGGTAGTTTCAAAAGAATTTCCTAGTTTATGATGGACGCATTTGGAGCTTATATTTTGGGGTTGGTAATGGACCAGTAGTTAATAGGTAAGTGAATTAGTCACCAGGATTGTAGGTGGAGGTTTTGTGAGTTAGGAATGGTCAGTGGTTAATTCCTTATTGATTATGTTTCCTCTTGTTATTTCCTATATATTATGCGGTGGGTATCATATTGACCAATGATGCATATCAGTACCTGTTGTTTGTACTACTACTCTTGCTATATCACTTGGCATAGTCTGGTTGTAATGTCAATGATGTTTCCTAAGGTAAAAATGAAGATGATTCTCCAATAGCTTCTACCCTTCCATCATTGTGGTTGGAGTTGTGTCATTTATTTTATTTTATGCCTTGCATCTGTAGAGCTCTTTTACCTATTTTAGACTAATACCGTGTAGGTGTCAGGCATCATTATAATAAGACTTGATTTTGTAAAATTATTTAGAATGTCTTATAACTCTTTTGGCTTACAATTGTTTCTTGTTAGACTTCCGCATGTCTTTTTATTTTAAGGGGTTAAGGGTTCTCCTACGTAGGGCGTAGAGTGGGTGCCCGTATGGCTCAGTAGATTGGGTTGTGAAAATTGGTATCAAAGCCAATTTACCCATCTCCAATACAAGAGCAAGTATGAAATAGACTCCTGTGGATTAATGTGTTGATGTCCATATCTAATCTTCGGGAAGCTATGAAACATTCTAGAAAGTCATTTCATTTTTTTCTTCTTTCGTGCGGTTTATTGCTTGTAGTATGGTTGAGTCCAATTGGTATCTCTGGATTCTAACTGGTATCTTAATGAAGTAAACTAGATGCCATTATCATAGCCGAAGAAACATAAGCAAAAGAAATTAAAATCGAGAAGGTACCAATTGGTATATTGCCTTACAAGTTTAGTAAATGCATAGATGATCAAATAATGGTCATCCATGAATGGAGTAAGTAAAGAAATTGGCTGGCTTGTGTGATGTGGTTCCAAATTTATGTCTATATGTGTAGTGTTGTCTGCCTGATTGATAATGCATGGACTAGCTTGAAGTTTTGAGTAAGTGTAATTTCTTGAGTTATGTACTGTGATTAAGTGCCTAGTGTAATTGCCTGAGTTATATGATGAGTATGTAGATAATGTTGCCCGAAGTATCTATCAGAGTGTCTAGTATACTGGCCAAATCCTTGAATTATGTGAGGCATAATCGCACGGGCTTCTGTAAATTATGGTCAGGAAGAAAGAGTAATGAGTTGGTTATGTGTGATAGCCTATTGGTGAACTATCTTATGGCTAATGAGTAAATTTCTGACATGTTAAATGATGCACTTATGTGAAGGATCCCATTCGTATTATTATATACTTACCTACCATGAGTATGGTAGGGGGCAGGAATGATGTGTGACTATAGAGAAACTTTAGTTTGGGGACATTCAGGACCGTTTAGGAGATCGTGAGGAGTAAAGTGGATTTGTACTTGCTAGATGGGTGTTATAAATGAATTCTTTATATATGGTTGTGACTTGTTCCTCCTCAGTGACCATAGGCATTTTATGTGTGATTTACACCGACTGTTGTGCCAACATAACAGGGAGAGGTTTTCAAACGTGTAGTCCTGGGTTCGACTCTAGGATATACCTCGACAAAATTTTGCTTAGGTGGGTCAAGTTGGGCTAAGTCATGAACCTAGAAGATTAAAAAGGTTCTTAAAAAAATAGGGAGCACTCCTAGGAAAAGGTTCTTGAGGTTCCACCCAACCTGCCCTGCTGGAGAAGGATTATCCTGCTAGAGGGGCCTGCCAGAGCAGAAATCCTCCCGCTAGTATGGGATGAGGCGAGATAGAACCTCAGCCTGTCTCCCATGTTTCCTTCCCCCTCTTATCAATGAACTGCGGAGCGTGCATTATTTGACTCTCGTGTTTAACACAGTGCCCAATAATGAAAGAGTAAGATATAAACATATTTATATACATATACGGGGTGCGATAATTGAAAGAGGTAGCATCCATGTGCTTAAAAAATATGAGGAAAGTAATAAAAGAAAATAGAAATGTTGTTTGTTACATGCCCAAATGGGGTAAATCCAAGCTAAGAAAGTCTTAATTGGGGTGAGAGGGAGTGTCGGTATATAAGTCAAGATCTCCTATTGGGGGCTCATTTAGGAAAGAAAATTTGGGGAAATCAGCTGAATCAAGACTGTGAAGCTCTCTCTGGGAGAACGTAGGAGAAGACCACCTTAATGGTCCTACACATCTGAGCCAATAGGCAGTCCCTCTCCATTTTGTTTCGCCACTCCCATCACAGTTGGCGGCGGACTATCTCGACCTTTAAGGCAGTGGATGGTGGCATTGGAGCTGAGGGTATAGCAGAGGAGCCTCATAGGCGGCTACGGACTGCAGCTAAGTCCTCCTCCAAGTGAGAATCTAATAGTGGTGGTTGTGTGTTACACCCTGTACTTTTATACCTTGGAACGCGTTCTTAAGTTTCTTGAAAGGATCTTAAGCTTCTTAAGTTTCTTAAGCTTTCCTAAAGTTTCTTAAAGCTTCTAAAAGCTTCCTAAGACTTCTTCAGAACTCTTATGCTTCTTAAGAGTTACCATGTGAGTCGGATAATCTATAATGCTATCAAACAACTCTAAGGAAAGGAGAATGTGATACCCCATGGCAGGGAAGATTGGAAATAAAGTTATAGGAATTCGGAAGAAATTAGAGGCCAAGTAGTGAGTCGTAGGACTTGACTTACTTGTGTAAGCTATTACTTTGGATTTTTTATATACTTAAGCTACTTGAGTACATACCAAGCTTGCGTAGCAAGGATTACATAGGTTCATAAAGTAAGACAAGATTATGAACTTGTGAGGGAAAAAAAAGAGTGCCACGTGGCAGTATGAGAGAGTGACATATGGCAGCAGCTGGAGTAAGGGTGGTGGTCCCCCACATGCCACATGGCAGACCATGATTGGAGGAAGGGATGTGTTGGCCCAATGAGGGCTTGACATATGTCACCACTTAGGGCTTTACATGTGTCACCACTTAGGGGTTGACACGTGTTACCCCCCTAAAGTAGCCTATATATGTATGTTTATGACTTTTTATTTCCATCCTTATCTCATAAGTCATCCTTATCAAAAGAAAGTTCTAGAAAGAAGAAGAGAAGAGAGAACTTAAGCTAGAGAGAAGATGGAGCTATGATTTTAGGAGGCAAAAAAAGTAAGTTCTCCGATTTCTCTTCGTGAATTAATTATCTAGGGTGAACCACGATGTTATGAAGGTGTTAGTATTGAAAATTTATGGTTTGGAGCAGCCCAAAACGTTATCAAACAGCCACAAAGTTTCAGTCGTGCTAGAAGAGCTTCTAAGGTGAGTTTTGGTGAGTTTCGGGCAAGGTAAGGCTTTCTCTTTCAAATTGGAGTTTATGATGTTGTTATGGGGTATATTACATTTCTTAAGTGAGGCTGGAAGTGGAAAAATTGCATAAAGATGCTTGACGTTAGGAACAAACTAAATTGAAGTCGTAGTAGGTAAATCAAAGTTGAGTAGTATGTTATTGTTGTGGTGCTGCAGGTTGGGGTAGATTTAATTGCGTGCTGCAGGGATGGAAATTACCCAAAAAGGGGTGTGGGTTCTTCTGGTTGCAGCCACACGACCCTCTGTGTCGTATGGTAAAATATTTTACGAAATAAAGGCTAAGAACTCCATTTTGATATCGTAGTTTTGAGCTAGTAGTTTGGAGTTGTATTGAGTAATGTTGAAGTGATTTACTTGTATATATGCCTCTGGTTGTTGTTTTTGGTATGGTTGTTAACATGGTGGCCGAGTTGAAATCTCGGGGATGTTGAAGTTATAGAGGAGATGCTTTCCAATTTTCGATAACTTAGGAACTAGTAATGAACTAGTCGAGGGAAATGGATAAGGAAATGACCTCTATGGAGACTTGGTTGTAGAGTTGGAATTGGAAAGTGAAAGGTTATTAATCTTAGTATTACTCTCATGTTAAATAGGTTCAAAAGACGACGAGGCAAACGTAGGTGAGAGTAATCCATAAGAGGTATGTAAAGCTAATCGTTCCTTCTTTTGACATGTCTTTGGCATAAGTATGTAAAGCTAACCGTTCTTTATTTTGGCATGTTTTGACATAAGTATATAAAGCTAATATTCCTTTTTGGCATGGTTTTTATGAAACAAGTATATGACTTTTATATGATTCCAAGGAAGTTCGTATTCGTAGAGCCGCTAGGATGGCCAACTTCTTGATTTTCCAAAGGATATTTTATCGTGCCTAGATATGCGTATATGATTCCAAAAGTCTATTTGGATATAACTCATAGTGATATTCAAAAGGTACTTGATACGACTCTTATCTTGATTTTTGAATAATAGCTCATTTTGTTAACTCCATCGAGTCTCAAAAATAATTTAAAGTGCATTTAGTTTCTCACTACTCCACTCGTGGATGCCTCAATTCTTCCTTCACCAAGCTCGGGTCAGGTTTTGTTATTATGCATACTTATCTGCATCATTCGCCGTGCCCCGATGTGAGAGGGCAGGTATGCCGTGTACATGGGTTTGATTTGTGGAGTTATGATGTGCCATGTACACGTATGATATGATATGATCTAATATGACCATCTGATATGATATGATTTGTTACAGAGATGTTCTCTATTCTAGGGTTATGATGTACTGTGGCGCCAGTGATGGGGCGATGACCATAATTTGTTCACCGAGTCTCATAATGGGGCCGGATATGGCATATTTTTTTCTGCATACATTATCTGTGGTTATGAAAAATATTTTGATATTCTGGATATTTTCCTCATTTTTGAACCTTCTATTCTAGTAATGGTTTTACCTATTATAGTCCATGCTTTACATACTCGAGACATTATCCGTACTGACCCCTTTTCTTTGAGGGATATGTTACATACCGGTAGGTACAGATGCTCGGTTTGCTGATCCTCTCGCTTAGGACATCAACCCTATTGGTTGGTAGTGCTCCTTTGTCCGGAGCCTTATTTGGTACTAACTTTTCTGTTGTACATTTGTACATATTGGTTAAGGGTACGATAAGGCTCTTTCTCGCCATATGACTAGGCTATCATTCTGTAGAGGTATGTAGACTAGTGATGTGGGTTATGTATATATGTTTTGGGGTTTGTGTTCCATGATGGCCTTAACGGCCCTCTTGTTCTATATCTGTTCCCATGCGCTCTCTAGCGACCCTTTTTTTAATTTCTATTTTTGTTTATTCTGCTAATATGCTAAGTGGGGCTAAGGGTACGTATGGATGCCCAAATCGGGCATAGTCACGGCCTACTGAGTGGGAGGGGCCTCTTACTCATCCTCTCCTTCGTTCTCCACCTTTACTGATGCCCTTATGCTCTCGGCACCATCTGTCGTCCTCTTTGTCTACCATTAGGAAGAAGCTACCTTATCAAAAAAGTTTTAAAGGGAGGATCCATAGGAAGTAACTCATCGTGGTACAGAAGTGGCACCCCATCCATCTTGCACATCATGGCAATCAGCCCCAAATGGAAGAATTCCTTCTTATTTCCTCGATAGAACATCTTCCATTTAGACGCTATTTGTGCCCCAAGTTAAGACCTATCCCCTGCACTACACAAGCCACCACTAGAGCCGATGGGAAGGTCACGTCAATGCATTTGCTGGATATGCGGATCCTTCTAGCATAAGGTGATGCCATCTCTTGGCATCGGATGAACAGTCAGTGCTGGTGATGCCCTCAGTGCTAGTCTAGTTGACTCCTTCCCAATGGTTAGGGGCGACTTGTATGTCTTATAGCCACTCTAAGTCCATCTCCCTTAGTTTGGCCTCATAATTAGCATTAGAGGCATCAGGTACATTGACTACCGCATTTATATAATGGGGACTCATCGGAATGTCAATTTCTTAAATAAGAATGGTGGGGTGAGAGTCATCCCAATACACAGTAGGGAGTAGGGCATAAAATTCCTCCCCCAGCCTGAGGGCATAACAGGGGGAGTGTCAGTCAGTGGGTCCTTCTTAAAATCCTCTAGTCAGGCATGGAATGTAGGTGCCTTCTCCACTACACCCAATATTGAGAAACCCCTCTCAAGCGGGAACTTAGTGTTTTGATAGTCATGGTGCCTCTCCCGATTAGCGGCATTGGAAAAACTTATGAAGGGCAAGTTAGCATCGTTGATGTGAGCCATGGTAGGATAACTTGCAAGTTTATCACAAATACACTATTAGAACTCTATGGTAATGTATAAAAACTGGGTTAGAAAAAAGAATGGGAAAAATATTTAGTGGTGCGAGGCCACTGCCTGGCAAAATCCCACGAGAGTAGTAAGATCCCGCCAGATCAACCTTCATTTGGGTCAATTTTTCCAGGAGCGTTCATGGTGCCTCACCACCCTAACAACTAGTCTTCATCAAATTTTTATCAGATCAGTGTTCCCAAAGTGCCCTAGTACCTAATTATGCAAGGATACTTGTATTTAACATCTTAAAAGGTAGCCAATTCTAATTTTTTGGCCACTAACACCTTTTAACTTCTCCATCCCCTTTCTGGAATCGTTTTGAGCAAAATTTGTTATCAATCTTATGCCAGGACGTCGTGGAGGCATTGCGAATGTAAGGGAAGTGCCCATGTTATGTTATATTACCAAAATAAGCAAGCTATTGCAAAAAGTTAAAAAACTACCTTAGGTCCTTATCTACTCAATCGATTCTTAGCATTTATTTCTTAAAAAGTAAGTATTGAGGTAAGCAGAGGAGGGAGTGAGATTCTTACTGGAACATGGACGATTGGAGCTAAGGGATCGAGAGAGATTTGGGAGTTTGGGGTAAGTGTAAGAAGAATTTGAGAGAAACTATTCTTCTTCTCCTTATTTTTATCCATGACATCCTGCCAGAGTGGGAGTTTCCTGCTACAGCAGCCCCGCTCCAGTTGGACGGGTGCCGTTATAGTGGGATTGGGCGGACAATGGGGGGAGGGAAAGGTTTGTTCCAGATTAATTCCTTGTTTCCCCATTTAGAATTTTCTTTCCAAGGTATCTTTATTCCTTAGCTCCGGAGTAGGAAGACCTTCCTTATACTATGACCAATTAATTGTTGTTTCAAGCGTACCCTAATCTACTCGAACTCTTTTTCCACTTATCATTCGGGAACAAATGATAGGTAAATTGATATCTATTGTAATGATTCGAACCATCGTTAATTTGGAAAATAAAATCAGGGAAAAAGATATCAACTGGGCCTCACTATCCTGCTAAAGCAGGATAGTCCCGCTATGGCGGCACCGCTCCAGCGGTATTCTTTCCGCTAGAGTGGGAGGTCATCAGATAGAATATAAGTCATGAAATTCTTATTTCCCCTTTTTATGTAAGTGCAAGTTAGGGGAGAGGGTTGCCCCCAAAACTCTCAGAAGGTTGCTCTAGACTTGGGAAGGAGGGGGAATGTAATTTCATAATAGAAATAGTTCCAACCAGTGGAATTCAGTCCCACCTTGCTTGTCTGACATTTGGAACCTAGGATTGGAGCCACGATATCTCTCCACATCTAGTTAGCACCCAGGTAGGCTAGGTTTTCATATCTTAGTACTTAAATCTATACCCATTGCTTAGTGTAATGAAAATTAGTAAAACGTTTTATGGCTAGGCTTTCTGGCACGGGCTATGGGCAAGAAATGGTACCATTAGTGATTAATTTTGATGTGACCTAGGTAAGAAAGAATGGTAAATTGAACTAATGGTAAGTAGTAATTTAGTATTCTCGTATTTGTTAAATGTGTTTATAAATGATCCAATCGAATGTATATGGGTATTGAGAGGAGAAAGCATGAAGTAAACCATATGAGTTGCCGAGTTGATATAATTATGTGCAAGGAACCTGTGTATATATCCATGTCTGCTTATTGTACATGTGACTGTATATTGGTTTATGTTTAATGGGATTGAGTGTCATGTTCCGATACATTCTTGGATCGGGGGTCACATTCCGACACACTACTAGATCTAGTGTCATGTTTTGACACATAATTAGATCAAGTGTCACATTCCGGCATGCCATTATTTGAATTTGGGTCCTATAAGAGGGCCAAATGTATGTATGGATAGTCCTATGAGAGGAACAGTGGATATCTTACATTCAGCTAAAATGAAGATTGATTGTGTAAGTGCTGAAGGGTAAGACTTCTATAAATAACCCTATTAATTCGGTGATTGGTACTAGTTAAGGTTTGGGAGTAAGTATAGGCTTATTCGAGTGTAAGACTGTGTGATCATTGTGTGACTTGATAGTAGTGTCCATGATATGCGATGGAGTATGGGCCCATAACCCATAGGTCCGGTGGCTAGGTTGGGGGTCAGTTTCTAGGATATTAACTAGGGACTAGTAGTGACCAGATTTTGTCTAGTGAGCAATTAGATGTGTTGGAATGGTTGGTAAGATCTTGTTTACTAACAGGAATAGGTTGGTGCTGAGTGTTGCCATATGGCCTTGTGAAACCTTATGGGTAGTGGTTGTAGACTTAGTGGCGAGGTAGTTTCATAAGAATTTCCTAGTTTATGACGGATGCATTTGGAGCTTATATTTTAGGGTTGGTAATGGACCAATAGTTAATAGGTGAGTGAATTAGTCACCAGGATTGTGGGTGGAGGTTTAGGGAGTTAGGATTGGTCAGTGGTTAATTCCTTATTGATTATATTTTCTCCTGTTATTTCCTATATATTATGCAGTGGTTATCAGATTAACCAATGATGCGTATCAGTACTTGTTGTTTGTAATGATACTAATATTTCTATATCATTTGACATAGTCTGGTTGCAATATCAATGATGTTTCCTAAGGTAAAAATGAAAACGATTCTCCAACAGCTTCTACCCTTCCATCATCGTGGTTGGAGCTGTGTCATTTCTTTTATTTTATGCCCTATATCTGTAGAGCTCGTTTACCTATTTTAGGCTAGTGTACTTAGGGTATTAGATGATCCTTGTAATTAAACTTGATTTTATAAAATTATTTAAAATATTTTTATAACTCTTTTGGCTTACGATTATTTACTGTTAGCCTTCCGCATGTCTTTTCGTTTTAAGGGGTTAACATTTCTCCTACTTAGGGGTAGAGTGGGTTCCCGCATGCCCGATGGGTTGGGAAGTGACACTAATATGGAGAGATGGATTTGCATTTTCTATAATTTCATAGTTGCACCACTCATTTAACCTTGAACAGTGCTAATAACAGTTATGGTGTTATTCTCCTTTATTAAATCATTCTTTTTTTAAGTTGCTTATAGTGATTTTAAAATATCGAATTCAATTTGCTTAGTTATCCTAATCTTATAATTTTTATACTATTTTGTATGAGAGGTTGTTTATGAATGGTTTTAGAAGATGTAGATGTTGACAAAAGAATTATTGGTCTTAATAACAATTTTTGGTCTTTATATTAAATTCTAATGATTGAAGTGTTTCTATATTATTTTTTATTTTTTGGTAAAGAATCATATAATTTATATTTATTGAGTTGAAATTCCTTGTAGGTAAGTATATAATGGATAAAAGTTGGAAACTTATTGAGAATAGGGTGTTACCGCAATACTTAAATTGTGTGAAATAATTTTTGAATTTTGCATTTTCTAATCTTGAGGTTGGTGTAAGAATTCAATGTCCGTGCATGAAATGTTATAGTGTGCTTTGAAAAATGTGAGATGAAGTGAGAAAAAATATTGTAGGTGGGGAATGAATCAAACTTGTAAAAAGTGGATACATCATGGTGAGCTAGATTTATCTTCAAATGATGAAACACATACTAGTGAAGATTCAAATTTAGAAAATGATGATGCTCCGATTTTTGAAATATTGCTTGATATATATCATGGTGTTCCTAGTAATAGTCATGACTTTGATGAGAAATTTGAGTTAGGGAACAAAGAGCCTAATACAAAAGCTAAGAGATTCCATTAAGTTATTGAAGAATGCACAAAATTGATTGTATCCAAATTGTGAAAAGCTCTCCAAATGCTCTTTTATAGTGCGTCTTTTTAAATTGAAGTGTATGCACGGACGGAGTAATACTTCATTTGACTCTTTGTTGAAATTACTGAGTGATGCTTTGTCTAAATAAATTGTCCCCCCGAATTCTATTTATGAAGTTCAAAAGATAATA
This sequence comes from Solanum dulcamara, assembly GCF_947179165.1. Classification (NCBI taxonomy): domain Eukaryota; kingdom Viridiplantae; phylum Streptophyta; class Magnoliopsida; order Solanales; family Solanaceae; genus Solanum; species Solanum dulcamara. Next base: position 34,446,065 of record NC_077243.1, on the reverse strand, counting down.
AAAACATTGTGTTTAAATTATGTGAAGATATATGCATGTGTTAATAATTGCATATTATATAGAAAGAAATATGAAGATCTTGAACAATGTCCTAAATGTGGTGAAAAAATATGGACAATGAAAAAAGGAGAAGATGTCAATAATGGGTTGCTTTAGACAATTTAAATAAGAAAAAGAATGAAATTTCTAGAAATATTCTTAGATACTTTCCTATTATACCTAGATTACAATGTTTGTCTATGACAAAAGAAACTGCCAAAACAATGAGGCGGCATAAGAATAAACAAGTTGATGATGGAGTTTTATGACATCCATCTGACTCATTGGCATGAAAAATATTTGATGAAAAATATTCAAATTTTGCTTCAGATCCTCATAGTGTAAGACTTGAACTTGCTTCAAATGGTTTTAATCCTTTTGGTTCAATGAGTAATTCAAATAGTATATGGCCAGTTATCTTGATTCCATATAATATCCCCCATGGCTATGCATGAAATAATCTAATCTTTTGTGTATCTCCTGATATGGATATTGAGGTGTATCTCCAATCTTTGTTTGATGATTTGAAAATCTTATAGGGGGATGGAATTAAGACACGATGCTTTTATGAAATAAAATTTTCAATTACATTCTTCTTTATTATGGACAATCAATGATTTTCCGCTTATGGTATTTTACCTGGTTGGCGCACTAAAGATAAACTAGCTTGTCCAGTTTGTCATGTACATACTTGTTACGTTTATTTGAAACATGGCCGAAAGCAATGCTATATAGGTCATCATAGGTTCTTGGAGATAAATCATCCTTATCGTCGGAATAAAATTTTTCTTGACAACACAAAGGAAGAAAGACTTACATCATAAGCTTTGAGTGGTGAAAATATTCTTGGACAATTTAATACCTCTTCACAAAGGTCAGCTGATGATAACATATGAAAAAGAAAACGAGATACTGAAAGATGTGATAATTGAAAAAATAAAAGTATATTATTTGAACTCCCATATTGGAAGACTTTATTGTTGAGACATAATTTGGATGTAATGCACATTGAAAAGAATATTAGTGAAAGTGTACTAGGAACGTTGTTGGATATGGAAGAAAAAACAACGGACACACTGAAATCAAGTTTGGACTTACAAAAAATGGAGATCAAAGAGTCCCTCCATCCCATAAAAAGTGGGGATAAATACATACTTCCTCTAGCAAGTTATACAATATCTAAATTCAAAAGAAGTCAATTTTGTTAGCTCATAAAAGAAGTTAAGTTTTTCGATGCTTACACTTTTAATATCAATCAGTGTATCAAGGAAGCTAAGAATTTTGGGCTTGAAAGTCATGATCATCATGTTCTTTTCAGCGTATTGTACCACTTATCATCAAGGGTTTTTTCCAAAAAATGCACATGACCCTTTAATTGAATTATCATTATTCTTTAGTGATTTGTGCTCTAAAAAGTTATGTGTGGAGAAGTTAGATTCGCTAGATAAAATCATATGAATGACATTATGTAAATTAGAACGTGTGTTCCTATTGACGTTCTGTGATTTTATGGTTTATTTGGTAATTCATTTGGCAAACGAAGCAAAGTTAGGTAGTCCTGTTCAATTTTGATGGATGTATTATATTGAAAGGTTGGCTTCTTACTTTTCTAAACTATTATTTTAATTAAAATTTATTAAAATATTAATATATTTTACTTCATAGATTTATGCGAACCTTGAATGGTTATGTATTGTAACACCCTAAAATATCATAACTTAAATCAGTCTGAGGAGCAAGAGGAAAAGTTGAGTTTCTGCAAAAAGTGCCTTTCACGGACATCATCTGCGACTCTTTAAAGTTTCCACATATCGTATATGGGCCCGCAAAGTTAAAATCCTAACAGTAATTATTGGTCTAACTTTCACGGACTATTTTATGGTCCATATAAGTATTCACGGACTGTATAAGGGCCCGTAGAATGAAGCCCATAAAACCCATCCCCAGTACTTTCCTATGAGAGTGTTCTACAATCTATAGAAAGGTGTATGAACTGTAGAAGCTCCCATAGATCCAACCCCATGAAACCCTTCCCATATATCCTTTATGACTCGTTATATAATCCTTAAAGGGTCTACATATCGTAAAAGATTCTATAGACCCAACGTCAGAGTACCCTCTCATTGAACCTCCATAAGTAGGGTCTATGGACCGTAAAAGGTCCCATAGACCCAACCTTTAAGAAAATAGTTCCAATAGACTTGTAAGGGCAACTTCTACAACCTATAGAAGCTTCTACGGATCATAGGTGGTCACCCGTAGATGTCTCTGCCCAATTTTAATGAGGGCATTCTTGTTTTTTCTCACCTTTTTACAATTAAAACCTTGACATTTTGGGACTTACTTATGCCCCTTATAAGTAACCTACAACACCTTTTTCCTCATTAACACTTGGAAGACATAGAGCAAGGATTGGAGAGGAAAAAAGGCTAGGTTTCAAGCGTATTCATAGAGTTGTTTGAGTTTAACCAAGAACATCATTCTTCGGGGTATGTAAGGATTATCATAGCATTGAACTGAGTTCGTCCTCGCACCCTACATCTCAATTTTATTATTAAAGAGTTCAAGTTGAGTTTAGTCCAAATTGTAATAAGTTTCAAATGAGTCATAATCTGCAAAATCCCAAAAGTCGGAAAGTTGGAAACAAAAGAGAAATATTCAAAATATTGACTGGATGAGAGTTTATGTCCTACTCTACGACCCATAGAGGTTTCTACGACTCGTAGAAATGAGTCGTAAAGGGAGACTTTGTACCCATTCAGGACCAAACCTCAGGGGAGGTTCTATGACTAAATAGGATAAGTCGTTGTCTTATTGATGAGTCGTAATAACCCTTCATAGACAAAGATCAAAGACTCTTAAATTTGCAGGTTTTGGGACCTGTAGGATGAGCCAATGTTATAAATCATAGGCCAAACAATGAGTCATAGAAACGACACATTCTGAAACTTCAGTGACTTGATTTTCAGGCCTTTTCCAAAGCCTGCTGGATGAGTCATTTTGACGACTCATCATTCCTTCGATGATCCGTAAAAGGTGATCCATAGGGTCAAATTTTGGATTTAATGAATGGCATTTATGTCATTACCCAAATTTGGTTCAATGAACCTTGACACAATTATAGGCAGGTTAAACCCTATATCTACCCAATTCTTTGAAATTCCCTCATTCTAAATTCATTCTTCTAAATTACCTAAGGAAAGAACTCAAAATCTCTAAAGATTCTTCTCAAAGCTTCAAGCTAGGGTTTTCAAATTTCTTCAAGGTTTCTTCTTCAATTTTTAGTGAATTCAAGCAAGGTATGTGAGATTGATTCATGGGTTCCTTTCATCCAGGAAGTCCCAATGTTTTCTCAAGCTTTCATTCAATTTCAATTGAATTATAAACCTTAGTTTTGATGAATTGCATTGGGTTATTTCAATTTCATTTTGAATTGTTATCCACTATTATTCTAAGCATTTTTCTACATGAATTGCATGATTGTAAGTTGAATTATGAATGCCCATGCATCAAGCTACTTTCAAGTTATGGTTATGAAAGTTAAAGATGATTTAATGAGTTGATCACAAGTTTAGTGATTTTCAATGAATGTTTCTATGATTTAAAGTTGAGATTATGATTTTATGATGAAATTTATGATGATGATCGAATTTAAGATCAAAGAAGTTATTATGGTGTGATAAGTCCAATTCTTAGACAATCATGTTAAAGATGGTGATATGTATAATTCTCACCAAAGTTATGGATTCTTATGAATCACTAAGTTAATATGGAATTCTTATGTTATTTTATAAAGATGGATTGATAGATAGTTACTATCTTTCTATATTATGCTATGATCATATTTTCATGATTTTTTATTAGGATATAGACTAAGCACTAAGAGGACTTCTAGTTGGAGTTCGGTCCGGTAACGCAGTTAGTTACCCAAGGGAATCCTATTAGCAACCTAAAGTCCCAAATTATGTTGCCCACGTAGGTTCCCTTCATGGCCTAGCTAATGGATCTATATATAACACAACTGAGTTGAGTTGAGATGAGTACCATGACAGAGTATACCATGTTAAGGTAGCCCCCTCTTCTCGATGATGGTTCCATCAGATTCTATGTTATAGCTCGCATGGTCTTAGATGTCGGTTAAAGGTCTTATACCACACATGTTGAAGTTAAGCTATGAGTTATATGATGAAGTTTTATGATATGCATTGACCATGAGTTTCCATATGTTTTCAAATGTTTCAAGCCTTACTTATGTTCATTATGATTAGTCATGTATCTTATGCATATTATGTACGTTCCATTACTTGATCAAGCATACCCCACATACTTAATACATTCGAACATACTAATATATATTTTACTTACATTATCTCATAATGTAGGGATGGATGACACTCACAACCATCCTATGCATGTCTAGAGTTTCCCTAGATTCTCAAGGAGTTGGTGAGTCCCCATTCTATCGAGGACATAAATTTTATTCTTATGTTTACTTGACTTTCTTCTTATTGTTCGGATGAGATAGGAGCTTTTCCTAAGCCTCTATCAAAGACTAGACTAGAGGTATGTTAGACGGCTTTATAATGTAGTCTGTCTTGGACGTCTATTGAGTTGATTTCCCTTAGACCCACTCCTTTAAGTTGATTACTTCCACTTATATCTTATTATCATGCTCTTTACCTTATTAATGCAGTAAATTCTAAGATGGCTTGGTTGGGATCTCTCGCATTTCGATCACCATATCGTGGCTTGGCCCTAGTTCGGATCATGACAAACTTGGAATTAGAGCATAAGGTTTAGAAGAGTCCTAAGAAGTCTAACATGCTGCGTTAAATAAAGCTTTATTCATTAGTGTGAAGTGCACCACATCCATTTATAGGAGGCTACAAAACATCTTAGAAAAAGTCTCACTTCTTTTATGATCTATGTTGTGCGATAGAGTGGTTAAGTCTTTCCCTCTAATGCTTGTTCTTTGCAATTTTTAGAATATGCTTGCTTGAAGATATCCCGCTAGAAGGAATGTGGTTGAGGAGGAGGCACAAGCTTCGAATGACCCTTTGAATGATCAAGTTTCTAATGTCGAGTTTTGAGCGGCTTTTAAAGTACTTGCTCAAGCTGTTATAGCTCAATTTAACTGTGAAGTGGTGGCTCCCGTAAACCTGAATATTGGTAGGGTGTCCACAAGAGTTTGTTATTTCATGAGGATGAATCCTTTGGAGTTCTAAAGTTGATAAGAATCCACAAGATTTTGTTGATAGCATCCATAAGATTATTGAGATCATGGGGACTAGCTCGGTTGAGAGGGTAGAGTTAGACACTAACCAATCGAAATATGTTGCTCATATTTGGTATGATCAATGGAAAAGTAAGAGGCTTAGAGGGGCGGATCCCCTGACTTAGGATGATTTTAAAAGGATATTTCTTGATCGCTTCTTCCCATTGGAGTTGAGGGAGGCCAAAGTGAAAGAGTCATCAACCTTAAGCAACGTGGTATGAATGTGAGGGAGTATGCCCTCAAGTTTACTTAATTATCAAAATATGCTCCATTCATGGTTGCTAATTCAAGGGATCCTATGAGCAAGTTTGTATCAAGTGTGTTGGATATGGTCTCAAATGAGTGCAAAATGGCTATGTCAATTAGGGAGATGGACATGTCTAGACTCATAAACTACGCGGAGCAAATAGAGTGTGAGAAGCTAAAGGAGAAGAATAGGGAGTCTAAGAGGCCAAATATCGATGGTGGTGATTTCTCATATGGTATGTTGAGAGGTGGTGGACGTCCGTATTTTCACCAAAAGTACTCCGGCCAAGGGTCCTCTAATGATACTACTCCAAGGTTCAACAAAGATAAGGTGCCCAATCTTAAGCCTCATAGAGGTGCTCCTACTGGCCAAGTTGCTCCCAAATACAAGAAGTATGGTAACAACCACAAGGGTGAGTGTTTAGACAGTTTGAATATGTGTTACCGATGTGGTAAGCCAAGTCATCATGCTAAGGAATGCAAGGTCAAAAAGGGTTGTCCTCAAGGCCAAGTTGCTCAAGGTGCCCAAGTACAACCAAAGGGTTGTCAACATAATAATAGGTTTTATGCTCTCCATGCTAGGCAAGAGGTAGAGGAGACTCCTGATGTTGTTACCGATATGTTACAGGTCTTTCACTATGTTGTTTATTCTTTTCTTGACCTCGATGCAAACTTGTCTTTTGTTTCCCCTTATGTGTCCATGAGATTTGATGTTAGCCTCGAAATATTGTTAGATCCTTTCTCCATTTATATTCTCGTAGGTGAGTTGGTTATGGTTAAAAGAGTCTATAGAAGTTGTCCGGTTTTGGTCTTTCGTAAAGTTACTCTATGTGATCTAGTTGAACTTGAGATGACCGATTTTGATGCTATCCTAGGTATGGATTGGCTATATGCATGTTATGCTTCAATTTATTATAGGACCCGAGTGGTTAAGTTCCAAATCCCAAATGAGCCAATCCTAAAATGGAAGGGTAGTAATTCCATGTTCAAAGGTCAATTCATTTTGTGCCTTAAAGCTCAAAAAATGAGTTCTAAGGGTTGCATTTCCCATCTTGTAAGTGTTAGGGATGAAAATTTCAAAGCCCCTACTCTAGAGTCCACCCCATTGTGAATAAGTTGCCAAATATGTTTCCCGATGATTTATCAATGTTTCTCCTAAAGGAAAATTAACTTTGTCATAGATCTTCTTCCGAGTACTCAACCTATTTCCATCCCTCCTTACCTAATGGCCCCGACAGAGTTAAAGGAGTTGAAGAACCAATTGAAAGACTTATTAGATAAAGGTTTCATTAGACCAAGTATATCTCCATGGGTGCTCCTATTTTGTTTGTTAGAAACAAGGATGGTTCGCTACGTATGTGCATTGACTACCGACAATTTAACAAAGTAACCATCAAGAATAAGTATCCAATTCTAATGATAGATGCTTTGTTTGATCAATTGCAAGGGGAAAATTACTTCTCTAAGATTGATCTTCATTCCGGTTATCTCCAATTGAGGGTGAGGGAGTATGATATTCCTAAAATAGCATTCTGAACAAGGTAGTCTATTATGAGTTCCCAGTTATGTCATTTGGTTTGACCAATGCCATAGAGACTTTCATGGACTTGATGAATAGAGTATTCAAATAATATTTGGACATGTTTATGATTGTATTCATTGATGATATTTTGGTTTACTCTTGAAATAAGGAGGAGGATGCTAATCACTTGAGGATTGTGTTGCAAACTCAAAGGGACAAGCAATTATTTGCCAAGTTCAATAAGCGTGAGTTTGGTTAAGGAGGTGGCTTTTCTTAGTCACATTGTGTCTGATGAAGGGATTATAATTGATCCTAAGAAAATCGATGCGGTTAAGAATTGGCCTATACTATTATTTCCTTCAGATATTAGGTATTTCTTGAGCCTAGCCGTATACTATAAGAGATTTTTTGAAGGATTTTCATCGATCTCATCACTTTTGACCAAGTTGACTCAAAAAAGGTGAAGTTTCAATGGTCGGAAGCTTGTGAAAAGAGTTTTCAGGAGTTGAAAGATCGTCTCACTACTGCTGCTATCTTGACCTTACCAGAAGGAATTGATGGTTTCGTGGTATTTTATGATGCTTCAAGGGTTGGTCTTAGATGTGTATTAATGCAACATGGTAATGTAATAGCCTATGTTTCTAGACAACTTAAGGTGCATGAATGAAATTACCCAACCCATGATCTAGAACTAGTGGCGGCTGTGTTTGCTTAGAATATTTGGAGGCACTATCTTTATGGTGTCCATGTGGATGTGTTCATGGACCATAAAATCCTACAATATGTGTTTCAGATAAAAGATTTGAACTTTTGACAGAGGAGATTACTTGAATTTGGTTAAGGACTATGACATGAGTGTGTTGTATCATCTGGTCAAAGCTAATGTAGTTGCCGATACATTAAGTAGATTGTAATGAGTAGTGTTGCACATTTTGAGGAGGATAAGAAATAATTGGTCAAGGATGTTCATATATTGGCACACTTAGGTGTGCATTTGGTAGATTCTAATGATGAAGGTACTCTTGTGCATAATGGTTCGGAATCCTCTCTTATAGTGGATGTTAAGGCTAAGAAAGACAAAGATCCAATGTTAGTTGAGTTAAAGAAGTCGGTTGCCAAAAAAGCCTTGAGACTTTCTCCCAATGGGGAGATGGCGTGCTTTGTTATTAGAGTCGGTTGTGTGTACCTAATATTGATGGGTTGAGAGAATTGATATTGAATGAGGCCCATAGTTCCCAATATACAATTCATCCAGGTTCCACCAAGATGTATCATGATTTGAGGGAAGTGTATTGGTGGAATGGCATGAAGAAGGACATAGTGGAATTTGTGGCTGAGTGTCTAATTTGTCAATAAGTTAAAGTTTAGCATAAAATACCGGGAGGTTTAGCCCAAGATATTGAAATTTCTACTTGGAAGTGGAAGATGTGACTATGGATTTTGTAACGGGTTTTCCTCGTCCTAAGAAGCAAAATGATTCCATTTCGGTTGTTGTAGATCGGATGACTAAGTTGGCTCATTTTCCATCGGTTAAAACTTCTTATGGTGCCAAAGATTATGCTAAGTTATATGTTCATGAGTTGGTAAGACTTTATGGTGTTCCCTTGTCCATCATATAGAATTGAGGTACACAATTCATTTCACACTTTTGGAAGTTGTTTCAAAAGGGTTGGTACAAAGCTTAAGTTAAGTACCACTTTCCATCCTCAAACTGATGGTCAAGCCTAAAGAATGATCCAAACTTTAGAGGATATGTTAAGGGCATGTGTGAATGATTTTAAAGGAAGTTGGGATGAACATTTTCCATTAATTGAGTTTGCCTATAGTAATAGTTGTCATTCTAGCCTCCAAATGGCTCCTTTTGAAGCATTGTACGAGAGAAGATGAAGATTCTCGGTGGGATGGTTTGAAGTAGGTGAGATGGCCTTGATTGGTATAGGTTTGGTTATAGATGCTATGTAAAAGTTAAGAATCATAAGGTATAGATTGAAGACGACTCAAAGTCGTCAAAAGTTCTATTCTAATGTTAGGAAAAAAGACCTTGAAATGATTGGCTCTATTTGAAGGTTTCACCCATAAAGGGTGTAATGCATTTTGATAAGAAAGGGAAATTGATTCCTAGGTACATTGTACCTTATAAGATATTGAGAGTGCTGGTAAAGTGGCTTATGAGTTAGATTTGCCATTTGAGTTATTTATGGTTCACCGGTGTTTCGTGTATCTATGTTGAGAAAGTTTGTGGTGACCCAAACTCCATTATACTATTGGAAGATTTAAGTGTCGAAGAGAATTTGACTTATGAAGAAATTCTGGTAGATATATTAGATCGGAAAGTTAAGAAGTAAAGGAACAAAGAAGTTGTGTCAATTATTATGGAAGAATCAACAAGTAGAAAGTGCTACTTGGGAGGAGGAAGTGGATATGATGAAACAATATCCGTACCTCTTTTCCTCTACTAAAGCCTAAAGTAGTAAGTTATTCTTATTCAAAGTTAATTTAACTCTTACGTATTCAGTTCCTCCTATTTCATTCATATGCATGCATGTCTTGAAAGTTGATTTTAAAGTCATGATTTTATGTTAAGTTGAAGTTTTCATGTTCCATGCATTTTAAGGTGTCATCATGTTCATGATGGGTTGCTAGTCCTCTTTACGCATCCTTCTTATGATAAGTTAACCTCATTTGAGGATGAATGTACCCAAGGGGGAGATATTGTAACCGGAAGTCGGAAAGTTGGAAACCAAAGAGAAATCTTCAAAATGTTGACTAGATGAGAGTTGCGGCCTACTCTCCGACCCACAGAGGTTCCTATGACTAGTAGAAATGAGTCATAGAGGGAGCCTTTCTAATCGTTCAGGACCAAACCACAAGGAAGGTTCAAATAGACCATATCATCCACATCAAATTCAATCTCTCTCCTCCTAGTGTCTGAATAGGACTTTTGACGATGTTGAGCCATCTTCAATCTTCCTTTTATGAGCCTTACTTTATCCATTGCATCAACTACCAAATCTGGAAAAAGCAATGCCATCTCACCTACTTCAAACCACTCCACCAAAGACCTACATCTTCTCCCATACAAGGCTTCAAAAGGATCCATTTGGATGCTAGAGTGATAACTATTATTGTAGGCAAACTCAATCAATGGCAAATGCTCATCCCAACTTCCTTTAAGATCAATCACACATGCCCTTAACATATCCTCCAAGGTTTGAATAGTTCTTTCAGCTTGTCCATGGTTTGAGTATGGAAAGAGGTACTTAGCTTGACTCTATTACCATGACGTTTCTGAAATGACTTCTAAAAATGTGAAGTGAATTGAGTACCTCTATCCGATATAATCGACAAAGAAACACCATGAAGTTTCATAAGTTCACGAATGTACAACTTAGCGTAGTCTTCGGCACCATAAAATGTCTTGAATGGTAGAAAATATGCCGATTTGATCATTCGGTCCACAATGACCCAAATAGAATCATGTTGTCTCTTAGTACGAGGCAAACCCATTACAAAGTCCATATTCACATCCTCCCACTTCCAAGTAGGGATTTCAATGCCTTAAGCTAGACCTCCCGGCCTCTGATGTTCAACTTTTACTTGTAGACAATTAGGACACTTAGCCACGAACTCCGCTATGTCCTTCTTCATGCCATTCCACCAATACACTTCTCTCAAATCATGATACATCTTTGTGGATCCCAAATGAATTGAATACCGAGAATTATGGGTCTTATTCAATATCAACTCTCTTAATCCCTCATCATTTGGAACACACATTTGCCCTTAGTAACTTAATACCCCATCTCCCCCTAGGGAAAAAGCACGGCTTTTTCGGCAACCAATTTCTTCAATTCAACCAGAATCGGATCATTATCTTGTTTAGCCTTGACGTCCGCCACAAGAGATGATTCTGAACTATTATGTATAAGAACGCCTCCATTATTGAAATCAACCAAACGCACACCTAAATGTGCCAATCTATGGACCTATTTAACCAACTCCTTCTTACCTCCCTCAACACGTGCAACACAATTCATAGACAACCGACTAAGAGTATCGGCTACAATATTTATCTTACCTGGATGGTACAATATGCTTATGTCATAGTCTTTTAAGAGTTCAAGCCACATCCTTTTACTAAGGTTTAAGTCCTTTTATCTATAACATATTGCAAGCTTTTGTGATTGGTAAACACATTAACATGCACACCTTAAAGATAATGGTGTCAAATTTTCAAGGACACAACTATCGTGAGTTCAAGATCATGGGCTGGATAATTTCTTTCATGCACTTTAAGTTGCCTAGAAGCATAGGCTATAACTTTACCATGTTGCATCAAGACACAACCCAAACCCACACGTGAAGTATCAAAATAAACAATAAACCCATCCGAACCTTTGGGCAATGTCAAAATAGGAGCCGATGTGAGACGATCCTTCAATATTTGGAAATTTTTTTCACATTCATCAGACTATTAAAATTTCACCTTCTTTTGTGTCAACTTAGTTAAAGGCGAAGAAATAGAAAAAAACCCTTCAAACAAACCTTTTGTAGTATCCGGCTAAGCTCAAAAAGCTTCTAATGTCCGAAGGAGATAATGGTCTAGGCCAATTCTTAACCGCCTCCGTTTTCTTTGGATGTAATTTAATCTCATTAGTGGACACCACATGGCCAAGAAATGCAACTTTCCTCAGCCAAAACTCACAGTTACTAAATTTAGCAAATAATTGCTTCTCTCTCAATGTTTTCCACACAGTCCTCAAGTGACCCATATAATCTTCCTTATTTCAAGAATAAATCAAGATGTCATCAATGAACACCACTACAAACATGTCCAAGTATGACTTGAAAATATGATTCATCAAATCCATGAATATCGCGGGAGCATTAGTCTAACCAAACAACATTACTACAAATTTAAAATGACCATACCTTGTCTGAAAGCCATTTTGGGAATATCACACTCCCTTACCCTCAATTGATGATAACAGAAATGTAGGTCAATCTTAGAAAAGTAGCTTGATCCTTGTAATTGATCAAAAAAGTCATCTATCCTTGGAATTGGATACTTGTTCTTTATGGTGACCTTATTCAATTGTCGGTAGTCTATACACATTCGGAGTGACTCATCTTTTTTCCTAACAAATAACATGATAGCACCCCATGGTGAAATACTCGATCTTATAAACCCCTTATCCAACAAATCCTTCAATTATTCTTTCAACTCCTTAAGTTCTGTCAGAGCCATACGGTAAGGAGGAATAAAAATAGGTTGGTATCAGAAAGGAGATCTATGCCAAAGTCAATTTCTCTTTTGGGAGGAATACAAGGTAAATCCTCGGGAAACATATCAAAAAACTTATTAACTATAGGGACGGACTCAAGAGTAGGAGTTTTGGAATCGACGTCCCTAACTCGCACAATATGATAAATCCACCCATTGGAAATCATTTTCCAGGCCTTAATACATAAAATGAATCGAACCTTAACCACCGAATCATTACCCTTCCATTCAAGAATAGGCTCATTAGGAAAGTGAAACTTAACCACATGAGTCCTACAACATATAGATGCATAAGCGGCATATAACCAATCCATACCAAGAATAATATCAAAATCAGTCATGACAAGTTCAACAAGATCACATGGAATAATTTTGTGCAAGACCCATACGAAGTAATTTTTAATAAGCTCTCTTGGCTAATACTGAATCACCAATAGGAGTATAAACCGATAAAGGTTCTAATAACACTTCGGGGAGCACATCAAATCGCATAGCAAGGTAAGGAGGAACAAAAGACAAGTTGACACCCGGATCAAGTAATGCATAAACATCAAAGTTAAAGACCATAACATATCCGTGACTACATCGGGAGTCTCATCAACATATTGCCTAGCATGAAGAGTATAAAATCAGTTGTTGTATTGGCAACCCTTAGGTTGAGCTTGGACACCTTGCTGCACTTGGACACCTATAGGACGACCTTCTCCACCCTTATTGGCAACATGAGGGCACTCGAATTTCCTATGGCCCATTTTGCCGTATCCATAACAAGCACCTATTCCCATTAAGCGCACTTTCCTCCATGATTCTTTCCACACTTTGCACACTTAAGAAAAGAAGGGCTACTAGCATTCACACCTCATCCTCTTTGAGCTTTAGGGTATGACACCCTATCCTTAGAAAACTTCTTCCCCAAGCTTTGACCTTGTTGAGAGCATCCATTACTACCACCGGTCCTAGCATTGGAGAACCCACCTTCATAACAGGCCCTCTTAGTATCCCTTATCCTCATCTCCTTGAGCTTTTATCCCTCAATTTATTCGGCAAAAGTCATGAGCCGAGATACGTCCATCTCTTTAACAAGCATAGCGGTGCAACATTCCTTACAACTAAGTCACACACCCCTGATATGAATTGACTCATTCGGGCATGTGGATCGGCAACCAATGAAAGAGCATACTTAGATAGATTAGTAAACTTGAGGGCATATTCCCTCATCCCCATATTTACTTGTCGAAGATTTAGGAACTCCAACACTTTAGCCTTCCTTAACTCAAGAGGGAAAAAGTGATCAAGAAAAAAAACTATGAAAGCTTTCCATTCAATAGGAAATTCATCCACCCTCTCCAACTTCCATTAAGTGTACCAAACTTGGGAAACACCCTTAAGTTGGTAAACTGCCAACTCTGCCTTTACTTTTAAAGTCACCCCCATAATACTCACTATATTTTAGACCTCGTCAATGAACTCTTGAGGATCCTCATCAACTTTGAGCCATGAAACTCTGGAGGATTCATTTGTGCAAATTCCCATACTCTTGAGGTCGGAGTGGGAATATTAGGAGGAGCCGCAACCCCTTGGTTGGTCACCACTTGGGCTAGCATAGTAATGGTGGTTCGAAACTCTACATTAGTCATTTGGTCTTTTAGAGAACCATTGTCTTTAGGAGACGGGGGAGTTTGGACTTTAGTAGCATTATTTTCCCTTGGAAACGGTGGTCTTCTTGGAGCCATTCTTCAAAAAATCGCAAAGAAAGACCGTTAGGGAAAAGAAGTCTTACAAAAGTGAGAATTCCTAAAATATATCATAGCCTTCTATTAATAGATGTAGTATGCTTCACAACCATGAATAAGACTCTACTTGGTGCGGCATGTTGGATTTCCTAGGACACTTGAATCTTGTGCTCTGATACTAAGTTTGTCATGATCCTACCTAAGGCCTAGTCATAACACGACAGTCGAAATACCGAAGGACTCCAACCAAGCCTCTTGTACATATCATAAGCATACATAAGGTAAAGTAAAAGCAAAAATATCATAAAAGAGTCTAAACCATGAAAAGTAAACAAAGAATGTCACCTGATAACATAGACTCAAAATATTTATCCAACTAGATGCCTCTACTCATGAATATGGGCGGGGGCTAAGACATGTCCCTATCTTACCCTCAATATGCAATATAACAAAAGTCTTTGAAAATAATAACCAACTCTATGTTTAGTCTCCGATAAATGAGAATTCACTACAAACATCACCGGATAGAAAAGCTCAACTAACCATATGGATGAATATGATCTTTAACCTCAACCCCTACATTAAGAGACAATGTAGGCAAAAAGTATGTATTAGTACGTTAGAATATACTAAGTATGAGGGAATGACATGCAACGTAAATCATGGGATGCAATGGTCAAGTAAAATACATGATAAGATAAGATAAGTAAAGTAATGAGAAAATCATAATGACCAAAGTATTTAAAAGCATAATTTAAATCATGACATACATAAGAGATCATACATATGTGGAATAGGAACCATAAACGATAATAAGACCATACGAGATATAACAAAGAATTCTATTGTCTTCCCATACAATGAAAACAAGGAGAATCTACTTGCCAAAGTAGACTCTACCATGCTAGGCATGTCATATATACGCTATATATGGATCCAATAGCTAGTCCATGAAGGCAACCTACGATGTCACATAGTTTAAAAGACATGAGGTTGCTACTAGTGCTTTTGGTAGGGCCCCTACCTCACGTCCACTCAGTGCTAAGTCAAATCCTATGGAATACATACATAGCATAGAAATCATAATGACATATATCATAGTTATGATCATAGGTTTGAAATCATAGAGTAGCTCATTTTCATAACATAAGTACAATGCGGGTATTGTCCTTCCACTTAACAAATCATACATACATAGTTCATATGCCTTAAGGCACCACATTGGGCCCTAAGTCACCTTTTTCATAATTTGCATGAAAATCATAATTTGAAATATGCTTATAATCTATGATCATAATTGAAATACATAATCATAATTCATACTTGGAAATTAAGGTAAAACATTAATGCATGAACAATTGACTTGAAAAACATGAAATTGACATGAAAACATGCATGATCATATACTTTCTATCAGTCCATACATAATTCATAAAGATAATATCATTCGGAAGTATAATTGAAAATACTTATAATTAATATCATAAACCCTAGAGATCAGTGTTAGAGAATTCATGGAAAAACTCTTTAATTAAATGCAATAATTATCAATTTATATTAATATAGACTCATAATCATAATTTGAATCATAATTCATGCAATTGGAATAAAGATCATAAAACTCATAAAGTACCATACTTTAATTTGATAGAAAACTTGAGAATTTGATTGGGCTTCATGGATGAAGGAATCCATGAATCAATACCCACATACCTTGAGTGAGAAAATCAAATAATTTGGAAAAACTTGAGAGTTTTGATGGAGAGCTTGAGTGAATTTCTTTGAAGTCTTCAATGGAGTCCTTGGGAGTCTTTTGTAGGGAGAGAAATATTTGAGTAGGTGGATTATAGAAGAATGAATAGAATTTGGGGTTTAAGGTAGTTTATAGAGTAGAATTAGGCCCTAAAAATGTCCAGATTCATTAACTAATAATTTGGGAAATATCTAAAGTGCCCTTACTTAAAAGACTGAATTCGGACAAAACCATCGCCCAGGTCCGCGACGTGGAGGTGTTCTCTGATAGACCAATTTTGAGAGAATAAAATTTCGGCTAGATTTTGACTCAGGAAAAAACATCACTGAACAGGGGAAAGTCCGCGATGCGGAGATGCCGCGCACTTCACTGTTTTGCATAGTTTCTTGAATAATCTATCTTTCAATATATGAGCCTAAAAATCCACCGAGACCATTTTTTCGTAGGTTTTGACCCCCTGATCGATATTTAGGACTCAGATTTGCCAAAAAGATTAAGGATAATGCATTACATGAGTGTCCTATTCCCAAAGCATTCTTAAGAAACAAGTGAGCATTTTGAGGAATGTTACAACTTCCCTTTGACAAACGCATAACATACCCTATTGTCTACAAAGTTTACCTTTGGAAGCCCGTGAACCAGGTCCCTTGTTACAAGTTTGTGCAGCAAGGATGAAATAAAGTCTCCCAGTTTCCTATGCCAGAGCTCTGCACTTTCATCTCGAGCTCTAAGATATGTTAAATTGTCTCCTTGAGCAGAGTTCAAATCAGCCACATACATGTTCTTACATCATTTTGCAGTCAAGATTACATCTTGCGATGACAGATTTGTGACAATGCATTTTTTAGACAAAATCTAACTTAATTTCCTTTATCACATATTTGAGACACGTTGAGCAAGTTGTACTTTAGCCCATTCACATAGTACACATATTTTATTAAATGCTTCGGTGATTTTCCAATTCTTCTAATGCCAAGAATATACTCCTTTTTTCCATTTTTAAATGAGACACTCCCACCTTGAATTGCCTTGAGAGAGAGGAAATTTTCAGTCTTTCCAGTTATGTGCTTTGAGCAACCACTATCCATAAACCAGCACCGACTGCTTCCTCTGAAATTTCCCTGCACAAAAGTTACTGATAAGGTTTGGGAACCCATCTAAGTTTGAGATCTCAATATGCAGATAGTGGTATAATCTAAGGTTTTTTTAGTCCGGTAAGGCATCATCATCTTTCTCGTATTTATGTTTAGACCAGATGCCTTCTTCTGACTGTTTTTATGCTGAAAGTAATTTGAGAAGTTCTTCTCAGTTCTTTTCCAAGCATCACAGTCTCTTTTTAGATGACCATTTCTACTACAATGAATGCATAGTAAGTTATCAGACACAGTCACATACCTACTATGAGGATTGAAAAGAGGATCAATCATTTTGCATCCTAGACCCTTTCCACCATTGTACCCTTGATTTTTCAGATTTTCTAATATTTTGGAGGATGTAGTCCACTTGAGATATTTACTTAACTCTTCCTTTACACGGACCAGGTCCTTCTCTAGTTGAAAGTTTCTCTCTAGTGCCATAGCTAATTTTAATTTAGAGTTTTTAAGACTTTCTTCAAGTTCCAGCTCAACTTTATTAGCCTTACCTTTTAGGTTGACATCTATTTCTAGACTACATTCCATCATTTCCTTGACATTATTTTTTTCAGCTTCTAACAAAATAATTATTTCTTCTAATTCTGACATTTGAATCACCAAGCCAGTTTTTTCTTCTTGAAAAATATCAATTCTTTTATTCAGAAAATCATTTTTAGATGTTAATTCACATAATGAATCAATCAATACACCAACCAATTTTTTGAGTTTCCTGAGAGAATAGGCATTGATATTTATCTCAAGGTCAAGCAAGGTTACCTCTTCATCTACTTCATTATCACTTTTTTCCATAAAGGCAAACATAGAGTTGAACATATCATCATCATCATTACATCCAACATAAAAGCATCATCTGGATGATCAGATTGCTTAGAGTTGCTTGAAGAATTTTCCCAGACGGCAAGAGCCCTCTACACTACATAATCAGCTGAAAACTCTTCTTTTTGATTTATCAGGAACCTAGACCCTTCGTTTGTCTCTATCACCTCTACTCTTGCTATAATCTTTGTATTCTCTTTTCTGCATGGGACAATATCTAATAAAATGTTTGGGCTTTCCACATCTATGACATAAGTCAGTGCCATTTAAAGCCCTACTTGTGTTGCCATTTTTCATGAATCCTCCATGCTTCCTCATGATTTTGTGAAATCTTTTAGTCAAGTATGACATATTCTGATCTTTTTCATAATCCTTACTCTGAGTTACATTAAGAGCTAAGGATTTTTCCTTCTTCATGTCTTTGTTGGAGTAGTCTTGTTCCTTATTTAACTCATAGGTTTGAAGATTCCCAATTAACGTATCCATAGTGAGAATGTTTTGATCTTTTGCTTCAGTAATGGCATCTACTTTGCTCTCCCAGGACTTAGAAAGAATTTTGAGAATTTTTCTGACTTGTTTACTGGGATGAATGGGTTCACCTAAACATCGAAGCTCATTAGTGATAGAGGTGAACCTAGTGTGCATCTCCTGGATCATTTCCCCTTCCCTCATAGTGAAGTTCTCATATTGAGTAGTCAGCAAATCTACTGTTGACTCCTTCACTTGAGTAGTTCGTGAACATTCCTTAAACAATGTCATATTTACTTTGCTGACTCACTGACAGAAATCTTGTTGTACTCATCAAGTCCTATTTCGTAGACTAGCAGTTTTTTTGCTTTGTATTTTTTTAATTTTTTTTCTGTCAGCTTTATCATATTTCTTTCGAGTTTTAGGTATAACTAATGTGATTTCTCCTTGTTTTACTTCTCTTACATGATTATAAAGTCCATCTAGAACAACATCCCAGAGTTTACTGTCCTCAGCCATTAGAAAGTCATGCATGCGAGTCTTCCACCACCTATAAAACTGACCATTAAATATAGATGGCCTAGTGGAAGATTGTCCCTCTTCAAGATTAGGTGGAGCAGCCATCTTTTAGCTCACATGATCTTCACTCGGTGTTAACCGTATAGACAATACAAACTCTGATACCAATTAATTACTTTATACGATTCCACCACATGGTCAATGGACCTGGTCCTTTGATAGAATTATAAACGTTAAGAAAGAGTTAGAAGTAAAGGTATTGCACAAGATTTTACGTGAAAAACCTCCTTGCTCAAGAAAGGAAAAAAACACGACCTATCCCACATGGTGTAGCAGTCAATCTTCACTAAGATGCAAGAGCAAAGTAATCTATTATAATCTATTGTGACTAGATACTAACCCTCTCCACCCCTTTGCTTGAAATTCCTCTATTACAAGACTTGAGCTTAAGCAATATCTTTATTGTCCACTAGACAACCACCACTTAGTTAATGTAGACTTTTCTAACCACTTCAAAGCTAACTCTAGCAATGAAGTTACAGTGACACAACACAGAGAAATAATCAATATTCCTTTATATCACAGGAACTGATTTTACAATTTTACACATAAGACTCAAACATGACAACAAAGCAAAAAGAAAAGATATATCTTGAACGACTCTATTAGGTCTCATGCTGCTTTGGTGAAGTTGTCCTTTCTTGAGATCATAGAAAGAGCCCCCTATTGATTGTCAATCCTTAGAGAGTGAAAAAACCAAATCTTTGTTGTCCCATGTTTGAGTATTAACATTAGAGAAACTCATCCTAGGTTTCATTTGATTGACTGTTAGGCATGTACCTCTGTTGTTTCTACCAACCACAATAGATGGTGGCAACTTTACAGCTGGCCAATGTGTTTGAAACTTGACTTACTCATGAGATGAGGTCATGGAACCAGGTTGGTATATCAGGTCCCATAGTTTTTTAATTCATGAAAACTTGAAATAACATCAATAGTGGTATTTCTTATTGTCAAGACCATAGATTGTTAAAAAAGAACACTCCATGTCCTGCTCATCTGGTGCTGATTACTTAGAGAGTCTATACGGCATTAAGAAAAACTGAAAACTTGTTCCAATCCCAACCTCTAAGTTCTGTGACACAATAGCACCTCCCCTGGCCATAACCAAAAAAACAACAACAATCCCTTTCAAACATCCATGTCCACGAGAAAGCCTTGTAATCAACATTTTGAAGTACTTGTCTTCATCTCTGAAGTGCGAAGGTGAGCATCCACTCCACCATTTAATGATTTCTCATTCTACAAGCAAAAGTGAAACAAAATAGTCAGACTTGTATGAGTTTGGAGCAAATGTAAAACTAGAAACTACTGTGGAATACTGTTTGAAGGAATATCCTATTTGATTTATTCTTTTTGGCTATTGGTGGTCAGAGATTAAGTTAACTGAAAATTGAATTTGCACAGAAAAAAGGAAATAGATACTCTTAAGTATCTTAATAGTATCACAACTTTGATGACATGGGAAATAGATATCTTATCTCAGTAAGATTCTTGACATACTCTAATCCTTTTACAATACTAATCCAGAGGCTTCGGAAAGTTTCAGTTGTTATTTGTAACTAAAGTTTAACATTCCTACAAATTAACTACGTTAATTTATTTATGAAGAGATTTGAGCGATAAATTTGGTATAGAAGGTGTTGAACATTTTAGAACTACAGTTGGGTTGGGAACTAAGACAAATTTTATTGAGCCAAATATTTTATACTATTTTGAGTGCAGGACACCTTTTAGCTTCCGGACATACAACACAATCGGAATACTATGCTTCAAACAACAACAAATTTGTATCCATATCGCCATAGTAGACATCATGATCATTTCAAGAAATTTTCTATAAAAGAGGAAAGTTTGCAAAAACATACCAACATATGTTAATGAAGCTGAATGAAAAGTTTTGGTGGAATACTTCAACTTTGATGATTTTAAGGTAGTTAAAAGTACAAATATTTGACCTTTTATGTTGTTTATTTTCTTTTTTTGATTATTATACTTGGATCAAATAAATCTCTAAACTCAAAATCAATGCAGAAAATAAGTGAAAGAAACAAAAGTAACAAGATAAAACAAGAAGTGAATCATATTTGCGCCAGAAAAACTTTTCAAGCAGTGTCTTATGAAGCGGTGAGATATATGTATTTCTTTTGATTGATTATGGTTACATTTTCTTCAATAACATAATTTCATTTGTTTTGATAGAGGGACACAAACACTGAAAAAGAGCCAAACTTTCAAAACTTTGGAAAATGACTCACATGAAGACAAACGGACATTGAGTTACTAATACTTCTGCTGAAGTGAATGTACATGATTTTTTAATCTTTATTTATATAATGAGTTTTTAAAAATAAATATTGAAAGTTAAAGCTAGTACAACCTTTTTTGTAGGATAAAGAGAAATGTTGTAGCTGAAAAAATTCAATTGTCACAATCCAACCCACCGAGCCGTGCGGGCACCTACTCTAACACTTAGATAGGAGAACTCTTATAAAATATCATGCGGAAGTTTAACAGAATACCATTAATAGGCTAAAAGAGTTATGAAATCACTTTAATTATATTAACTCGAAAATTCCAAGGTTATTATAAGGAACAATCTAACAACCTCAAGGATACTAGTCTAAACAGGTACAAGATCTTCTAAATATACATAGTATAAATAAAGTAATGACACAGCTCCAACTATAAGGAATGAAGAGTAGAAACTGTTAGAAAATCATCTTTGTCTTTGCCTAATAAACATCATTGACCCTGTAACCAAACTATACCAAGTGGTATAGAAAGAGTAGTATCAGTACAAACAACACGTACTGGTAGGAATCATCGATCAACCCCATACCCACTGAATAATGTAAAGAAATCAAAAAGAAGAAAATATTCTTTTGAGGAAATAAACCGTCAAACTTTATGCACAAACGTTTATCATTCCTATTAACCACATTAAAGTCGTTCAAGCCTAACTCTCATCCCTTCTAGTTGGTCCACTGCAAACTCTAATATAGATAAAGCCTAACCCTTATATCACATAGAGGAGTTTCTGAACTACGGACCATTACTATCTGTCTAACCAGTCTACTATATTTAGCTTTCACACCAACACCTGGATCTGGAATAATTAACATTTCACTTGAAAGAAGAAAATATTTAGGTGGACTAAGGCTCCTCTCATAATTGTATTGGCACGCCATGGCAGGACCTATCCCACTTTGGCGGCCTTGACACAGCGGGATTCCTCCCGCCTGGGCGGCCTGCTCGAAGACAGAATATCCTAATTATTTCCAATTCTCCTATTAACATATGTACCAATAGGACACCATCAATAGATGACTCTAAGTCACTAATCCCACGAAACAACACATCAACGACTCTCCACTTGTTTACCCATGACCTCATACCTATGATGCAGATGCATCTAAAAGCCATAACATAATTCGAACATGCATATACAGGAACACATTATCAATTTACCATTTTAGGAGAAGTATATAATTTCACGGGGTAAATCTCTAATACAACAGTCAACATGGTAATATTTGGACCTTCGGTCCTTTCATATCAATTATTACATAGGGTGAGCATGCTTAATTATATTTGGGTAACTTTCTCTATCACCACCCATATAGTAAAGATCAATTCAACATATCAATTACTCAACTATAACAATTAAATGCATGATAAATATCATAATATTACTCAAATACTATTAAGAATTTCTCTATGATATAGACTAAACCATAGCCTACAGCCACAGGTAATCAAATATATTCATGGTAAGAGATCCATCAACACTAAGTCATTCATATTCACTCTTTATTTCATTATTCATATTACTCAAGTAATTCAGATGGAATAATCAACATAAACACAAGTAGTTATTTGTATAAACATATCCCTATATATACATCAATATCCATAATGCCCAAGTCTTTGAATTCTGTTATAATCAAGCTATTGTCTACACTTAATCTCACGAGAATCATTTGCCTTCTAAACAGTTTCACCAAGATTAACATTCAAATATTAGACTTTTATAACTAGTAACATAAAAATCATTATACACAACATATATTCCCACTCTAAACAACAATTCACAATCATTTAACCATCCAAACTCCATGCTCGAAGGCGTAGACATGAAATCTCCCATCAATCTACATTATATTAAGCAATGAGAACAAATTTATAACTATTCAATTGAGAAAACCTAGCCTACCTGGGCGCCAAGCAACTTTAGAAGGATTATAGCACGATCTCTAACTTCAGAAGGGAGAAATTATGGAGACAAGCCTGAATTCGTGGATTATAGCATTCCTTGCACTAGAAATCTCTTCTTTCTTTCTCTCCAAGCTTAGAATGACTTTTTGGGGGCTTCTAGGGTAACCCAAATAATGTACTTGCATACCAAAAAACTAATCCTACTCTTATGATGAATGAGATTCGTATACTTTTACTGTTGATATTTTTAGTAACGATGGGCTAGATTATTACAATAGATACTAATTTACCTCGTTGTTTGTTCCCGAATGACAATAAGGATGAGAGGGCACGAACCGATCTAAGAGTTTTTCGAAACCACTGATGAGAAACCATTACAACTTAGCTGAAAAATCACATCCTAGACTAACCCCTTTTACGTGAAATGTTATATCTAGAGTTATACTAACCCAAGTTCTATTTCAAAAGTTTTTATTGGATATTGTACCCCTCACATGTCATGATACCACCTTAATATTCTAAAATTCTATATCTCAAGACAGGAAATACCTCTAAACTACACAATTCATAAAGTTTATTGAAATCTATTCTAAACTGATATCTGGTCAACTCTCATACTAGGAAAAACTTTACCCAGGAACTTACACCCTAATCCATGTTATAACGAGCACACCATCTCCACTCAAAGAGTAGTAACCATAAAGTATCTCACGAATCAAATACAAGATTCAATACACCACAGTTAAGTGTGCAAGGATACGTATTCACAATTAATAATCGAGCATCGATCACATTCACTGACAATGATTCCATCATCAAAATCTCACCAAAAATGACCTCAACACCACTCTCTCACTAACAATGACCTCGATATCGCACTCTTCATCTCATCACAGTATCCATGAATAAAATGCAATTCTGCATGTTCACATATTAATGAGGAAACAACAGTTTGAAGCAATTCACAATCACAATGGGACTATCAAGGCACATCATAAGATTCACATCAATTTCAATATCAAGCATTTCACACTTTTCAATCACCATTATAGTGACACATTGCCTTTTTATTAACCTTGTTTATTCAATTCCTCTTTGATGTAAGGTACGGTAAGTCACTCTAAGCTATGCGTGTAAGGCCTTTCCATGAATGGCTAGTGAAGATTAAGGTTAACTCATATGAATACATAATCCATCACCTCGACCCGATAATATTACCCATATCAAAACAATAACCTTTATGCCAATTATCCACTAGGTTCTAAAAACACTAGACAACCATGACCAATCACACAATTAAGAATTTTACCCAGTATCTTAGCATAAATAAACATACACACTATAGGGATCTGTTCATCACCTACCTTAAACCAATAACATAATGATAAATAGAAACATCATTTTAGAAACAACTAAAGCATCAAGTTTCCATAAACTCAATCTAATAGTTAAAATAATTATGATATATAGACACACAATTTAGCAACCACTAAAGTATTGAGTTCTCATAAACTCAATCCAATAGTTAAAACAATCATGATCACAAGTACAACATAGCTCAAACTCTCAGTCTCAAGTCTTGACTCAATAAACATGGGACATCGTATTAAGGCCTTTAACATAATTCCAAGATCAACCCAACTAATGCATAAACAATAATTCAGCATCATATTGCTTAAAACCAGTTATGAAACATGTTAAGAAAATCTTTCATGACAATAAATTTTGCTATTATGCAACAATAACCCTTTTCTCACATGGTTCCCAACCAATTCTGACTGTCCTGAAATCATAGTTTCTCTACAGTCATAAATCATTCTTTTCCCTTACCATCTTTACCAATGATAAGTCCATCCATAATTATGAGACGTATTTTCTCACATAAGTATATCATTTAACACATCAAAAGTTTGTTCAATAATCACATTATAATTTATCACTAGACCAATGCACATAACCAAGTTATAACTCTTTTTTGAGAACAAGTACACAGAAACCCAAGCAATCACATCTCACATAATTTCAACTATTCAGGCAAGTACCTTTTACACTTAGATATTGATCTTAGACAACATAAAATTCATAACACATCGTATTATCTATGCAAGAAAAATTCACATGTCATATTATTCATGTAAACATAATTCACACATCGTCCATCAGGCAAATATCACTATACACAAAATCACAAAATTTGAAACCACATCATACAAGTAAGTCAAACTTATTAACTTAATTCGCTCTATGGATGATCATCCATTGATCATCCATGCACTTACATAGCCTCTATGGCTAGATACCAATTGGAACCTTCTCAGTTTTAATTTTTCTTGTTTGTGTTCCTTCTTCTGTGACAATAGTATCAAGTTTACTTCATTGCGATACCAATTGAAATATGCAGATACCAACTGGACTCAATCCATACCAAAAGTGATAAACCGCCATAAAAGGAGAGAAGAAATAGAATGACTTCCTAGAATGCTTCATAGCTTTCTAAAGATTATATGTGGACGTCAACACACAAATCCGAAGGAGTCTAATCCATACTTGTTCTTGTATTGAGAGACTGGTAACTTGAGCTCTGATACAACCTTGTCATGACCCAATCCATCAGGCTATGTTGACACCTACTCTAACACCTAGATAGGAGAACCCTTACAAAATATCATGCGAAAGTTTAACAAAATACCATTAATAAGCTAAAAGACTAATAAAATCACTTTATATTAACTTGAAAACTCCAATGTTATTATAAGGAACAATATAATATATCCAAGGATACTAGTCTAAATATGTACAAGAGCTTCTAAATATATATAGTACAAATAAAATAATGACACAACTCCAATCATAAGGAAGGAAGAGTAGAAGTTATTGGAGAATCATCTTCATCTTCACCTAAGAAACATCACTGACCTTGCAACCAGACTATATCAAGTGGCATAGCAAGAGTAGTATCAGTACAAACAACATGTATTGGTAGAAATCATTGGTTAACCCGATACCCATTGAATAATATAAAAAAATCGTTAAGAAGAAAACATGCTCTTGAGGAAATAAACCGCCAAACCTTTATGCACAAACTCTTATCATTCCCATTAACCTCAGTAAAGACGTTCAAGCCTA
Source organism: Solanum dulcamara (assembly GCF_947179165.1). Lineage (NCBI taxonomy): Eukaryota > Viridiplantae > Streptophyta > Magnoliopsida > Solanales > Solanaceae > Solanum > Solanum dulcamara. The sequence goes on along the minus strand of NC_077243.1, from coordinate 34,419,852 downwards.
ACTCTCATCCCTTCTAGTTGGTCTGCTGCCAACTCTAATACAGATCAAGCCTAGCCCTTCTATCACATAGAGGGGTTTTCAAACTACGGGTCACTACTAACTCTGTCTGACTAGTCTACTATCTTTAGCTTTCACACCAACACCTGACCCTAGAATAATTAACATCATACTTGAAAGAGGAAAACATTTAGATGGATTAAACCTCCTCTCATAATCATACTGGACCGCCATTATGGGATCTATACCACTCTAGTGGCCTCGCCACAACGGGATTCCTCCCGCTATGGCTGCCTGCCTGGAGATAGAATTTTGAATTCTTTCTAATTTCCCCATTTAACACATGTACCAATAGGATACTATAAATATCTGAATCTAACTCACTAATTCCACTAAACAACACATGAACGACTCTTCACTTGTTTACCCATGACCTCACACCTATGATGTAGATGCATCTAACACCCATAACATAATTTGGATAGGCATATATAGGAACATATTATCAATTTACCATTTCAGGAGCAATATAAGGTTTCATAAGGTAAATCTCAAATACAATAGTCAATATGATAAAACTTGGACCTTCGGTCCTTTCATATCAATTATTACACAAGATGAGCATGCTCAATTATATTTGGGTAAGTTTCTCTATCATCACCCATATAGTAAAGATCAATTCAAAAATGATATCTATATAATGGTTCTCTTATGAAACTCATACCCAATATATATATGAGTTGGACCATGACACCCGATCTAATATATGTGTTGTAACATTGCACCCAATCCTAAATATATATTGGAATGTGACACCCAATCTAATATATATGTTGGAATATGACACTCGATCCAATATATGTGGCAAAATGCGACACCCAATCCAATATTACAATCATGACTACAATCACAGTCCACAATGAATAGTTCACATACTTGCACAAACAAGTAACAGTTTCATTGAATGCAATTGTTCACAAATAGTCATTTCGTTGATTTCATTCTATCTTTCCCTTCATTAAAAACATTTCATCAAGCCTACTCTATTTACGACATCACTTTTAGTAGAGCAAGTTCAATATTATAGATTTCATGATCTTGGAATTGTAGACCAATCACAACAACATACCAATCACTCAACCACAATAATTAAATACATGGTAAACATCACAATATTACTCAAATACTATTAAGAGTCTCTCTATAATATAGATTAATCCATAAACTACAGCCGCATGTAATCAAATAGGTTCATGGCAAGAGATCTATCAACATTAAGTCATTCATATTCACTCTTTTATTTCATGATTTACATTACGTTAGTAATTCACATGGAATAATCAGCATAAACACATGTAGTTATTTGTATAAACACATCCTCTGTATACATCAATAACCCATAATCCCCAAGTCTCAGGATTCCGTTATAATCCAGTTGTTGTGTACACTTAAGCTCACAAGAATCATTGGTCTTCTAAATAGTTTCACCAAGATTAATATTTAAATATTGGGTCTTATCACTAGTCATATAATAATCATGATCCACAACATACATTCCCACTTTAAACAATAATTGACAAGCATTTAATCATCCTAACTCCGTGTCGAAAGCCTAGTCATGAAATTTTCCGTCTATCTAAATTATATTAAGCAATGGAAATGAATTTATAACTATTCAATTGAGAAAACCTAGCCTACCTGGGTGCCAAAATGTTTTAGAAGGATTATAGCATGATCCCTTATTTTTGGAGGGAGAAACTATGGAGACGGGCTTGAAATCTGTAGATTGTAGCCTTCCTTGTACTAGAAATCTCTTCTTCCTTTCTCTCCAAGCCTAGAATGAATTTTTGGGGGTTTATAGGGAAACCCTTATCTATTTTGGCACCTAAGGGAAAAATGAGATAATAAACATGCGTCCCTTTTAACTTATGGCCCGATGAATCCTGCTCTAGCGGCCAAATCCCGCCATAGCAGATCAGCATAGACAGTGCTTAGTAAAATGGGCATAATATTTTACTCCGAACTCCAAATGAGATAACTCGGAGGTGTTGGAAAGAAGACTCATAGAAATTTAATTTGACATAGTCATTTGGTGTTGATTCTAGTTTAAACTCAAGTCCGAAATTAAATTGGAAAGACACTTCTGACTTAACTTTGAGATATGGGCATCATACGACCTTAATTCAAAAATCTTGCACTTGCATACCAAGAAATTAATCCTACTCTTATGACGAATGAGATTCGTATACCTTTACTGTAGATATTTTTAGTAACGACGGGCTAGATCATTACAAAGATATTGAAGAGGATACCGATGTGGATCCTATTATTAATGCTACATTTTTACAAATAATGAAAGAAAAATCAAAGTACATTCTTGGTCAAGGATCCCGAAATAAGCCAACAAGTAGGATATCTAGAAATGAAATTCAAGAGAAACTTCAAGAGTGGGCATATTGCTCAATTTTGCAGATACCGGAAACGTGGTCCTATACCTCAGGCAAATGTTACCGAAGAACCTTTTGTGGCAATGATTACAGACATAAACATGGTTGAGAATATTGATGGATGGTGGGCTGATTCTGGTGCAAACCGTCATGTCTGTTATGACAAAGATTGGTTTAAAAAATATACTCCTTTTGGAGAGCCCAAAACTATCATGCTCGGTGATTCTCATACTATTCAAGTGCTTGGAACGGGAGATGTCGAATTGTGTTTTACCTCTGGAAGGATATTGACTTTGAAAGATGTACTTTATACTCCTTCCATGAGAAAAAACTTGATGTCTAGTTTTCTTCTTAATAAAGTAGGCTTTAAACAAATTATTGAATCTGATCAATATGTAATTGTGAAAAAAGGTATTTTTGTGGGAAAGGGGTATGCTTGTGATGAGATGTTTAAACTGAATGTTGAAATGAATAAAATTTCTACTTCTGTTTACATGCTTTCTTCTACTAATTTTTGGCATGCTCATTTGTGTCATATTAATGATCTTTATGTTAGAATCATGAGTAATTTAGGATTAATTCCAGTGATTAAAAAGAATTTTGAAAAGTGTGAAACTTGTAGTAAAGCAAAAATCACTAAAAGGCCTCATTTTAAAGTTGAAAGAAAAACTGATTTATTAGAATTAGTTCACACTGATATTTGTGAACTTGAAGGAATTTTAACTCGTGGAGAAAATAGATATTTTATCACTTTCATTGATGATTTTTCTAAGTTTACATATGTTTACTTAATGAAAAATAAAAGTGATGCTTTTGAAAATTTTAAATTTTTTCTCCATGAGGTTGAAAATCAGTTTGGAAAGAAAATAAAAAAAATTAGAAGTGATAGAGGCCGTGAATATGAGTCAAATGAGTTTAATTCTTTTGTTAGTTCATTGAGATTAATTCATGAAACTACTCCTCCTTATTCTCCTTCATCTAATGGTGTAGCGGAAAGAAAAAATAGAACTTTGGTTGAATTGACTAATGCCATGCTTATTGAGTCAAATGCACCTTTGAATTTTTGGGGTGAAGCTATTTTGACTGCGTGTTATGTGTTAAATCGAGTGCCTCATAAAAAGACTAAACTAACACCTTTTGAGTTGTGGAAAGATCACAAGCCAAATTTGGGATATCTAAGAGTTTGGAGTTGTCTAGCCTTTGTGAGGCTAATGGATCCCAAAGTTACAAAATTGGGTAAGAAAGTTACTACTTGTGCTTTTCTTGGTTATGCTTCAAATAGTACAGCCTATAGATTTTTTAATCTTGAAGATAATATTGTAATAGAATCAAGTGATGCTATTTTTCATGAAAATAAATTTCCTTTTGATTCTAAAAATAGTGGGGGTCAAAGAATTGAACAAAATATTTTATCACTACCTAGTTCTTCTTCTTCCATTTTAAAAAATAAAGAAATTGATGATTTTGAGTTAAGAAGAAGTAAAAGAGCTAGAGTAGAAAAAGATTTTGGGCCTGATTTTTATGTTTTTAATGTTGGAGATGACCCTTTCACTTTACAAGAAGCTTTATCTTCGCATGATTCTATTTTTTGGAAAGAGGCTGTAAATGATGAAATGAAATCACTAATTTCTAATAAAACTTGGAAGTTAGTTGATTTACCACCAGGTTGTAAAACAATTGGTTGCAAATGGGTCTTACGAAAAAAGTTAAAGCCAGATGGATCAATCGATAAATATAAGGCTAGACTAGTTGCTAAAGGATTTAAGCAACTAGAAGGCCTAGAGTTTTTTGATACGTTTTCTCCGGTTACAAGAATTACATCCATTAGACTTTTAATTGCTATGGCTGTAATTTTTGATTTGCATATTCATCAAATGGATGTAAAAACTGATTTTTAAATGGAGAACTTAATGAAGAAATTTATATGGAACAACCTGAAGGTTTTGTTGAAGCAGGCCAAGAAAGCAAAGTATGTAAACTTACTAAATCCCTATATGGCTTGAAACAGGCACCAAAGCAATGGCATGAAAAGTTTGATTCTTGCATGATTGAAAATAATTTTAAAACAAATGAGTGTGATAAGTGTATATATCATAAGTCTTGGAATAATACACATGTTATTATTTGTCTATATGTTGATGATTTATTGATCTTTGGCTCGAATATGAATGTTATTAATGATACTAAGAACATTCTTAGAAGCCATTTTGATATGAAAGATCTTGGTGAGGCAAATTTTATTCTGGGAATAAAAATTACTAGAACATGTGATGGAATTTTCCTTGACCAGTCACATTATGTTGAGAAAATTTAAAAAAAATATAATTTTCTTGATTGCAAGCATGTTTTAACTCCTTTTGATTCAAGTGTACACTTATTTCCTGTTCAAAGTGAAAATGATGTGATAAATCAAAAAGAATATGCTAGCATAATTGGAAGTTTGAGATATGTGACTGATTGCACTAGGCCTGATATTGCATATGCAGTAGGAGTACTTAGCAGGTTTACTAGCAAACCAGGTAATGAACATTGGCATGCTATAATAAGAGTTATGAGATATTTAATTGAAACAAAAACTTGTGGTTTGTTCTATAAAAAATATCCTGCTGTACTTGAAGGCTTTTCTGATGCAGATTGGAACACTCTAGCAGGTAATTCTTGTTCTACCACTGGTTATATTTTTAAATTGGGTGGTGGTGCTGTTTGTTGGAAATCAAAAAAACAAACTATAATTGCTAACTCTACCATGGAGGCTGAACTAATTGCTTTAGCTTCAGCTAGTGAGGAAGCGAATTGGTTAAGAGATTTATTATTTCAAATACCTTATTTTGAAAAACCAATTCCTCCAATTTTAATTCATTGTGATAGCACTGTAGCAATTGGTAGAGTTCAAAATCGTTATTACAATGGTAAATCCAGACCTATAAGGAGGAAACACAGTAATGTAAGATCGTATTTGACAAGTGGTACCATTAATGTTGATTATGTCAAATCTTGTGAAAAATCTTGCAGATCCTCTTACTAAGGCCTTAACAAGAGAAAAGGTCTAGAGCACATCGAGGGGGATGAGATTGAAGCCTATAAATCCATGAGTCATATATGAGGAAATCCAACCTGGAGACTAGAGATTCTATAACCAGGTTCAATGGAAAAAACGAATCATATGATAACTTGTTGTGAAAAAAATGCACTATTTTTTATTCCCTCCCTATGATGTGAGTGCATTGTTTCCTGTAGTGAATTGTGGAGGTTGAGTTTAAAAAACTCTTAATGAAAATCTGTAGCCTGTATGGGTGGAGTGTTAAATTTACAGAAGCACTCTCGACAGATTTCACTTATGTGAGTATGGAAGTAGGCCGCTTCCTATGAGAATTAGGCTTATTCTCAAAAGCACTCATAAAACCGGGATAGCACAAGGTCGTAATGTGCTGGCTTATAAAGCTCGTGACAATACCTTGATTACTATGTGTGAGCAGTAATATTTTATGTCCCTTAAGCAGTCATAGTTCAAGTCTGAGACCACTACGACTCTGGAGTAAAAGTTATTGTTTCACTAAGTAGAGGTTCAATGCAGAGCACACCTTCATTATGTATAGTAATCTTCCTTCAGCTGATAAACTCTCTTATACAATATTAAAATGAGTGGGGGATTGTTAGTGTGATCATTTTAACATTTTAGTAAATTGCAATTTTAGCAATTGTCCATTGATGACATTTAATGTCATCTTTATTATTCTTTCTTTAGTGTATAAAAATGTCTTTCATTATCATCTTTATTTAGTGCAAGACTAAATCATTCCATTATGTATTTTTAATCTAATTATCACTAATAAGTGGTGCACTAAATCATATTATTATGTATTTTTAATCTAATTATCACTAATAAGTGGTGCACTAAATCATAATGGTGCACTAAATTATAATGGTACACTAAATGATGACAATGATGGCATTCTATCATTTTTCATCTTTGTATGATTTTTTCTCATATAAATAGAGAGGTCTTCTTTGTTTTGAATAAAAGATAAGAGAGAAAAAATTGAGAGAGTTAAGTTTATATAAAAAAGAGAGTTCTTATTAGTTGAAGGGAGGTGTTCTTTGTGTAGAGCTTTAAACTCAACTCTTGTCCAGAGTTTGTTGAGTTACATTTTTGTGATAAGACTGTTGTATCCTGGAGGGGACAAGTCAAGAGGACTACTGCTGGACCAGTGAAACGATTTACTGTAGTGGGCTTGAATCTCCTTAAAGAGAGCGAGATATCCGCGCCTTAGCCAAGAAGTGAAGTTAATTTCTTCATTTTATTTTTCAATTATAATTTGTAATCTTATAATTTCACCAACATTTTTTTTTGCCAGTACAAACATGTAGAAGTATTTAACTTTTTAGAAGTAGTAATATATCTAGTGCATCAATCTTATGTATTGACCTTTGCAAATTTATATAATTCTTAATCTAAATATTTGCTAAAATTTCAAAATGAAATGTGTATTGTGTATGTAGTAACTTGGGGTATTGAAAATATGTGATTTTTTTGCAAAAAATGTTGTTGCTAAAAGCCTTCCTAACAAATCACAAACTAAGTTTTTGCCAAATTTTTGCAACAACTAATTTTGTTGGTAGAAATTTAATGTCGAGAATTTTTTATAAGCCACAACTATACGAATGTAAGGCAACAATATTTTTTGGGCATCAATATATTTTTTTGTTGCAAAACTTTTTGCATTGGCGTTTATTGCTACAACATGCAACAACATTTGTATTGTTGCCAAAAGTACTTTTGATGTAACATCCAATAGGGGTGTACATGGATTGGGTTGGTTCAGATTTTTTATAAACCAAACCAAATCATTTGTGTCGGGTTATTAAATCTATAAACCAAACCAAACCAATAAAGTCGGGTTTTTCGATATTAATTTTTCTCGGGTTTTTTGGGTTATTCGGGTTTTTTCGGGTTTCTCGGGTTTTCATAGTATCTAATAAAAAACAAAGAGCGGTGCTTCTTAAAAAGAATTATAGTATAAAATATCAACATATAAGATGGAGGAAGAACACTGTTTGAAGTTTTAACTTTATAATATAACTTTATAAGATGGACTTTTTTTGTATATTATTTAGATGAGTTTCTCAAGTCCAAACCTAAATGTAAGAAAGAAAAAACAATTATGAATTTTTTTTTAAAAATATTTATAAATTATATTTTAATAAATATTTTTATGTATAACATAATTTAAGAGTAGTATATCTATAATCGGGTCGATTTGGGTTCGGTTTGACTTTTTTTAGTTAAAATCAAACCAACCCTATAATGGTCGGTTTTTTTTTTCAAACACCAAACCAAGTCAAACCAAACCACTAGTCGGGTTTTTTTTCCGGTTTGATTTGGTTTGTCGGTTTGGTGCGATTTATCGATTTGCCCTGTACAGCCCTAACATCCAATATATAGCAACAAAAAATATTTTTGGGAAATGGCTTCTTTTTTATGGTGATATTAAATCCCATTGCATTAGTAATACTTAGAAAGTTATAGTATTAGTAATACACACCTTAATACAATTTACATTAGTTATACATAGCATGAAATAGTGTATCAAACAAGGTACTAGTAATACACCAAATTAATGCATGGATTATTTTTACTAATTCACTCTACGAGCGACCCCCTAGTGAGTTATAGGAGTTCTTAAAATTAACAATTTTTTTAAAAAAATTTGTAGATTTTTTCCACACATTTTCTATTATATTTATAGTTGATTTGACCTATATATGCATAGTGTAGAAAAATAGAATGCTATATGATACTTTTTCAATAGTATTTTTTTTTTTAAAAACACACACATCCAAACTCTATTTAAAAGAAACTTTGAATGAACTTAAAATTCATCCAAACTTTCTTTTTTCCCCCTCTCATATTTAAGATCTATAATTCGTATGTAATTTTTCACTTTTTGAAAAAAATGTCCAGTGAGAAAACTGTTAGGATTTTATTATTTTGAAATAGTGAAGTTGTTCAAGATAATACCATTATCCATTATAATTGTCCACCACAAGTCAATGCTAGATTTTCAATTACACTGAACTACTAAACAATATTTATTAAAAAAAAACAAGAATTTAAAAGCACGATTTTAACTTGACTGTAATAGGGAGACGTTTAATATCTTTTTCGTCGCTAGATTTAGTAAATTATTGTAAATTAAATTCAAGAACGATGATTCCTGATAGACTTTTTGAGGGTGCCGATTGATTATAAAGATCAAATTAAATTAACAATATTTGAAATTTATACTAAAAATAATTATAGGACTGCCGACATATTTTACCTATTCGAACTGAATTCCATCCTACTTATGTTGAAAGTCTCACTTACTCAAACTGAAGTCCATCTTACTCATGTTGAAGTCCACTCTTACACAGGTTGAAATTTTGTTTACTCAGCATAGTGCTTCTTGACACAAATATTTATCAAAATTTTCTTACTAATCAAATCAAACTTATCAAGAAAGAGAGTGACAATAGCTATTTTTATCTGTTGTTGTTGTGTCACTATTTCTCAGGTTATGATAGCATCTATTATACCCCATCAGTAGGTAAGTCTAACCCCTACCCCTGAATCAAAAGCAATGGGCTACTAAGTGAAAAAGAAATAAACGAAACAGAAATAATAATAGCAAGAAGAAAGAGGAGCCGCCAAAGGAACACAACCAAAGAACCATCTCCAAGACCTGACATCAGTCAGTAATTGAGCATCTAAACAAAATAAGAGGACAAGGCTTTTACAATTACAAAGTAGGTATAGACCGTCTTTGAATACAACATAAATACTAGCCTAGCCAAAATAGATGGAAATCGGCAACTCCGGACGCCAGAAGTTCACCCAATCCACAAATGCAAGCTGCCCGCACTAAGTCCAAATCACCGGCGATAACCCGTACTATGATCTGCAGGGTGCAGAAGTGTAGTATGAGTACCAAATTAATGGTATTCAGTGGGCATAGACTGACTGAGCTCCATAGATAAATCAAGTATAGATAACATATAATAAGATAAATACAACACAAGTTACTAATTAGGAGCTAATACAAGATAATACAAAAAATAAGAGCAAACAGATATGGTACATAGAGTAAAGAATAGAGTCAAGAAACACACCTGAAAGCACAAAACAACAACCTATTTAAAATAAGAAGGCGCTATAGGAGTCAACTAAATAAGAACGGAATGCTGAGTGTATGCTGAGTGTCACTGCTAATCACATGACTACCTAGAAACTAATCCAACTCAAACTAGTAGGAAATACCAATCAACAAATACAGACTAAGACCCCCCCCCCCCCCCCCCCCCCCCGAAAAACCAATTGCATATACAACAATGGATAAATACAAGTATAATCACACTTTTAAAAAAAATTAAACGACCCAACAGGCTGATTTTATTTAATAAAAGAATATATACAAAATGGACTTAGCCGAAAGTGCTAAGCCCAAAAGAAATCAGCAAAGAACAAAACAAAAGCAAAAAGCAAATAAACAAATTAGGAAAGTGGAAAAGGACAAAAGTCCCTCTAGATTCCTCCTAGCATCATCTTCTTTGGAACCCCTCTTTCATCAGTGAGCTATTGGAGCTCCAAATCAAACTTGAGCTTCCAACTGGGTCTCCATGAAGCTCGTCTCGCTCGATTAAAACCAATAAATCAGCAGCAGAGGACGAAACGGAAGCATTGGAAGTTCGAATCTTTGTATACCAGGAAGAACATGTAAAATCTGAATCGATATTAACTCCTTTGACAAGGTTATTGTTGCTCTTTCTTCCATTGTTGGTCTCCAGATGAAGGAAACTCAACAGAACTTGCAGCTGCGGCTCCTCTTCCTCGAGCGTTCCGCTTTCTCAACCAAATCGGAGCTGAAGCTCGATTCAATTAGGTGTAAGTTTTCTCTCAAAATGCCTTGGTATTGTACGTACTAACTTCCATTGAAACGTCATCTCGATCTATCCATGATAAATGATAATACTCTTTTTGCTCAACTTTCTTCTTATAGACTCGATGTCGATCCAAGATCGTATAGATTCTGTGGATAGAGTATTGTTGGTAATCTATCAATTTAGCCTCAGGTTAGTTGAAATTAGTTTCTCTTCTAAGATCCAAACTTCAGTGGGTTCAACCCCAAAACTAGGATTAATACCACCACCAAAGCTTAAATCCTTAAAGAAAACTAATTTCGGACATCATTTTGCGAGGCTTTGCATAGATTTCTGGGATTTGCATTATTGTACAGCTTGTGCAAAGTATTTATGAACTTCAGCAACCAGTCAGGTACACTTTGAACCCAACCAATTTCTCTCTTCTCTGTCAGACTGAATTATTGAAATAAGCAATTTCGAAATTATTCTGCTATGTGGATTGTGAAATAATAAATCTACTATAGATGTTAATTAATATCTACAATCTACGAGTCCTAATTTTATACCATACGAAACACCCCAAACTCTCACCAGCTACATGATATATCAACCAACTAAATTTCATCCGGACATCATACAATGTGTATCAGCTTTATCATCTAATGTAGCTTTATTATTCACCAATATCATCTGTAAAGAGTATTCAAAACAAACCATTTACAATCTTATTGTGTTTGATTGCCTTATCCTCAACTGTAGAGTGCCTTGTTTATCTAAGATGATAAATCTTTTGGTTATATCTGGAACCTCCTAGAAAAATCTAAATTCATATGTACCTGCAAAAAGAAAAACCAAGTTAGCAAAAAAGCCAACAAGAGTATTTCCCTCCCTTAATGAGTGTTGTACTCTTACTGATAAATAATTCCTTAATTTGTTGATGGAATTGACCTTCATTGTCACATTCCAAGGTATTTCCCACTCTCCATTAAGCATATATACCAAAGCAAAAGAGTCAGTTTCAATTATAATGTTTGAAAAATTATTTTCCAAACAACATTGAAGACCTTCTCTAATAGCAATAGCTTCAGCAACTAGATTAATAGAATCAGGAATCCTCACTCCCTTAGCAAATACCAGCTCTCCTTCATGATTTCTGATACAAAAGGCAGTAGCACCAGGCCCATTTAGAAGCCCCGTGTGTATTACATTTCCAACACCCACCTGGTGGAGGATAACATTTAACCCATTTAGAAACAAACCTAGGTCTGAAAATATCCAATAGAGCAACCATATGAGGCCAAGTGGAGGGAACATCGATAGATTGAAACTTAGGTTCCCACCATATAAATTTTTCAATATACTCCCTATTTAATAACATATTCTTCCACAATTGAGAACCACCTTTCCACTGAACAATAGTTGGAATGTGCTTCTTGCAGTATTTGTTTCACATAAAATTTGTCCATAAGGTATTTTGAGTCCTGAATCTCTACCATAATTTTGCATACATTGCTTTAGAAACATCAAACATGGATCTAAAACCCAAACCTCCTTCCTGTTTAGGTAAACACACTTTCTCCCATGCAACCCAGTTTTTATTCTTGCCTGTAATTTTGTTACTCCAAAAATATTTAGCAAACATCCTATAAAATTCTTTAATCACGCAAATAGGAGGAACTATCTGTAGCACACTAGTGATAAGAACTTCTTTTCCTCCATATGACAACATATTCCCTTTCCAAGATTGAAGTTCTGCCTTCACTTTCTTTATAAACTCTGCATAATATTCCTTCCTTTTTCTGGAGTGGGTGATAGGAAAACCTAAATATTTCAAAGGAAATTGACCTCTAGAAATACCTGTGCATTCTTCCACCAATTGTATATCAGCAGCCCCTACACTTTGATGTAAATAAAAAGCATTTTTCTCTTTGTTGAATTTCTGACCTGACTGGACTTCATACTCCTGCAAAATTGACACTATTCTCTTCAAAGAGTAACTTTTAGTCGAAGAAATATAATAGCGTCATCTGCGTAAGCCAGATGATTAAGCTTAGCACTCAACTTTGGTGAACCATACCCCACAAATTGATCATCCTCAAACAAAGCATTTAGGCCCCTGGAAAGCACTTTTGCTGATAAGATAAATAGAGCAGGAGATAAAGGATCACCTTGTTTCACTCCCCTAGTGGAATGAAAAAAACCATATGCTTGGCCATTGATCAAGACTGAATACCAGTTGTTGGAGATCAATCTACAAATCAAATCAACAAACAATTTTGAAAAGCCCATTTTCCTTAAAACTTTCATTAGAAAGAACCAAGATACTCTATCATATGCCTTGGTCATATTAAGCCTTAGGACCACATTTGCTGGTTTACCCCTCTTTCTGATGTTAGTGACAATCTCTTGTGTCAAAAGTACATTTTCAGTGATGTTTCTACCTTTAACAAAGCCTGATTGATTGTGGGAGATCAATTTGGGTAAATAAGCTTCAATTCTGTCACGAACAACCATGGATATAATCTTATTAATGGAATTACTCAAACTAATTGGTCTTAAATCAGAAAAGGATTGAATTTGTTCCTTCTTAGGTAATACGACCAAATTAGTGTGAGTAATTGATTTAGGAAGTGAATTACCTCTGAAAATATCTTGTACCTTTCTGAAAATATCATTACCCACTGTATCCCAGCAACATTGATAGAAAGCACCGGATAAACCATCATGACCATTTGTACTATCGCCATTTAGATTGTAAACAACTTTTTTGATTTCCTCAAGAGTTGGTTGCCTACAAAGATTTATGTTATCTGCCTCACTGATAATTTCAGGAATGTTACTTAATAAGGAAAACTCTGTAGCATCTCTTTCTTATAAGAATTGAGAATGATAAAAGTTTACTGCCTCTACTGCAATTTCCCCTTCCTCCTTAAGCCAATTCCCCTGATTATTCTGAATTTTTTGCAGTTAGAGCTTCTTTATTCTTCCCTTCACAATACTATGGAAGAATCTTGTATTTCTATCTCCATTATCGAACCAATCATATCCAGCCTTTTGTTGTTAGAGGATTTCTTCAAAGTGCAAATATCTCTTAAATTCAGCTTGAACTCTTTGAAGCACTTGTCTGTTTTCAGCACTGGATGTTCTTCGAACAATTTTTCTTTAACTTTGATAATATCTTCCCTGATAACTGGTTGCTTAAAAATATCACCATAAGTATCTTTTCTCGATTTTGTCAAAGCTGTTTTCACTCTTTTTATATTCTCCTTGAAGGTTATGGATGGGTTCAAAGACTCATTTTCTACCCAGTTCTGCCTTACCACATCAATAAAGGATGATTTTTCAGTCTAGAATTTAAGAAACCTAAATGGTTTCTTATACCTGGTTACACCTTCTCCACAAGTTAAAAGCATAGGGGCATGATCAAACCCTGTTCTAGCTAGATGCTCCAGTTCCATGTGATTAAACCAATCCTGCATTTCTAGATTAGAAAGAATTCTATCCAATCTTTCAAAGATACACTCATTATTAGCTCTACCATTCCACCAAGTAAATGGGTTGCCTCTAAATTGTATTTCATTTAAATCACATAGTCTTCATGATCAACATCATTCACAGGTAAACCACCTATTTTCTCTTCTGCATTCAACACAACATTGAAATCCCCTCCAACTAACCATGGACTTGTCATTCCAGTAGCTGATTGGAAGATATCTGATTGGAAGATATCTTCCCATCACATTTGTCTTTAATCAGCATTACACTTATCATAAGCTAATGTAACAAATAAACTATGATCATGACTTTGATGATGTAATTGCAAAGTTAGTTGTTGCTCAGTTTCCTTCACCACAGTAGTAGTAAAATCATAGTTTGTAAAAAACCAAATTTTAACATTATAATTATAAGTAGCCAGAGGCATCCTCAGTCTTCTCCTATATTTGTTAATATGTCTAGAGTTCTGAAAAGGTTCCAATAGTCCAATAAAAATGAACCTCTGGAAATTATGAAGCATCTGAACTCAATGAAAGGCTTGTTGAGACTTCACAGATCTAATATTCCAACTTAGAGCCTTCATATCTCTTAGTCACTGATTTAACTCTCTTCAAATGAACTCTGGTTGGCTGAGTATTTTCTCCATTGCGCTCATTTTTCCCCTTTCTGGCACCTTTTAAAATCTTTGGAGATATAACAGCTTCAAGAGGCACATAATCCCATGTATCCTTTGAGCAGTGGCGGACCCAGGATTTTAAATAAGGGGGTTCAAAATCTAAATAACTATACACACGAGCTAGTCGAAGGGGGTTCGACATCTACTTTATATACATAAAAAATTATTTTAACCATGTATAAATAGTACAATTTTCCGCCGAAGGGGGTTCGGATGAACCCCCTCGGCATAAGGTGGATCCGCCACTGCCTCTGAGTCCTCGATTTCAATAACACCTTTAGCAATATGGTTCTCTTCTGATTCAAGACCCTTCACTTCTTCTAAATTATGAAACACAATATCATGTAAAATTCTATTAGGAGACTCCATTTGAATCATTTGGGACTCATCTATTTGAAATGCATTAGGAACCTCCACAATAGACAACTCCACTTTTGAAACATAATCTGCTTTGCTGAGTATCAAGTCCTTCTGTTGGTTGTTTATATTTCTGCAAACTGCATGTTCATATAAATCAGTAGCATTAACCTTAATCTCATTGCTCTTTTGTTGTACTTCATCTCGATCTACATTAATGTTGCTGGGCTCTTAATCTTGCCCTTTAACTGCACCTATGACCTCAGTCTCATTACTATTCTTCTGTACTTCATGTCTATCTACATTGGTGTTGCTGGAAATTGTATTCTGCCCTTTATCTGTATTATGACTTGAATCTTATTGTTCTTCTGATGTACTTCATCTCCTTTAATATGTTTCTAAGTATTTGTTGTTCTTTGTTGCGCATGTTTATCAAGAACAATTGTATCATTTTTCTTACCAAAGGACCTTGTGATCCACTCTTTCGAAGGTTCCCCTTGCTGGTATATTCCTGCATCCTTATTAGTCTTCTTATTCCTACTGATTTCCTGCTCACTTATTGCTTGTAAGTTCATTTCTTTATCCTTTTCCTCTCCATTTTGTGTAAGAGCATTAAATTTTTTCTTGATTGCTTTAGGTAGCTAATATTTAGGAGGTCTTAAATCTTTCACCACATCTCAGTGTCCAGGGTCACCAACCACCCTATCATTTGACAAGAATCTAGCTTTATCTTTTTGAAATCCATGCATATAAGGGAGTTTGGGGGGAACATGTTAGGGATCTGAATGATTAATACCGCCACCCCTATCATGTTGAAAATTTTTCAGATCTCTAGGTTGTGGTATCTTGTGCATTTTGCATTCCTCATTACTATGCCTTTGCATTTTGTAATCAAAACAATATTTTGGAACATAGTCGTATTTAATAGAAACCATGTTATATCTACCTACCCAATAACTTCATTCTCTATATTCATTAGAACAACCTTAGGGAAATTCTTTTTCAAATCCACTAGCACCTTCACACGAGAACAACTAGGCCTAGATTTATTGATAGTGGCTTGATCAATTTGTATAGGTTTACCCACGACAGTAGCTAAAGAGAACAAACATTGTTTGACAAAGAAAGCAGGCAATAGGTTAGGGAAAGAGATCCACACCATGACCATCGAGGTTTCTTCGTTAACCTTAAACCTAGAATATATCAATGTGCGCATTAGGTAAGAATACCCGTCTTTGCATTTGATATAGAAAGCTCTCTTCAAAAGCATATTAACAAAGTCCTTATGTTTTGTCAAACGTATGAGGATATGCTTAATACGAAATAGACCAATTTGACAACTACCCTTAACATCACGTTGTTGAGGAATTATCCTCCTCAATTCTTCCAAATCACTCCAATCATGCGTAAATTTTGCAATCACTGCAAATTGAAGCTCTTCAACTTGGTTCATCCTGTCAACCTCTTCCTCTGTCCATTTGATTTTTGGAATACCCCCAACAATTGTAATATCTCTTCTAAGACTGTCATGACTTTGTTGAGCTGATTGGTTAAGAGATTCTTCAAATGATATCTCTTTGGGAGACTAGGGTTTACTAGTTTAGTTGCACCGGAGGATCTTGAAGGTAAAGGAGGAAATTCTGATGTAGATGTTAGTAAAGTATCCATCAGAAAACATAACCCCAAAAGGTACAATCAATGACAAATATACCCCTAGCCCCCATAAAACCGGAGGACCAAACAATAAACAAGTATGTGGGTGATAGGCGAAGCAAATTAATGCATATACTAAAAATCAGTAACATCATCAGTGAGTCTCAGAGATCATCAACAAATATATATATAGACCTACCCTAACCCTCGACCTTCTAGGTGGGACCTATTTAGCTCCCTCATTTGATTCGGGGGGGTAACAGTTAGAAGGGCTCATAAGGGACATGGATAGTTCGTATAAACTGACTGGGCCAGAACCAAGTCTTATACATAACATGTATCATCCCCGTAGTTGTTCTGGAGAGTGAGTAGCTAAGCCGATTTAGAAAAAGGCGAAACTACGCCAAATAGTCAAGTACAGGCTAAAGGCATCCAAGATGCAATTAATGTAGAAATGGACGCCGCCTCTTTGACTATTAATAAAAATTGAATGCATCCTCGATGCCTCTGATACTACCAATATAAAAGGAGTATGTTCTAGACGCATCATAAGTCTCAAAACCAGTAAGCCATCACCAGCCTCCAAACAAGATACACATATTCTAAAATATTACATCAAGTCTCTCCATACTATCAAGTCAAAGGAACTAAGCAAGGATCCACTCGCTCTTCGAATACAGCCTTAGGCCCAACAATAGATAATAGACCTTAGGAAATCACAAGCCTACGGCTAAACATAAAAGCTAAGTAATCGAAAAATGGCTCAAAATCAGAGTGGGGGAGAAATATCTCTAGGATTGACGCCTGTTACGACCCAAACTAGGGTCAAGTTGTGACACGGCGATCGGGATGCGAAGGACCCCAGCCAAGCCATCTTAGCATTCATTGCATTCATAAGGTAGAGAACATGATAATAAGATGTAAACGGAAGTAATAAACTTAAGGGAGTGGGACTAAGAGAAATCAATTCAATAGACGTCCAACACGGACTACATCATTTAGCCGGCTAAACATGCCTCTAGTCTAGTCTTTGATGGGGGCTTAGGAAAAGTTCCTTGCTCACCCTAACAATAGAAGAAATTCAAGTCAAAAATAAGAATAAAAGTCATGTCCTCGATAGAATGAGGACTCACCAACTCCTTGAGAATCTAGGTAACTCTAGCCACGAATAAGATGGTTGTGAGTGTCGTGCATCCCTACATTATGAGACAACATAGGAAAAATATGCATTAGTATGTTTGAATTTACTAAGTATGTGAGGTATGCATGAAAAAGTAAATGAGCGTAATCAATATGGCATAAGATGCATGACCAATCATAATGAACATGAGTAAGGCTTAAAACATTTGAAAACATATAAAACTCATGGTCAATGCATATCGTAAAATTTCATCTCATAACTTGACATTCAACTTGTGTGGGATAAGACCTTTAAATGACATTTAAGATCATGCGAGCTATTACATGAAATCTGATGGAACCTCATCGAGAAGGGGGAGGCTACCTTGCCAGGGTATACTCCATCGTGGTACTCATCTCATCTCAACTTGACTATGCTATATGTGGACCCACAAGCTAGGCCATGAAGGCAAACTATGCGGGCAATGTATTTTGGGACTTTTGGTTGCAACTAGGATTTCCTTGGGTAATTAACTGCATTATCAGATCGAATCCCACCTAGAATCCCTCTTGGTGCTTAGTCAATATCCCAACGAAAACTCATATAATATGATCATAACATAATAAAGAAAGATAGTAATTGCCTATCGATCCATCTTTATAAAACATTAGGAATAGCTCATTAACTTAGTGATTTATAAGAATCCATAACTTCAGTGAGAATTGTACTTATCACCATCTTTAATATGATTGTGTGAGAATTGAACTTATCACATAATAATAACTTCTTTGATCATCATCAACTTTCATCATAAAATCATAATCTCAATTTTAAATCATAGAAACTTTTATTGAGAATCATTAAACTCATAAAATCATCTTTAACTTTTATAATCATAACTTGAAAGTAGCTTTATGCATGAGCATTCATAATTCAACTTAAATTCATGCAATTTATAGGAAAACATGCATGTAATGATCTTTGATAGCCTTTAAAAATAGAATTAAATCATCCCAATGCAATTCATCAAAACTAGGGTTCATAATTCAATTGAAATTGAATAAAAACTTGAGAGAACATTGGGACTTCACGGGTAGAAGGAACCCATGAATCAATCCCCACATACCTCGAATGAATTCACTTAGAATTGAAGAAGAATCTTGAAGAAATCTGAAAACCCTAGTGTGAACTTGACGAGAAACCTCGAGAGGATTCTTTGGTCTTGCCTTAGAGAATTTTAGGAGAATGAATTGTGAATGAGGGAATTTCAAGGAATTGGGCATTTATAGGGTTGAACTTGGCCCTAATTGTGTCTAGGTTCATTGAATCAAACTTAGGCAATGACACAAATACCCCTCATTAAATCTGAAATTTGACACTAAG
This sequence comes from Solanum dulcamara, assembly GCF_947179165.1. Taxonomy (NCBI): domain Eukaryota; kingdom Viridiplantae; phylum Streptophyta; class Magnoliopsida; order Solanales; family Solanaceae; genus Solanum; species Solanum dulcamara. The sequence goes on along the minus strand of NC_077243.1, from coordinate 34,400,825 downwards.
AGATCCTTTTCTACAGGTCGTAGAAGGATTGACGAGTCGTCAAAATGACTTGTCCTGCAGGTCTGGGGAAAGTCCTGATTTTCGAATCTCTGAAATTTGGAAGCGGGTCATTCTATGACCCGTAAACTTCATTATGACTTGTCAAATCCATCCGTCCTACAGGTCCCAAAACTTGCAAAAATATAGGTCTCTGAAGTTTTGTTATGAGTTGTTTCTACGACACAGAACATCTTCTACGGACCGTCCTGTTAAGTCGTAGACTTGACCTTGAGGGACTTCTAAAACTTAGCATCAGGAATCTTCCTATGAGTTGCATCTACGGGTCGTCGAGAAGATTACGGGTCGTTAACATGAGTTGTAAGGCCTTTCTTTGAGTTGGTCATGATCAACTGCTAAGGGTCACTCCATGACTCGTTCCTATGAGTGGCAGAGTGATTTGTATGCTGAAGTAAGTCAATTTTTTTTGAGGATTTCTTTTGGATTCCAACTCTCCAACTTCCGGGGTCGTACAATATCTCCTTCTTGGGAGCATTCGTCCTTGAACGAGATTAACTTATCATATGAAGGACACGGAAGGAGGACTAGCAACCCAACATGAACATGATGATATCTTAAAATGCATGGAATATGAAAACTTCAACTTAACATAAAATCATAACTTTAAAATCAACTTCCATGAACATGCATGCATATGAATGACATAGGAGGAACTGAATACGTAAGAGTTCAATTAACTTGAATAAGAACAACTTACTACTTTAGGCTTGAGTGGGGTAAAAAGGTACGGGTATCGTTTCATCATATCCGCCTCCGCTTCCCAAGTCGCACTTTCTACTTGTTGATTCCTCCATAACACCTTGACGAACACAACCTCTTTGTTCCTTAACTTCTTAACTTGCCGGTCTAAAATCTCTACCGGAACCTCCTTATAAGTCAAATTCTCTTCAACACTTACATTTTCCAATGGTACAATGGAATTTGGATCATTCACAAACTTTCTTAACATAAATACATGAAACTCCAGGTCAACTATAGCTAACTTAAGTGGCAAATCTAACTCATAGGCCACCTTACCAACACTTCTCAATATCTTATAAGGTGCACCATATCTAGGACTTAGTTTCCCTTTCTTACTAAAATGCATTACACCCTTCATGGGTAAGCCTTCAAATAGGCCCACTCATCCACCACAAATTCAAGTTCTCTTTTCCTAATATTTGAATAAGACTTTTGATGACTTTGAGCCATCTTCAACCTCTCCCTTATGAGTTTTACCTTCTCCATATCATCTATCATTAAATATGGACCAATCAAGTCCATCTCACCCACTTCAAACCATCTCATCGGGGATCTACACCTTCTCCCATACAATGCTTCGAAAGGAGCCATTTGAATGCTAGAGTGATGACTATTATTATAGGCAAACTCAATTAATGGAAAATGCTCATCCCAACTTTCTTTAAAATCAATAACGCATGCCATCAACATATCCTCTAAAGTTTGGATCATACTTTCGTCTTGGCTATTAGTTTGAGGATGGAAAGCGGTACTTAACTTAAACTTTGTACCGATGCCCTTTTGAAACGACTTTCATAAATGTGAAGTGAATTGTGTACCTCGATCCGATATAATGGGAAAGGGAACTCCATGAAGTCATACCAACTCACAAACATACAACTTTAACATAGTCTTCGGCACCATAAAAAGTCTTAACGGGTAGAAAATAAGCTGACTTAGTCATCAGATCTACGACAACCCAAATGGAATTATGTTGCTTCTTAGTACGAGGCAAACCCGTTAAAAAGTCCATATTCACATCTTCCCACTTTCAAGTAGGAATTTCAATATCTTGGGCTAAACCTCCCAGTCTTTGATGTTCAACTTTAGCTTCTTGGCAATTTGGACAGTCATCTACAAATTTTGCTGTGTCCTTATTCATGCGATTTCACCAATACACTTCCCTCAAGTCATGATACTTCTTAGTGGAGCCTGAATGAATCGAATATTGGGAGCTATGGGCCTCATTCAATATCAACTCTCTCAACCCATCAACATTAGGTACACACAACCGACCTTGATAGTGAAACACACCATCACCCCTTGGGAGAAAGCCTCAATGGCTTTTTAGGGAACTGACTTCTTCATCTCAACTAACATTGGATCTTGGTCTTGCTTAGACTTAACATCCGCCATAAGAGATGATTCCAAACCATTATACACAAGAATACCTCCATCATTAGAATCAATCAAACGCACACCTAAACGTGCCAATCTATAAACATCTTTGATCAATTCCCTCTTGCCTTTCTCAACATGTGCAACACTATCCATAGATAACCGACTAAGGGCATCGACAACTACATTGGCCTTCCTCAGATGGTATAACACATTCATATCATAGTACTTCAACAATTCAAGCCATCTCTTTTGTCGAAGGTTTAAATCCTTTTGCTTAAACACATATTGTAGGCTCTTATGGTCGGTGAACACATCCACGTGGACACCATAAAGATAGTTCCTCTAAACCTTCAAGGCAAACACAACCTCCGCTAGTTGGGTTGGATAATTCCGTTCATGCACCTTGAAGTTGTGTAGAAGCATAGGCTATTACCTTACCATGTTGCATCAATACACAACCAAGACTAACCCTTGAAGCATCACACAACAAAACCATCGGACCCTTCCGGCAAGGTCAAGATAGGAGCGGTATTGAGATGATTTTTCAACTGTTGAAAACTCTTTTCACAAACCTCTGACCATTGAAACTTCACCTTCTTTTGAGTCAACTTGGTGAAAGGTGATGAGATCGATGAAAATCCTTCCACAAATCTTCTATAGTATCCGTCTAAGCCCAAGAAACTTCTAATGTCCGAATGAGATGATGGTCTAGGCCAGTTCTTAACCGTATTGATTTTCTTAGGATAAACCATAATCCCTTCACCAGACACAATGTGACCAAGAAAAGCCACCTTCCTTAACCAAAACTCACACTTATTGAACTTGGCAAATAATTGTTTGTCCCTTAGAGTTTGCAATACAATCCTCAATTGATTAGCGTGTTCCTCCTCATTCTGAGAGTAAATCAAAATGTCATCAATCAATATAATATGGAGAAAGGCTCTAGCAACATTTTGGAGTTAACATCAAATCTCATGGCTACATAAGGGGAAACAGAAGACAAATTTTCACCCGGATCAAGTAAGGCATAAACATCATGGGAAAGACCCGTAACATATCGGTAACAACATCGGGAGTCTCTTCCACCTATTTCCTACCATGGAGAGCATAAAACCTATTGTTGCATTGACCATCCTTTGGTTGCACTTGAGCATCATGAGCAAATTGTCCTTGAAGACGACCATCTTTGACCTTGCATTCCTTAGCATGATGACCCGGCTTACTACATCGGTAGCAAACATTCAAACCAGCTAAACACTCACCTGTGTGGTTCTTACTACACTTTTTGCATGCGGGAGTAACTTGTCCAATAGGAGCACCTCCTTGAGGCTTAGGGTTGGGCACCCTATACTTGTCAATCCTTGGAGTAGTGGCATTAGAAGACTCTAGGCCGGAGTACTTTTGGCGAAAATGGGGACATCCATCACTTCCAGACTTACCATGTGAGAAATCACAACCATCGATCCTTGGCCTCTTGGACTCCCTATTCTTCTCCTTTAGCTTCTCACCCTCTATTTTCTCCGCATAGGTCATAAGTCTAGATATATCCATCTCTCGAATCAACATAGCCATTTTGAACTCCTTTGAGACCATATCCGACACACCCGATGCAAACTTGCTCATACGAGCTCTCGAGTCGACAACGATGAAGGGGGCATATTTTGATAATTGAGTAAACTTGAGGGCATATTCCCTCACACTCATACTACCTTGCTTAAGGTTGATGAATTCTTGCACTTTGGCCTTCCACAACTCCAATGGGAAGAAGCGATCATGAAACGCCTCTTTAAACTCATCCCAAGTCACGGGATCCGCCTCCTTAGGCCTCTCACTTTTTCATTGATCATACCAAATATGAGCAACACCCTTCAATTGGTAAGTGTCTAACTCTGCCTTCTCACTCGGGATAATCCCCATGGTCTCAACAATTTTATGGATGCTATTAACAAACTCTTGTGGATCCTCATCAACTTTAGAACCCCAAAACTCCGGAGGATTCATCCTCACGAAATAACGAACTCTAATGGCCGCCATACCAACATTTAAGTTCATGGAAGCAACCACTTCATAGTTAACTTGAGCCGTAACTTGTGCAAGTACTTAGAAGGCCGCTCGGAACTAGGCAATGGAAACTTGATCATTCAAAGGATCGTTTGGAGCTTGTTACTCCTCTTCAACCACGTTCCTTCTAGGGGGTATCTTTATGGAGGCATATTCTAATAATTGCAAAGAACAAGTGTTAGAGGGAATGGCTTAACCACTCTACCGCACGACATAGATAATGAAAGAAATGAAACTTTTCCTAAGATGTTTCGTAGCCTCCTATTCATTGATGTGATGCAATTTACACCAATCAATAAGACTCTACTTAACGTGGCATGTTAGACTCCATAAGACTTTTCTAAACCTTGTGCTATGATACCAAATTTGTCATGATCGAACTAGAGCCAAGCTAGACACGACAATCGAGATGCGTAGAACCCCAACCAAGCCATCTTACCATTCATTGCATTCATAAAGTAAAGAACATGATAATAAGATGTAAAAGGAAGTAATCAGCTCAAGGGAGTGGGATTAAGGAAAATCTACTCAATAGACGTCCAACACGGACTACATCATTAAGCCCTCTAAACATGCGTCTAGTCTAGTCTTTAGTGGGGGCCTAGGACAAAATCCTAGCTCACCCTAACAATAAAACAAAGTCAAATCAACAACAAGAATAAAAGTCATGTCCTCGATAGAATGAGGACTCACCAACTCCTTGAGAATTGAGGGCAACTCTAGCCATAGATAGGATGGTCGTGAGTGTCGTCTGTCCCTACATGATGAGATAATGTAGGCAAAATATTCGTTAGTACATTTGGATGTACTAAGTATGTGAGTTATGCATGAACAAGTAAAGAAACCTAATCAATATGTCAGAAGATGCATGACCAATCATAATGAACATGAGTAAGGCTTAAAACATTTGAAAACATATAAAACTCATGGTCAATGCATATCGTAAAACTTCATCATGAGCTCATAACTTGACATTCAACTTGTGTGGGATAAGATCTTTAACCGACATCTAAGACCATGCGAGCTATTACATAGAATTCGATGGAACCCTTATCGAGAAAGGGGAGGCTACCTTGCCAAGGTATACTCCGTCATGGTGCTCATCTCATCTCAACTCAACTGTGCTATATGTGGATCCACAAGCTCGGCCATGAAGGCAACCTATGAGGTTAATGTAGTTTGGGAATTCATGATGAAGTGCTAAGGGTCACTACTAAGGGTCACTCCACGACTTATTTCTATGAGTCGTAGGACTGTTTAAGAGTCGTAGATTGACTCGTTGGATGAAGTCAGTCAATTTTTTTGAGGATTTCTTTTGGATTCCAAACCCTCCAACTTTTGGGGTCTTTCAATGCCCTACCCACAAATATGCCATTTCAGCTCCCAACAAGCACAACTAAGCCAAACCTATAGTTACGATGAGCCACTGAGGTCTCATGCACTACCACAAAGTACATCATCCATAACAAGCCCTACCGGAAGGTATGTCTAGCTATAAGGGCGGTACATCACATATTAAAGCATCTAAGGCTCAAAACTAGTGTGACACCTCAGAAATTTTTTCGCAAAGACTCGAATATTTCCTCACGTATGGGTAGACTCAGACTGGAGGACTTGTAATTTTACACATGAGTTAGGATTAATTCCTAAGTATTTGAAGTGTGTTAGATGTGTTTAGGGGTCATAAGGGATCTCTAACACCAAGTCGAGTCCAAAGAACTCCAATCGATTAAGTTTTCGGACGAGTTAGTATAAGGGTCAACTTCAAACGACCATATTTCCTAGGATATAAAGAACTGGGTGGCCCACGACCTACCAAATTAAAGGTCTTTAAGTCTTCTTTCCAACGCCTCCAAGATTGAAATTGTTGGAGTTCGGAGTCAAAAGTTATGGCCATTTTACTACAGATTAGTACTGCAGGAATTTTAGGCCTGGGCGAAATTCAGGCTTGGCGCTCCAGTGGCGCCCCACGCCACTATAGCGCCAGAAAATGGCCTCAGTAGTTTGGTCCTTGGCGCGACGCGCCACTATTAGATGTGCAGGGTTTTAAGCCTATTTTGGATTGGCGCTGCAATGGCGCGACGCGCCACTATAGCTCCAGCAAGATTTTTGCCCAATTTTTCAGATTTTTGAAGAGGGGCAACTTGGACTTTTTCCCTAATTATATATACCTATCCTTGGACGTTTTGGGACCATATTTTTCAGTCCCTCTCTCTCTCAAAGCCCTAATATTTTCTCTCTTCTTCTTCTTCTTCTTCAAATTCTTCTCCAACAAAGATTGCCTTCAAGATGCTTCAAGAATTCAAGCCTTCCATTGAAGACCTAACATCAAGGTTTCTTCAAAGTCTTCAAACAAGGTATGTAAGGCTAACCTAAAATATGGATTGAGTTCTTCCATATGCCCATAGATGTGTTGGTTATGAGTTGTGAAAGAGTTGCACCTTCTAGAAAGGTTTTCTTGAAAGTTTTTCCTAAACTATGGAATGTTTTTAGATACAAATGGTTGATTGATGATTTTAATGACTTGAGTTACTAAATAATTATTTTTCATATTATTAACTACAAATGTATCTTTGTATATAGATTTATAGGTATTGACGATATTGTTGAGTTGAGTTTTGTTGAGAGTATGAGTTCATGTTTCATTCACATGAACCCAAGATGAGATTTTTTGTCATAAATGTCTTGAGGTTGAGATGGATAGTTGTGTGTATATATGTATTGATTGGAATGAAAAGAATGAATTGGTTAGTTAAGAATGTCCCTTTGCTTCTATAAAATGAACATAGGACTAAAATAAGGATTTTGGAGTAGATGTTTGATGATTGATGTGATGATGATACTTGACAATGATGTGATGATGATGTTTTGATGACGATGTGAGTGATGACGTGAATGGTGCTTATTTAATATGTGTAGAATGATTGATGAAGAGGTATATTGATGAGGATGTTATGTGATGGAGCGGATTGGAGTCTAATGTGATTATGTGATATGTGATTTGCATAATCTGAGTTGATTGGAGTCTTATGAGTATTTTGAAAATAAAGGATCTTTTGAGGAGTTTTAAATAAATGATTTGTGAGCATTTTTGCATAAACTATTTATACACTATTTTTGAGTTTAAGAAATGATTATTTTCATCTATGATTTAAAAAGAGTTTAACCATGAGTTGAGTTTGAGGAGTCTTTTAATTATTTTGAACACGAGTATTTTGATTATAAATGAGTTGAGCATTTTTACTTGTTAATATGTCTTATTGATCTCTTTAACCATGTGATTATGTTACATAAATCAATTTTCTTGAATGTGTTATTCCACTTGAGTTGTTGGGCTAAAAGCCATAGAGTTGTGATGAGTCTTGAGGAGATGTCATAAATGCTTATCTAAATGAGGCTTGATTGAGTTGAGTTGAGGATGGAATTGACGAGTGGACAAGGTCCTAAATGAGATTTGCCATTATGACTTAATTGAGTTGAAATGAGAACAGAGTTGATGAGGTGGCAATGTTCCACATGAAACTAGCCGTGAGGGCTTGCTTGAGATGATTGGAGGGAGTTTTATGAGCATGGAGTCATGGGAGGAGTATCGAGCACCGAGGCGGGTGAGAGTACAGTCCATACTCGAACCCCAGAAACTACGCCGCCAACGTAGGTAGGGATGGAACCGTTAAAGTCGGATGCTTTCCGTGGGATCGAACCGTTAAAGTCGGATGTTTTCCATTTTTTTTATTGTCCTGAAATGATAAGACTTGACTAATCGATGGTATCCATGATTAGGGAGGCATTCATGCCCTGGCAAGGTATGGACGGACGTGGCAACAACGTCTGATTGTTGTACTATCACTGGCTCATAGGTGATGGTTGTCGGATAAGAGAAACTCCCATTTAGGTCTTGATAGTGCTCCGAGTCAGTTGAGTTGAGTGGTTTACGAATTGGTCCTGTCTAAACTATTTCTTGTTAGACTTAGGGCATTTGAGTGAGTTGCTATATGCTTATGAGTTAGTCCTGTCTAAACTATTTCTTGTTAGACTTAGGACACTTGAGTGAGTTGTTACATATTTATTGAGTTGAGTCCTTTGAGTTGATTGCTGAGTTGAGGGTATATGATCTGGTTGGGTTAGATGAGTTGTGATTGGATTGTGCATGATTGGATAGATATATGATTCGATTGGATTAGATGATATGTAATTGACTTCGAGCTAACAGTATATGATCGAATTGGATTGAATAATTTGATTGAACTGTATTGTGTATGATTAGATTAGACTGTATGGTATATGATTGGTCTTTGTCTAAAAATGTATTATTACTTTAGACTTATGATGCCTTGTTGAGTCTCTCTTATCTTTCTGATTTGAGATATTTGGACCGCTGCTATTCTTCCTTGAGGTATGTTTCATTCTGCCATATTACATACTCGTACATAACACGTACTGACGTCCATTTGGACCTGCATCGTTTCATGATGCAGAGACAGATTTAAGAGATCGTCAATAGGAGCATCATTGGGGATCTATTTCACACTCAACGTACTGGTGAGTCCTCCCCTACATTCGGAGGACACCGCTCATGTAATCTTGCGTCGAGTTAACCTTTTCATTTTGAGTTGAGGTAGCCATGAACATGTCATTGGCATCAATTAGATAGTAATGATAGAGGTTTCATAGACTAGATAGTGATGGGTCGATTGAGTATTTCTATCCTTGAGTTATTCTTGTCAAACTATTTTTAAATGACAAATATTTTAGTTGAATGTTGGCCCACGACCTTTATTCTTTGAGTTAGATTGATGTTTTGAGTTGCCCGCCGAATATTCTCTTTATTTTTTTTTATTTTCCGCTGATTGAATGAAGGAACGAATGTGTGATCAGGCTATGTGGTTCGCTTGGGAGCCAGAAATGGTTTCTGAGTGCCGGTTACATCTAGGGTACCCTCTTGGGGCGTGACACCTAGCCTAAGACCATCAATAACAATCCTAAAAGGATAATAATAAGGGGTGTATCGGTCGGTTTGATTTAGTTTTTAAGTATTATCTGTTTGATTTATCGATTTTTGATTTTTAAATAAGTTAAACCGATAACTAAATCAATAAGATATTTGTTATTGGTTTTAATTTATTAATTTTTAATCTTTAACGGTTCAGTTTTTGGTTTAACCAATAAGAAAATGCTTTCAAAACAAATATACGACTTCTCCAACAATTTTCGGAAATCTTGAACATTACTTAAAAAGGAAAAAGAGATTCTTAAGAAAAATAATCAAATGCTCATCAGATTTAACCCCAATTAGGATGAAATAATTTTCTAATTATTTACCAGCGAAGTCAAATTTTTTGAGAAAGTGGGTACGGAGAAGAGGAGAAATCAAAAAAGGGGAAGAAGAGTAGTAAAAAAAGAGAGAAATCAAACTCACAATTCACAACCTTAGCCATCATCTAACCCTTGTCATCGCCTAAACCTTGCAATCGTCGTTGAAACTTGCAAACCTTAGCTGCTGTCCTTCTTACTTCTTTAGGTTTTGAGTTATGACATTGTAAATCTAAAGCAACAAAGCCTAAAGGGCAAGCACAATGTAAACTGTGAAGTAGTGTGAATGGTGAATTGTTTAGGGCACTATAGTATGATATAGTGATTATATATTTACATTAATATTTTTGTTTGATATTTGTGTATGAGCAAATATTAAAATAGTAAATTATTATTAACATAATGAGTTATCGATTTATCCAATAACCCAATATTAAAAAATCAATACTGAACTGATAACCTAATGTCTTTTGTTTTTATAAAATCATTAAATAATTGTTACCCCAATAACCCAATAGCAGTAAATCAATAACACTATTTTTGATTCGGTTTATCAGTCGGTTTGATTTTTGCACACTCCTTAGTAATAATGCTAAGGTAATACCGCAACAAGCTCATCGCCTAAACTAAGGATCTCAACGGACTATTCTAGCCTAATACTTAATTGAAACTGAAGAAATGAACTAGACGGAGGCAAAACTTATACTTGGCAAGTACCAACCTAAAATCACATGTAATATATACTAAACGATATCTAATAAAGCTCACTCAAAGTAAGAGACCTTACCTTACCTCAAAGCCGATCATACACGCTTTGAATCCCCTAATTTGAAGCTTTCCACCTCTAAATCACCTTCAATGGCCGCCACACTAACAAAATATTGATCACCCGTTCATACGGACGTTTTGACACCAAAAATGTTTTTTTTTGGAGATGAACCCAAAATCAGATCTAAAAGGAAATTGTTGGACCTGCATCAGAAATCCCAAAATTGACTCTTGAAAAGATTCATTTGAGCTTACTGAATTTGTGTTCCAAAATATGATACCATTCGATGTCTAAAACGAAGATATCAACCCATGCAATTAATTCACCATTAAAGCTAAAGAAGGAGAGAGGGCAACAACTAAAACTTGAAAAATACTTCAAGCGGAGGTCCCTCGATAGTCCTCGAGCACTCCAATGTGTAGCCACACCAATTTCGAGCAACCTAGACTTTGAATCACCCAAAATGGAGTTAAAATGAGAGAAAATCATGTTTTGAAAATGAAGTCTAAATGCTGATTTTTGGCTTCCAATAAAGAAAGATCTAGTTGCGAAAAGGGACTTCTGCTCGCCAAAAAGACATTTTCAGGTCATTAAAAGTCTGCACCAAATATCTGATTTTTTTTCTATTTTTTTCATAGTCTCTGAACGGACTCTTGGGATTCATTCGAGACCCAATAAAAATAAATCAGGTATACTGCCCCACTAAATTTGACATTCCGGACTCAATGTAATTTTTAGATGTTTGTAAAAAGATTTTATGATAGAAATATCCCCTCGGGACCCATTAGGCCTAAAAATCAACTTTTCGCCTAAACACCCAAAATCAAAAAGATCTCAGGACCCGAACTAAAGGTCCTTCTAGACCAAACTCGACGTTCTGAAGATAATCGAACAAATAAAATTTCAATCTGAGAACATTTTTCAAGAATATTGACCACGGTCAAACTTAGGCCAAAGAATAAAAGCTAAAACGCCTATGGCATAAACTCACACCAAAAGCCTCAGGACTCGAGGCAATCATGATACTAGCCTAAAATGACCATTCTAGAGCTGATGAAACCATCAAAATTCGATTTTGAGTTCATTTTCATAGAGTTTTGATCGAAGTCAACCGTTCAAACACCAAGAGCTCCAAAATAGGAAAACGACGTAAAATCCAAACAAAAGATCATGTGATCGAACTATCAGTGCCAGTCATAAATAACTTGGGGTCGATATATGAAAGATCTAAAAGCTTAAATGATTGAAAAATAGAGAAAATGACCTGGAGGGTCATTACATGTTGTTGTTGTTGTTGTTATTATTATTAATAGAGAAAATGACCTGGAGGGTCATTACATGTTGTTGTTGTTGTTGTTATTATTATTATTATTATTGTACCTTGATCATCATCATCATCATTGTTATTGTTATTGTTGTTATTATTATTGATACTGTTATTGTTGTTGTTGATATTTTTTTTAATTATTATTATTATTATTGTGGTATCTTTATTATCGTCATCATCATTATCATTATCATCATCATCATCATTATCATCATCATCATCATCATCATCATCATCATCATCATCATTGCTATTGCTATTGCTATTGTTATTGTTATTATTGATACTGTTATTGTTATTGTTATTGTTAATGTTATTGTTGTGTTGTTAGGCATTTTAGAGGCTTCTGGAGTGGCTTGTGCCTCTTATCAGTTTATGGATATGTCTAAGGAGTGGTGGAGGTCAATTCTTGCTCTTAGACTCATTGGTACCCCTATGATGATTTGAGATCAGTTTATCGAGACATCACTTTAGAGGTTTGTACTATGCAATTTTTGTGATCAGTACAGGGATGAGTTTGTAATATTAAATTGGGTTTCTATGCCAATAGTTGAGTATGAGACTCCTTTTCATGAGTTGTCATATATACTATGTTGAGTATCCCTGTCGCGTATGAGCGGGTCCATAAGTTGGTGAAAGAGTTCGATAGTTATCTTCAGGAGGGTGCAACCCCACTGTGTTATCCAATGATTTATTTTAGAGTATTATTGATCATGCTAGGATGATTGAGAGTAACAAGCATGCAAGATAGGGTGGCGCTAGGAGGTTTCATCATTAGATTTAGTTTGGTAGTCATTTGTATAAAGGTAGAGAGAATCTGGGTTCAAGCACCTGGTGTTATCAGGGTTGGCCAGCACATACATCTATTCAAAGGACAAAAGGTATAGGGGAATCTGTATTTGGCCCGACTAGCCAAGAAAGTTTATCGGGTTCAAGGGAAGCATGTTTGTGTTTCAAGTTACCTTCCACAGGGTTCTAGTCCCCGAGGCTGCTTAGTGTAGGATGAGGATGATGTGGTGACAATCAAGATCAGAAATTCTATCGGGGCTACATAGAGTGGGTGCATATCAAGAAAGCTTATAATACGACTACTATGATGGTATATGTGTTCACTTGGTTAGGGTTATGGGTTGTGTTACTTCTGCTATTGATTTGTTTACGAAAGGGCACACATTTCTTTGTTGAAGATAAGGCTAATTTGGTAATGTATCATGATAATTCAATGGGAAGAAAAGTGTGAACTATTTGGGTGCGACATTCTCGGTGAGTATGATGTGTCCTAGCGGTGGATCTAGTGGGCTTTCTGATGTGGTACTAGTAATATATGAGGAAAGAGACATCAATTGTCAAGTGCGAATACTAAATACTAAGGAGTTATTAGTTGTTCCACCTACTTAGGTAATGAGGTTTGATATTGTCTTCACATTTGAAAAAGACAACTAGTTGTTACTACGGACGCTTGGGGTAAGCATTTGTTATAAAAAGAATTATAGTGGTGGATCTTGATATGGTATTCATGTGTTTAAGTGCGAATTTTACTTTGGATATCTATGTGGGGACTGATGATTTTGTCTTAAGTTAGAACAAATAGATTGCTATTGAAGTCACGAGCTTAAGGACCAACAAGGTATTCAATAGGTTTACTTATGTGAAGGCAATTGAGAATGTTGTGCATGTATGAATTGTCTATTTCATTGAATTTGGCTGAGATATCTTGGGTTTGAAGTATCATATCAATTATTAGATTAATTTTGCAGGGTGATGTGACTTTGTTTATATTGTTCAGGTTATGATAATCGGGTCACATGTGCATCAGATGGGTTAAAAATTGTTGGGCAAGGTTTGATAAGGAAATCTACAGGTGTTCGGCTCAAGTAAGAGAATATGTTCTGTTGTGGTTTTGAATTCGATAACTAGTATGGATTGAACCTCTAATAAAGCATATGGTGAGATCAATGAGAAAGTGGTTGATGATACAGTAAGTTATGCAATTTCTAAAAATCTTCAAGGTATGAGTTAACGCGGGTCAAAAAGGGGATTGGTTTATGGTGTGCCAACCGAAATTCAGGTTTTCATCATAACTTTGTATTTGTGGTTGTAGATTTTTCAAGGTATGGATTGGCAAGGTAATGAAGACAAATTGCCTTATTAATTATTGAGCATTTGGAAAGACTTGTGCCAGGTGTTGGTTAGAGATGTATTATTTCTTATTGTGAAGAATCTTAATTAAGTTTTCATTCGAAGAGTGAGTTTAAGTAAAAGTTAATCTTTTGCCAAATTTTGGTCAAAGAATGATAATGGTGAATAGGCTCAGGAAAAGGACAAGAGACACGGGCATCAAGGGTTCAGATACTTAGGGTTGGATCATGAGTATGGGTTTTTGCCTTAAGTTCAGATGTGGCAACGCAAGGTGGGTCGATTCGGCATGAATTTATGAGGGGTTATCATCTATGCTTCTAAATATTTGGTCCTGATTTGGGTGACAAGCAGCGATGCATGAGAGATTTTGCGTTTTAAGTTGGATGAGATTATTCAATCCTGATAGGTGACTTGTGGGCGCACTACAAGAAGGAATTACCGATCTATATGGACATTGAAGATTTCGAGCTGGGTTGATACTACTTTGTTGATGGAAGGCGTGTAGACTATTATGATAAACAACATGGGTGCTTGGTGGTGAATATAGATCATGCGTTTATGGTACACGGAACTCTTGGGGTGATCAAAGGTTTCTTTGGGTTTTGGCACGATGGTACGAGTGTTTGAATAAGGCTAACGCATGTCATGTGAATAGTTGCATGTGGTTGAGATTGGTTTCTGATTCAATAGTTGTAGCTCGTTGGAAAAGCACTATCAGATTTGAAATTAATGTTATTGGCCTTGGGTAGGGCTAGTTTCTAATAAGGGATGCTTAGAGTTGTCTTGAGACAAATAATAGTACTTCATTTGAGAAAAATGAGTCATAATTTGGAGTTATAGATAGTGACAAACTAATCTCCAAGGAATTTGGTACTAATAATAGTTTTGGAAGCATGAGTAAAGGATTGGTAAGGTCATGATATTTTGTTGAAATTAGATTTTTCAGTTTCAGTTGTTGGATTATGGTGAATATGTTGAGTTTTAATAAGTTGAGTATATTTCTAGTTGTATTGGTAATTAAATTAGACATCACGTGCAAAGAGAAGTCAAACATGTAGGAATCAGATAATTGGAGGAGTTTTGACTGTAAACACTAGAAAGGGAGTATTTTGAGTATGACAAAAGAGAAATTTTGACAATCATGGTATACTAGTACTCTGCAAGTGTGGATCTTATTGAGAGTGCTTGCATGAGGTTTATCATGGAGAATTGCAGTTTCTCGTTAGTCTTGGCAGTTATCTTGTCATTGAGGACTTGTTGCAGCTATATATGATTGACTTTGAGGACTATCAAACGTAATTTTCCCATTTTCAGGATTGTCTACAATCACAGCTACTGTTCCAGCATCCTGACAGTCTTACTAGAGTTTTTATATGCTTGGAAATATCATTCTCTGGTTGGTTACCTAATTGTTACCTTCTTTTGGTCAGATTAGTTGAGTGATCAAATTTTTGCAGTTTAAACTCGGGGGATGACTATGTTAAGAGAATGGAGCTTGGCTGAGACTTGCGATGGTTTGTATATTACAAGTGATTTATGTTCAGTTTAGGTTTGGTTCATGGGTTAGTTCGTGATTTGGTAATTACTCTTGGGATGCAGATATTTTTCAATATTGGTTCAGAAGTCCGATTCTTGAGAGTGTATCCTGATGATATGGTCCTCGGAAGTGAGTTTCCTTGGAAGAACAGATATTAACTTTGAGAATTGTACCTCAGACTCTTGGTAACAGCGAGAAAGATTCTTTTCTTTATTTTATGATCGAGGACGAACATGGTCTTTAGTGGTGGATGATGTAATGACTCCATAGGTCATTTTTGGAAAATTTTAGAAAATTATTATTTAACCCATTTCGATAGTTTCTCAAAGTCATGTTTGATCTGTTTATGAACATAATATTGGAATTTTATTGAAAAGTTGTGAAATGTTGAAGTTTTGAGTTTTTAAAGGCTTAAATTGCTAAAAAGTGATTTTTGGTACCAATCGGAGCTATGAGTATCTGAATAGAATTTTGCTAGTTCCATCAACTTTGAAATGTGGAATTTGGTGTAGGAGAGTTGACGGAATTAGCTTCAGGAACATATTGTGGATTTGAGGCTTTGAGTTAGAAATTGTTGAAATTTTGATCCTATAGTTGACTTTGATAAACATTCAGAGTTTCGAGACTCGGAATAGAATTCCGATGACTCCATTGGATTCGAGAGGTGATTTTAGGTTTAGGAGTGGTCTTGCTTGAATTTTTTTGAGGTCCCAAGCTTGATTTATTATTTTGACGTCCTAAGTAGGAAAAAGTTGAGTTAAGACTTACAGAGAGGTCCGAGAGAGTATTTTGGTCATAAAAATCTTTTTTCGTAAAATCCAAAGATTCCATTGGTTCCTTAACATGTTTTATAAACAATTGCACTATTGATTCGTGTTTATAGGGTTCCTGACGAGTTCTGAAGGTCAAAAAGATATTTTGAATGTTGCTGGTGCATACTTTTAGCGACGAATAAATAGAGTTTTAGCGACGCAGAATGGGTTTTAGCGACGAAATCACTGAGTTAAAAATCTATCTGAACTCATTTCATATTTTTGACATTTTGGGAGCTAGGAAAGTCCGTTTGAGGTGATTTTTGATGCGTTGTTCTTCAAAAATCATTGGGTACATATTTATAACCTTATTTTACTCGTTTTCCAAGAATATCCCTTTCATATTTCATGATTCCTATTCATAAAGTAGATGTTTTAAACCCCAAGGTAGAGAAATCAATAATTATTGATTTGAAGGCCGATTTGGAATGGGTTTTCATTGATTTTTGGGATTTAAGGTCCTTGTATTGTAGGTAAACTTATTTTGAAAAATATTTTTCAAAGTCTTTCATTTTAAATCGAGTTTCAAATGTGGGTTTTGAAGTTTCTTCCCCAAGTTGAAAAATTAGTAATTCTTTGATTTGGAGCTCGATATTTACTCGATTTTAGTGAGTTTTTCAGTTACGAACTCCTTTTTACTTGAAGAACATGATTTTGAAATAAATTTCTGATTTTCACATACTCAATGTTGGCAAAAATTTTGGACGATTTTAACTCTGATTCCTAATCTTAGAAATATGGGTATTGTTGTTGTACTCCTTTTGATGAGTACTTTACATTCGTGATAGTGGAAAATCAATTTGGAGTTGAAATTTGAGTGGAATTTTCCGGTTAGAGGTGTTCGGGTGGGGTTTCGGCTATTGAGGTAGGTTTGACTATCCCTCTTTAGGTTTGACTATCCCTCTTTGAGGTTGGGGTTGGAAAATTGGTTATTCTTATGTTGTAGACTATGGGATGAGATTGATCATGATTGGATTGATATTGTATTGTGATGCCCATGAGGGGGACTTTACTTCTTGTTGTGGTTGTTCATGAAATTACTCCATATTGGTGATTTGACACCTATCTTTTGAAAAATAAAATGCTTTTGAAAAGTTAAATGATTTGCAAAATGTGAGATATTTTGTGAAATAATTTGAGAAATGAGATACCTGTGAAATAATTTATGAAATGGGATACTTTGTGAAATGAAATGCGCTGAGGCATGAAGTGATTTGAGAAATGAGATACTTTGTGAAATGAAATGCATTGAAACATGAAGTACTTGAGGAGAATTGTGGTTTGTTGTATATTTTGAGAACTAAAGAGATTTTTTGGAGAACTATTGCTTGTTTTAAAAAAGTTTTCTTCCCATTGATTTTTAAGAGGGTGTTTATCATAAAACTGGAGTTTTAAGAACTTGTTTACTTTGAGGTTTGTATTGAGTTGATTGTACTCCTCTAATTGTATTATTGACATACATTCATCTTCAAACATTCATATCGTGGAACATAGGAAGTGAGATTGTGGAAACACCTTTTTATAAGAAAATGAAACACCTTTAAAAATTCTTGACCACGAGTTAGGTGGTAAGAAGGATGAGATATTGATATCATGAGTCCTTGACCACAAGCTAGGTGACAAAGTAGTTGATACATTGTGATTGATGTATATGGTCTGCGAGGCTCCCACGGGTCCTGTCTGGTAGCTCAACTCGGCAGGGTGTACAATAGGCTGTGCGATAATCTTGATTCCACCAGTACCACCCATGCATTGCATTCATCCCATTGTATTGGTTTTCATGTTGTTCTACATTGATTTTTGGACTCATATGATGATGTGGTACTTTTTTTTGGGCGAATCTTGATTGATGTATGCCTAGACTTGTATGTTTACTTATTCGTGTCGTTCTATATAAATTGGCGGCATTGATGCTGGACTGGTTTACCTGTATACAGGTGGAAGGGTTCCTAGTTTATTGGATAGTTTAATCAATTCCAAATAACCAGTCGATCAAACCTACTGGGTACATGTGGATTGTACTCACCCCTATTTCTGTGTCCCTTTTTGGATGCAGATTTTAGCCAGGGTTATCCTAGTGGCACCTGATTATTCTAACAGAGATCCTATATTAGATTAGGTGGTGAGATCCAGTGCATTCAGATTACTATCATTTCTATCTTTATTTGTAGTCTTTAATTTTAATCATAGACACTGAGTTCTATGTACTGTTTCAAATATTTTATTAGATGATCTTTATACCTATGATATCAGGTTTTGAGATATTTTTTGTGTATTTTCTTATCTTTTGTTTGTGGTCTAACTTTCCTTTGTGAGTCTCGTATGTGATTTTAATTTTTGGCTTACACATCAAGTTAGGTTGGGATATGTGCCATCATGATCTTGATTTTTGGGCCGTGACATTATTGTCATCATCATCACCATCATCATTGTGATTATTATTATTATAATTAGAGTAAATACATAATTACCCCCTAAACTTTGAACCTTTTTTGAAGTAGACACCTTAAATGTGTGGGGGTCCTATTACCCCACGAAATAATCTGAAAACACAATAAATACAATTTTTTTACACATTTTTATACCATCTGTGTTCTCACGCAACATTAGAGTATGAGAGTGTGAGGAAGTCTTAAGAATGTACCAAACCAATGCTAAAACGACATGTGGCACTCCCAATTTGAATTATCTTCTTCTCTTTATTAAATAGAGGAGAGAATACACTCAGTCCCATCTTCCCCATATTCTCCATTAAAAGTTATTTTGTCGAAAAAAGACGGTTTAAAATTAATTTGAACTTTATAGAAAAAAAATCAATTTTAGTAAAAGAAGAGTCACTAATTAATTTTTTAAAGAAATTAAGAAAAACTTAATTTAAAAGACACTAACAGATTTTAGTCTTAAAAATTTAGAGAAAAAAAGTATGAGGTTCATATTGCTTTTTTTAAATAGGTTTTAGCACTTAAAATAGACGCTAACATGTGGTTGTTCGATGATTTAAAAATTATTTGACTAACTTTGGGAAAATGTTTTTAACAATAATTGAAGTATGAAACAATTTGAAAGGAATATAAATTTTAAAACATTTAGGATAATTTATAGGATAAATAGATTTGGTATGAAAATGATTAAATAAAGGAGGGATAATTTAAATAAATCATTTAAAAGAAGCAAACAATCATAAAAAATATTTTCTCTTCAAAGAATTTAATTAAGTTAAAATTAATGTTAGAATTAGTACATGATAAATAAATATCAACGAATTAAATAAGAGTAAAGGCAAACGAAATAATAAAAATTAGTGATGCCTAATAGAAATCATTTCGGTTCTTTTTTAAAATATTAAACTACCCCAAACATATACAAACGAAAATATTTAAAAGTAGACAGGATAAAAATATTAATGTATTCATAATCTTCAGATCAATGTTGGCTTGTTAATCGAAAGAAAAAACTATAGTGTTTTGTCATTTTTCTGCTCGGATCAACTTCCATCATTTCTGAAGGGTCTATCTACCCTACCCCTCCTATGTTCATTTGTTATGATAATCCTAAAACGATCTAAAAAAAATAAGAACTAACGTCCTAAAGCGCGCCTATCGTCCCTAACTTAATATCCAAGAGGCATTGGATGTACCATTAGGGTGAGTTTTAGACCAAAAAAATATAGGCATCTTAATTAGATACATCGTCAAACAAAAAAAATAGGACAAACAGTTAACACACAGAATCTCAAGTAAGCCTCTAGATTAATTAATTAGAATACTTGAAAACACAAATAAGTTGTGAAGTCATAATAATTATGTGTGTGCATACAATCAGACATAAATATCGTAAATATAAAAACTTGAATAACATGGAGAAAAAATTTCATTATTTAGACACATGAAGGCAATTTTAATTACTAAGGTGACTGTAATAAAAGAAAGCATGCTTGATAATTTTAGTTATTAACTAATAATGTTTATAAAATTCTTTTAGCATGATTTTTTTAGTTAATAGCATGCTAAAAATATAGCAAGTATAATAGGCACGATCCATAAATAGTTAGTTTATTAAAGTTCTATAGGTAAAATTTTTAATAAAAATAAAAGAATGAAAACTTATTAAAAATTTATAAGCATGTTTTTTGTGTGTATTAAAATAAAAATTTATTAAAATCCTAAAGATATGATTTCTATACCAATTAATAGCCTGAGAATTATTATTAAAGCCTATGAACATGATTGTTTAGACAATGTAACATGTTGAAAATGAAAATCTTGTAGGCACGACTTCCATAAAATAATAGGAGGAAAAACCTATTAAAGTTCTATAGGCATGATTTCTAATTAATTAAGATGCTGAAAATTATGAGATTTTATGAATATAATGATATATCAAAATATTAGTTAAAGCCTATATACATGATTACTATACCCCAATAACATGCTAGAACATGTTAATCTAGAGCCCGTTTAGATGGGCTTAAAAAAATAACTTTTATGTATGAAGTGTTTTTAAAAACTTTGAAGTGCTGAAATTTATTTTTATA
This sequence comes from Solanum dulcamara, assembly GCF_947179165.1. Classification (NCBI taxonomy): domain Eukaryota; kingdom Viridiplantae; phylum Streptophyta; class Magnoliopsida; order Solanales; family Solanaceae; genus Solanum; species Solanum dulcamara. The sequence continues at coordinate 34,380,158 of NC_077243.1, read as the reverse complement.
ATTAAGCAGTTGATTGTTTGGATAAAAGTGCTTATGTTGAAAATAAGTGTTTGAATTTTAGGGTTAAAAGAATAAAAATAGTAGTTTGGAATTTAGTTAAAATATAAGAGATATAAAAGTAATTTCTATGGTAAAACAAAATGACTTTAAGCACTTAGAAAAAAAAGTTAAAAATTCTAATTTTTCATTTTTGACTGATTTTAATAACTTTATGGGTTAAAGTTAGCATTAGGTAAACACGTCCAAAATCTAAAAAGGGGCTTATAAGTTGGTTTGACTAACTTAAAGCCCATCCAAACGGGCTCCTAATTTTAACATGCTGAAAAAATATTATAAACATAGTTTCTTTAATATAGCATGCTAAACAGTTCTCTAAAGATATAGGCATTATCCAAAGCAAAACAACATGATAAACATTTATTTAAACCCTATAGCCCTGATTTTTAGATAACATAATATGCTAAAAAATTTATTTAAAATTATAGGCATGCTTCAAATAAAACAACATGGCAAATGTTTATTTAAATCCTATAAGCATAATTTCTAAATGATGAAATACTTATTAAACTATAGGTATGATTTATAGATTGACAACATACTACATTAGATACGATTTCTATGTGCTTAACATATTGGAAATTAAATCTTATAGCCATGATTTCTAAATAACATACGTGTTTCAATGTAAACGTGATTATTTAAATAATTATTCTAATAATATGGGTTGGTGATTTTAATCTAAACTAGCCAAATGTAAACATATACAAGTTAGGCAAATCATTTTTGAAATTCATACTTATAATATATAAGAAGACAATACTAGGATAAAATTATTGGCATAGTAACTTTAGGCCATTTTTCCAATTACATACACAAATACCTATGGAATATAATATTCAAACCCAAATGTAAATTTAATCTAGGTAAAATGGTGGTAACATGATTCTAATAGTTACATTCAAACCTTAACTAATTAGCCGTAATTATCTAGCACACATACATACAACACATGAGTTGGAAATAAAATAAATGCAGGTAGCACGTTAGTTCCCCTCCCCTTAGACTATCCCCAATTTTTCATTATTTGTATAGAAAGTTACTTACAAAATTATTACAAAACCGCATAGAGAATGTCGTGATTAAGATAGCTGCCTTTTCAAAGTCAGTCGTTGGGTACTACCTGTCTTTATCAACTAAGTTGATATAGGACCGCCCTTTCTAAGCCCGTTTCTGCAGAACAAAGTAATACAAATTACAAATAAAAATTTAATGTAAAACAATAAAATTTTGGATTTCCTGCCCAGGCAAACTATTCATGTCTCGAGCTTTGAAGTTCAAATTCTGTTAAACCATAAGAAAAATACAAGCGGTGTACATGGAGATATAACATGATTATGTAATTTTTATCCCAACAAAACAATCAAACAAAAATAAGAACACATTTAAAATAATAGACACACACATATAAAGAAAAAATTAAGACTAACCTGGATGCTTCAGTTAGGAAGAATAGACAAATAAATTTTGAATTGTGATGTTGAGAACAAGCAAAAGAATAGTAAAGTATGTAAGAAAATTTTTCTTATTGTTTTGTTTTCGTTTGAGGTGTAAAAAATGTAAAGTTAAATATATTTTTTGTTCTTTTCCTTTCTTTCTCTACTCTTTGTGTTTTTTTTTTTTTTTGTGTCCCTTCCTTCTTCAAATGAGGATGGTCTTACAGTGATGAAAGACAATCAAGAAAAACAAGAAAAACCACAAAAATGGCTAGGCAAGACTTTTGTTTAGACTTTCTTTTTTTACCCAATAAGTCATAGGAAGAGGACATATTTCAAAGAAAGGTGACAAAAATTCAATATTTTATCAGCAAAATTAATATTATATCTTCTTTTCAAAATTTGATCCAATTTATTTTCAAAAAAGAAGCCTCAAGAGTCAAAAAGTTTTGCCAAAAGGGATCCACTATCAATAATTATAAAGAAATTATTAATTTAGTTTACAAATCAACTGATAACCTAATTTGGCTAAACACACATATTCTTATTCTAATTTCAACAAACTGATGAATCAATCAAGAGAGTGAAATATGATAAGATCAGCGACTAATCAATTCCTTATTCAAGATATCAAATTTGAACGACTCTAATATGCCGAAATCGGTATAACATAAGTAACAAGCAGACTTGAAGCCGATTAAAACAGAGGAGCATTAGCAAAATATTAAGCAAACTAAACACCAAACAAAGTAACGAGTTTGAACAAAATCAATCAGCCCAAACACATAATAAATTTAAACTATTAAATTGTTACGAAATAACAACACCTTGAACGAATCTATCAAGATCTGTTTTTGACAAACCAAAACTTCAAGCTTAGTTCATCGATGGTGTTCGTCATTGTCTCAGTCTCCACTGGAGTTCGTGGAGCATCGAGGCTCTTTGTTATTTTTGCTCGTTGATTGGATCGCTGTGAGCAGCAGTGCTCTTATCATTACTTCCCGTCGACCTTGACGGAGGAGGGAGATGGTCGTCTAGGTATGGATGGAGGCGGTGTTGGCAGATTCGCCGATGGTGGTTATTCGTCGGTGCATGGTTCTTTGCCGGTGGTGCTGGCTGACAGCAGCTGCGCGTCTTAATGGAGAGAAGGAGCGCAATGGGTCTTTGCTCTTCTCCATGGCGAGATCTCACCGGAGAAGGATCTAACGGGGTCGTTTGGTTGTCTTTGCTGGCGGCGAGCTAGAGGTGGGAAGAAGCGCCATTCTCTCTGGCAAAAGAGAGATGCGGTGGGTCTGTTTGGTGTTTGCCGGCGGGATGAACGGACTCGGCGAGGGGGTGAGAGAGATTGAGGGGGGCGGCTGCGGTATCCTTTTTCGGAGATGAAGTAGAGAGTATAGAGAGAGAGATAGTGAAGAAGAGAATATATATATAGAGAGGTAGTCATCTAATTAATAACATAATATATCTATTGAATAAGTAAAATTATACACTTTATCAAGTAGTAATATTTTATCCATAAAGTAACTACTTATGTATATACTATATAAATATATGTATATCTAACGTACGTATGTACGTACTAAAATAGATGCGTAATTAATATAGTTAACTAAAATATATAATAAACTTAATTAAGTAATAACTTTATATGCACATGTATATAAAACGTATTAAAATAGATATATAATATGTACATATTAATATAAATAAGTAAATTATAAAATAAACTTAGTTAAGAAATGTTTTTTATATAAAGAAAATACACACATATATAATATATATTGAATAGACACGTAAAAATATTGGAACATATGACGTTTGTTATTTAAATAAAAATAATAAAGATAATAGTAATAACATCAATAAATAATAAAATATTATAAGTTATGAATGTCAATATATACGATTTATTAGTTAAACTAAATATAAATTCATTTATTTAATAAAGAATATTTTTTGAGAAATGCCTATCTATTGAGATAGCGATCCGAAAAGTAGTTACGAGTTGGTAAACAATGCGTGTCAACAACTATTCCTTTCTTTGAGTAGGATTGATGAAAGAGATCATAGGCAAAGAAAATTGACAAATCAAATTTTGACCGACCACATCTTCCTCTTCTGAAAAAGAGGTTCGGTACGAACATTAGAAAGTTATGGCCAAACTCTGGTATTAATTTTCCTACATATCTCAGGTTCAATGAGAATTCATACCACTTTTAGTTTAGTATGCTTGATTTAGCGCATTAGTTTGAAAGAATTCAAAAGCTATCACAGAGTCGAATTAAGGAAAGACCGAAAAGCTTGGGCACAGAGTGAGGAGAAGTTGGAGTACCGTTGAGTTTTCAACATCGAGCCCGCCTACATATCTCTAAACTTAGGAATCGAACTATTTGTAGTTCGACTCAATCGATTGAAAAAATATTCTCTTATGCTAAGATAACCTTCTATTGGGAGGAGTGACAAATGAATCGAGTATGAAAAAGAGGCTTGCAACCTCTTAGCCATGAATGTGGCGCGCTTCACACCCCTAATTAAGAATAAACTGGCATGATTTTCAAATCTCTTGGTGTATTTTCACTTACACTGAAAGTTGCTTTCGGTGACAAGTTGAAGTTTTCCGGAGCGAAATTGAAGCTAACGAACTTAAAGAGATACCACATTCCTTATGAAAGGGGTGTGGTTTGATTATGATGGAAGTTTTTCTTCAACTCGTGTCCCAATTTGCTGCTAAGAAAGTTTCACATGGTGCTGTATATTTTTTGATGTCGTCAACACCTGTGGTTTAATCGAGAATTCATCTTTTTGGATGTTCTCGACAAAGACTAAGATAAAACCCGTTAGTAGAAAAATGTAACTTAAATGAAAGAGTATCATCGTAACTACGTTGGCATGTAAACCTCCCCCGATCTTGACGTCGAACAAACAAAACATCCTAAGTTGATGTGATTTATAATATATTTTTTGAATGCCAGTTTTTTTCAATTTTGATGCAATATGCAATGAGTTGACATGATGCAATACGATGATGAATTGATATGATGCAATATGATAATTAGTTGATATGATGCAATATGATGATGACCTTTTGGCAATGATATGATAATAATGATGACCCTCTCTGCGATGATATGATAATAATGACGGCCCTCTCGGCATATGATAATGGCCCTCTCGCAATGATATGATAATGACCCTCTCAGCAATGATATGATAATAACTCTCTCGGTAATGATATGATGATAGCCCTCTCAGCAATGATATGATAATGGCCCTCTCGGAAATGATATGATGATGATGATGATGGTCCTCTCGGCAATGATATGATAATGATGATGGCCATCTCGGCAATGATATGATAATGGCCCTCTCGACAATGATATGATAATGATGATGACCCTCTTGACAATGATATTACCACTTTCAGTAATATAAATGACCCTCTTGGCAATTACCACTTCCGGTAATATAAATGACCCTCTGGGCAATTACCATTTTCAATAATATAATCTTGGCAATAATATTATCACTCTCGATAATATAATATGAATGACCCTCTTGGAAATGATATTACCACTTCCGGCAATATAATATGAATGGTCCTTTTGGCAATGATATTACCACTTCTGGCAATATAATATGAATGACCCTCTTGGCAATGATATTACCACTTCCGGTGATATAATATGAATGGCCCTCTTGGCAATTAAAATGCATAATGATGATGATGTCCTATTGATAGGGTGGTGATGCTTCATTGATAATATGATGATCGATATCCTTCAGATGTTTATATTTGATTGATTTTTGGCATCATATTAGATATTTTGGCTAGTTGCACTTCAAACCTTCTTCGATATTTGATGCGGATTATGTATGCCCATTAGACGTCTTTTACGTTGGAGAATACAATTTGACGTCATTATAGACGTTTGCATGCTTTGGAAGTAGCTCTTTTGCGTGTTCCTGTACTCAAAAGAAAACAAGTAATAGATACATTGTTGTTCTAACTAACGACTGAGCAAAACTTTTTAAGGAAAATTTTTGAAAATATGTACAAAGTGCCTGATCACTTCGACATTTGTGTGCGAATATCATGCTCATTTTCGAACACTTTATATTAATTATGGAGATTTGAACGAGGCATTGTTGCTCGTATTTTGCATGACTTTTTTTCGCCTGATGAATTCGATGGAAAAAATTATCATTTTTGAAAACTTTGTTCTTTTGACTTCTTTGTACTTGCTGAATGGAGGGATATGATGATCCTTTATAAATCTGCATCCAAAGAAAATTTGTTAGTTTTGAATGAATTGATCTGTGTTGAATTCTCCGTTTGTTTGCTCCTTGTCTTGGTATCTTCAATTGCTTGCTCTGATTCCCCACTTCTAGGTAGAAATAAGAAAAAAATATATTTTATGCAAAATATTTGATATATTAAAAGCTTTAAAGAATATGAGGTTTTTAAAGAGTAATTTGGAAAAGATCACTGCCAAATGTCATGCCACGCATAGCTTAAATGAACGTCCTTGATTCAAAGCTTTAAGCATGTTTGATAGCTTGTTCACAAAATTTTGAGGATTCTTGAGGGTTGAAGTTGGAAAGTTCTGACATAGCTAAAAAAAATTATAGTTGACTTTGGACTCTGATGGTGCTGGAAATCATTGAGGTTGACGTTAAACTTCTAATAATGTTGGGGATCATTTGAAGCTAGTCTTGAACTTTTGAAACTGACCAAAACCTTCGGATGATGCTGAAGATCATTTGTAGTTAGCTTTAAATTTTTGATCATGTTGAAAATATTCCAAATTGCCTTTAAACGTGTGATACTGCTTGATAAATGTTTGAGATCATCCTCAAAAATTCCTGTCCCTGTTAGATGTCTTTGTGAATATCAAACTACCAATAAGATTTGTAGAATTTTTGAGATTCTCTAAAAAATTTTGTCCCTGTTACTTTATCTGTTGCACCTTAGTCTTGACTCTTTTGTAGAAAGATCTTCTTTGAAATTTTTGAGTCCCTCTCAAAAATTCTGTCCCAGTTTTTATTATAAATATAGAACTTACAAGAGACATGACCAAACCATTGTGGAGCCTACGTATTCCGTTGAGACAAGAATCAAATCAAACATAATTCTCCTCTCGTGAGATAAATGAGAAATAGGAGATTTTAATCGGAAAATGATTGAGGCCGACATAGGCCGCCTACGTATCTCGTTCTTGAGAATTCAGGTCCGACGTAATTCAAACACCAAAAGGGGATATTGAAAGTAGATAAAAGGGTGACTGAAGCTGACATGGGCCGCCTATGTAGCTCATTCTTGAGAATTCAGGTCAGACATAGTTCATTACAAAGAGGAGGGTTAATTTAAAACAAACAAGCATAGAAACGATTACAAGCAAACGACACAATTATAGGTAAAGTGATAAAAGAAAACTATGAACCTTCAAACGTAGTATCTCTTGACCGCTGAGTTGATTGGTTTCGGCCATTCTTGGCCATCAATTTCGTACAATAGGCACCTCTAGATAACACTTTGCGAACCATGTATGGTACTTGACAATTTGACACGAACTCTCCTTTATACTCATCTTGATGTGGAAAAATGCGTTTGAGAACCAACTAACCAACTTCAAACATTCTTGGTCTCACTCGATTGTTAAAAGCACGAATCATTCTTTGTTGATACAATTGACCATGGAAAATGACGGTCATTCTCTTTCTATCAATCAAAGCCAAATGTTCAATTCGATTACGAACCCATCGGCGTTGCTCAATTGAACTTCTTGAATGATTCTCAACGAAGGTATTTCCACTTCAGTGGGGATTACGGCTTCCGTCCCATATATTAGCAAGTATGGAGTTGCTCCAATTGATGTTTTAATAGTCGTTCGGTAACCTAACAAAGCATATGGCAACATCTCATGCCAACCTCTATGATTGTCAATCATTTTCCTCAATATCTTTTTGATTTTTTTGTTGGAAGCTTCTCCGACTCCATTCATTTGAGGAAGATATGCGGTTGAGTTTTGGTGATTGATCTTGAATTGCTCCGATATCTCTTTCATCAAATGACTATTGAGATTTTCTCCATTATCAGTAATGATGGGATTTGGTATTCCAAATCTACATATAAAATTATTGCGAACGAAGTTTGCTAATACCTTCTTCGTAATTGATTTATACGAGGCTGCTTCCACCGACTTGGTGAAGTAATCAATGGCAACTAGAATGAACCTATGTCCATTAGAGGCAGCTAGATCTATTAGACCAATGTTATCCATACCCCAAGCCACAAAGGCCAAGGAGAACTCATAACATTGAGTTCGTGAGGAAGTACTCAAATCAAATCACCGTGCACTTGACATTGATGCCATTTTTGCACATACTTACAACAATCATGCTCCATAGTCATAAAAAAATAGCCGGCTCGAAGAATCTTCTTTGATAAGGTAAGCCCATTCATGTGAGTTCCACAAACTCCCGCGTGAATTTGTTTGAGAAGTTTCATACCTTCAATGGCATCGACACATTTGAGAAGTCCCATAGTTGGAGTCTTCCTATAAAGGGTTTCTCCACTTGGAAATAAATTATTAGCCATTCGACGTATTTCTTTCTTCTAATTGAAATTCGCATTAAATGGATAAGTTCCAGTTTCTAGATACTTTTTTATGTTAAAATACCAAGGCCTCCCATCTGGTTCTGCTTCGACATGCGAACAGTAAGCAGTTTGTTCTTTCAAATATATCTCCGCAGGGTCAATATAACTTGTATCCGGATGTTTGATCATTGAGGAGATAGTAGCAAGAGCGTCAGTAAATTCATTTTGTAAACTTGGGGTATGCCTAAACTCGATCTTGCGGAACCTTTAACACAACATTTGCACTAACTTCACGTATGATGTAATCTTCAAATTCTTCATGGCCCATTCCCCTTGAACTTAATGAATCAGTAAATCTGAATCTCTGATTACCAACAACTCTTGAATATTCTTATCGATAGCCATCTTTAGATCCATGATGCATGCTTCATACTCAACCATGTTGTTCGTGCAACGAAATTGGAGTTTGCCGCCATAGGATAGTGTTGGCCAAATTATGATATTAAGACTGGTCCAATTCCATTTCCTTCATGATTCACCGCCCCATCAAAATATACCCTCCAACTAGGGTATGCTTTGGAGAAATATTCTCCTACAAATGATACCTCTTCATTGAGAAAATAAGTTCTGAGCAGTTCATACACTTCGTCTACTAGATTTTCTGTGAGATGATCAGCTAAGACTTGTGCTTTTTTCGCCTTTTGGGTCATCTAGACAATATCAAACTCACTTAAAAGCATTTGCCATTTTGCTAACTTCCCGGTCGGCATCGCCTTCTAAAAGATATATTTCAATGGATCCATCTTGAAAATGAGATATGTAGTATATGAGGACAAGTAATGTCTCAATTTTTGAGCAATCCAGGTTAAAGCAAAACAAGTTTTCTCCAGAAGAGTATAACGAGCCTCGTCTGGAGTAAACTTCTTGCTTAAGTAGTAGATTGATCGTTCCCTCTTTTCAGTTTCATTATGTTGACCTAGAATGCGTTCTAATGCATTATCCGAGACAGATAAATATACAAACAACGGAATTCCTTCCCTCGAAGAAACTAACACCGGTGGATTAAACAAGTAACTTTTGATAGCATCGAAAGCTGTCTGACACTCTTCGTGTAACATCCCTCAAAATGTTTCCCTAAGATTCAGATCTTTCTTGTACACGTGTAAGGTCGAACTCGGGTATTGTGAAGCAATTTCATGAGTAAGATGAGTCTTTGAGAAATTGAGCAGCGTTAGAGGTGATGTGGGTTCACGAAGGACCCCTAGGACCAAGCTAAGTCCAAAAGATCCATCGTGGCTAAGCTTTAGGACGAGTTCGTAAAAGGGATCGACTTCTAACGACCCTATCTTTTGAAAGACGACAATCTAGGTGGCTCATGACCTATTAAATTAAAGGTCGTCGAGTCTTCTTTCCAACGCCACCAAGAATGTAAATTTTGGAGTTCGGAGTCGAAAGATATGACGATCCTAAGACGGACTAGCACAGCAGGAATTTCAGCCCTAGGGTTCAACTACTGGAAATCTAGGCTTGGCGCCGCAGTGGCGCGATGCGCCACTATCGCGCCAGGAACATGCCTCAGTAGTTTGGTCCCTGGCGCGGCGCGCCCCTGCGAGGTGTGTAGGGTTTTTCAAGCTAAAATTCCAGAACCCAGAACCTTTGGCCTTGGCGCTATAAGGGTGCGACGCGCTACTATCGCGCCAGAAACATGCCTCAGTAGTTTGGTCCTTGGCGCGGCGCGCCACTAAAAGTTGTGCAGGTTTTTAGGCGTAATTGGCCTTGGCGCTGTAAGGGCGCGACGCGCCACTATCGCGTCAAAGGTGTTTTTGGCCTATTTTTCAGAATTTTGGAGGAAGGGTAATTTGGGAATTGTCCCAAATTATATATTCACAAGCCTTGAACATTTTTGGACCATTTCTTCAGCCCCCACTCTCTCTCTAAAAGCCCTAGAAGTCTCTCTCTCTCTTCTTCTTCTTCTCCTTCTCCTCCATTTCCAACAAAGGTTTGTCCAAGAGCTTCAAAATTTGAGTCCTCCATTGAAGACCCAACATCAAGGTTTTCTTCAAGTATTCACTAAGGTATGTAAGGCTATCCAAAACATGGGTTGAGTCCACCCATGTGCCCTACTCTTACTTTGAGGTTAGATGTTCATGAAAATGGAGTTCTTGGTATGGTTTAAGTTTAAATGAGTTTTGTCCCCTAATTATTCGATTCTATATGTATTGATGTTGTCGAGCTAAGAAGTCCCTAAAATGGGCCTTTATATGAGTATGAGTTGATAAGGATGAATTGTTAAATATATTTTATTGACCTTTTTAATTATTTAGATTGTGATAAAGGATGTTATTTTCCTAAAAAATGTTGTCTATTTTAAAATGTCGATTTAAAGTCTTGAAGTTGTGATGAGTCACAAAGATTTCTCAAATGGATGGAGGTAATGATTGATTATATCTATATGTTGCTATAAATGTGCATTTAAATTTCTTTTAAAGAGATGATTGAGATTGATCGAATAGTACGATTGGAAGAGATTTGATTGTGATAGAGTTTATGAGTTAACAAGGTTGTAATGAGACTTATCGATATGATTTGATTGAGTTGATTGGATGGAGTTTTATGAGCATTGAGTCTTGAGAGGAGTATCGAGCACCGAATTAGGCAAGAGTAAAGTCCATACTCGAACCCAATACCTGTGTTGCCAACGTAGGGGGATTGAACCGTTAAAGTCGGATGCTTCCCCGAGAGGTTTGTCCTGACATTATAGGACTTGGTTGGATTGGATCCATGATTGGTTGACTCGTTCATGCCCTAGCAAAGTATGAACGGACGCGGCAACAACGTCAGCTTGTTATACTGTCACTGGCTCATAAGTGATGGTTGTCGGATAAGAGAAACTCCCAAATAGGTCTTGATAGTACTCTGAGTCAGACTGAGTTGAATGATATGTGATTGGTCCCGTCTAAATCATATTTTTGTTTAGACTTAGGACATTTGAGTGAGTTGTCCTGTATATATATATATATATATATATATATATATATATATATATATGAGTTGGGATTCTGAGTTGACTGATTCTTCCTTGATGTTCATTGTATTCGGCCATTTTATATATTCGTACATTCTATGTACTGACGCCAGTTGGCCTGCATCGTTTCATAATGCAGAGACAGGTACTAGAGATCATCAACCGGCGCTTCGTTGAAGATCCACATACACTTCCCGCTAGTTGGTGAGTCCTCCTAGTTCCCGGAGGATGTTGAGCCTTCTTGTACAGTTTTGTTGTCATTACCCTTATTTTGATTGTTGGTAGCCATGGACTTATCATTGACACCTTTTAGACTTTGATAGAGGCTTCATAGACTTGAGTGTGGGGAGGTTGAACGGTTATTTTGAGGAGTCTTATTATATTTGTTTGTTGAGTTGATGAATGTTTGGCCTTCGGCCCCCATATTGTGAATAGTATCTTATTAATTGAGTTTCCGCTAAGAGAATGTGATTGAATGAATGTGTGACTGGACCAGGTGGTTCGCTCGGAGGTCAGAAATGGCCTTCGGGTGCTGGTTACGTCTAGGGTACCCTCCCGGAGCGTGACACTTCGGTCCATTTTGTTAATGCATATTTTTTCAATAGCTTAAAGATATCTCACAAATTAACGTGGACTGAGCTATGAATCGTCTGATGTAGTTCAATCTTCCCAAGAAGCTCATCACTTCTTTCTTGTTCTTTGGTGGAGGTAATTCTTGAATCACCTTGATTTTAGCGGGATCAAGCTTGATACCCCTTGTACTAACTATAAACCCCAATAACTTGCCGACTGACACTCCAAAAGCACTTTAGTGGGATTTAATTTCAAGTTGTATTTGTACAGATAATCAAAGAACTTCTTCAAGTGATTCAAATGATGTACACTTTTATGGGATTTGATAATGACATCATCCACGGACACTTTAATTTCCTTGTGAATCATATCATGAAAAATGGCGTCATGGCACTCATGTAAGTGGCCCCAGCATTCTTGAGCCCAAATGGCATTACTCAATAATGATACACACCCCATGGTGTGATGAAACCTATCTTTTCTGCATCTTGTTCATCCATTAGAATCTGGTGATAACCCATGTAGCAATCCACAAACGACTGCACCTCATGCTTGGCACAATTATCAATGAAAATATGGATATTTTGCAATCCCTTTGTTCAGATCTCTATAATCAACACAGATTCTAATCTTACCATCCTTCTTAGGTATTGGAACAATGTGACCTAACCAAGTTGGATACTATGTCACTTCTACAACTCTGGATTGAATTTTCTTGGTAACCTCTTCTTTGATCCTCAAACTCAAATCTGGCTTGAACTTTTGAGTCTTTTGTTTTACTGGACTGCAATCCGGATTGATCGGCAATTTATAAGAAATGATGTCTATACTTTAACTTGACACATCATCATAAGACCAAGCAAATATATCGATGTATTCTCTAAGCAAAATAATAAGTTCCTTCCTCTGAGCTTTTGTTAAATGGAAACTTTTTCTAGTTTCCATGATACATTCATCATCTCCTAGATTCACAGCCTCAGTTTCCTCTTGATTTGATTTATATTACTCCTCAAATTGTTTCAATCCCTCGGCGAGGTATTCAGGTATCGTAGCCTCTTTATCATAATCCTTGAACTCATCATGATCTATCTCATTTTGTTCATTTAGCTTGTGACATGACATGATATTGGCAGGTTTTAAGTTATTTTTACTAAAATCATAAGCAAACAAACTTAGATAAGTAAAATATAGACTGATAAGCAGAGACTGAGTAAATTTTGCAACAAAGGAGGTCTTCATTTAAACCCAAAGAAATACAAACTTTGTCCTTGACTGTGCACCTTTTTTCAAACATCACAAGGGAAATTTAAAGCATAACTAGATTGAAATAACATAAAGGGTGGGTCTCGGGCCTCCTACGAACTACTACCAATTTAAAAGCAAGTAGATAATATGTCTTTATCTAACAAGATGAGCGGGGAATTAGGAGCGGCGTGGACTTCCAATTTGATAATTTCTCATCTGGCTCAGCATCATGGATGCCCGATGTCCCTGCTTCTTCCTCCAAGATCACGGCGCATTCTTCTTCTTCAAATAATTTTCCCATCCCTTCTTTTAAATCATCAATCTCAGACTCTAAAGCTTTGACAGAAAATGACTGGTACAGACTTGGAATAGGATTTGGTGTATCACAATCATGCTTCTTCCTTGTATCAGCTTCAAACAATTCTTTCTCTATTAGGATATAACTGACACCAAAGTGGAAATTTTTAGATGGGATAGGAAGAGGTTCAGATATCCCATCCAAGTTCTTCCCTAACCCATGCCCAGGTTCAAACCCGCTTCTTAACATAATTGTGGTAAGCATTTTGTACACTGGTGGCATTGACACTTGAGGTGTTGTATCTTCATTATCAACATTCATTATCTCCACCAGGTGAAAATTAGTAGATTTGGGAGATGCTCCAATAAAGGGAACCGAGGAGCCAGGGTGACTAAGGTTACTTTCTTCACCTTGAACGACAATATCATGGTCTTCCCAAATAAATTTCAACAACTGATGCAATGTAGATGGAATTGCCCCAACAACATGTATCCATGGTCTTCCTAGCAACAAATTGTAGCTTGTGTCTATACCCATTACATGAAACTCGGTAGAAAATTCCACAGGCCCCATTTGGATGCATAAGTCTACTTTCACCATGGTTTCTCTTTGTGCGCCATCAAATGCTCTTACATTCATTCGATTTTGATGAATTTTCCCTGCATCATAATCTAGCTGAGTGAGGGTTGATAATGGGCAAATATTGAGTCCTGAGCCATTATCAATTAACACTCGATCCATAAACTTGCCCCTACATTTGACGGTGATATATAGGGGTCGGTTGTGCATCACTTCTTCAAGTGGCAACTCTTCTCCTAGAAAAGCAATTTGTGACTCCCAATGACATGACTCACTATGGCGGCCACATTTTCACCACTTATTCCCGTCGATACATATGCTTCATCAAGTACCTTCAATAATGCTTGTCGATGGTACTCAAAACTCATTAATAGAGCCCAAACAGAAATTTGAGCTAGGGTCTTTTTCAAATGCTTGATAATAGAGTATTCCTTGGATTGCATTCTTCGCCAAAACTCTTCAGCTTCACCTTCTCTGATTGCCCTCTTTTGGTTCTCTTTCCTTTGCGTTACCTGAATCTTCTCATCCGGAATATAACACCTTCTAGAATGCGTCATTCCTTGCACTATAGCTATATGCACAATAAAATTTTCTTTGGGCTGGACAAGGCTTTCTTCTGCTACCAAAGCAAATGCCTGATGAGGCGCGGTTATCACCACAAACTCTGGATGAGCCTTTATGGTTAATGAAGCCACTGTTGGAATGAGTGAATTGACATCTTCTTTGCTTCTAGTCTTATTGGGGAGCCAATATTCTTCTCTTTCGATCATGTTTATGGTTGCTCCCCTATGATCAGGCAATGGGTTATGGTTCACATTGGGGGCAGGATGTTGGAGACTGATAACTCTGAGGTCAATCAGGTCTTGAATCTTTTGTTTCAAGTTGATACATCCTTTCGTATCATGTCCCACCCCTCCATAATGGTAGACACATCATTGTTCTGCTTGAAAGAACCTCGATGTAGGATTTATCAGCTTTACTTCTATTAGGCAAATCATTACTGCTGCTCTTAGATGCTCAAAGATTTGGGTACGTGTTTCTGCCAAAGGAGTGAAGACTCGATGAGGTTTTCTTTCTAGGTTAGGGTGAGGTAGCTTATTGGTATTTTGGTTATTTTGTCTAGGATTTTGGTATACTGCTGGATGATTTAGGTAGATAGGTGGGGATGCTTGATAGTTTGGTTGAACGTAGTAGACTGGGAGTGGAATTTGTGGAGATAGTGGGTAGTTGCTTGAGGAAAGGAATTGATTGGAGTTTCCAATGATAGAACTAGACCCAAAATATCTTTGTGGTCTTGGTCTTGGGCTAAAAGACACAACAGACACATCCTCTTTCTTTTTCTTAGGAAATCCTGCGGCAACAGACAATGAGGCTTTGTTGGTGGCTTGCAAAGAAGTGAGACTCGTAACCTTTCCAGACTTAAGAACATCCTCTATGGCTTCTCCCATCTTAATCAGTTCTGATAACTTCTGTCCCATTATGGGCAACATCCTTTCATAATACTCAGGCTCCTAAACCCGAATGAAAATAATGGTTATTTCACTTTTCGACATCACAGGTTGTACTTTGGTGGCTTGTTTCCTCCAGTGGTATGCATACTCACGATAATTCTCCATGGTTTTTTTCTTTTTCTTTTCCAAATAATATTTATCAGGGACTGATTCGACATTAAATTAGAATCTTTCTAAGAAATCTTTGGCCAAAGCTCCCCATGTTGACCACTGACGCAGTTCCAGAAAAGTGAACCATTTTAACTCCTCTCAAATTAGGCTCCTGTTGAACAATCTCATGACCAATGCATCATTTTTCCCAATACCTACAAGCTTGTCACTATAAGCTTAGAGGTGAGCCATGGGATTCCCAATGCCATTGAAGGTGTCAAACTTTGGAATTTGTAACCTTCGGGTATCTCCAAATATGGGTACATGCAAATGTCCTCATACTCAAGTCTTGTGATTTTCTTCGAAGATTGAACACTCTTTACTTCTTAGGAGATGGCATCTTTCATAGCGCTCATTTCTTGCTCACATTTTTCTTTTTTTAACCTCCACTCTCTCTCCATTTCCTCATAATGATCCAGTTCTAGTTGCATGGGAAGTCTAGGATATGGTTCATGGATTGTATAAGCCAAAGGAGTTTGAAATATTACCGAAGGGTGCGCAGGTTGGCTTGGAAAAATATGTGGGTTGTGGGAAAATGATGGTGGTATTTGGTAAATTGGCATAAAGTTTTGGGAGTGACTAGTGTTGGGTATTCGGTTCTGATTTAGTGGGGGCGGTGTTTGGTAGGAAATGCTGACATAAGGGGCATTGGACATGATTAAATCAATGGTGTGGGTGTTGGAAATGATGGGTCCTATGGTATGGGTAGGGAAGTAGTTGGGAAATGGGGAGCTGAGTGATGGAAAATGAGGTGGAGGTATTCTAGTATTGAGAGGAGGTACATTCACTACAATAGCTAATTTGGCCAGATCCTTGGTCTGTTGTAGCTCTTCCTGCATATCTGCGATCCGTTGCATCAATTGAGCGATCAATTCACTATGATCGGTAGATTCAAAACTTTTGATGGTAACATCCCCTATTCCTGTTTCCTCAGCGGTACCAGTCATTTTTCCTTTGCTTTTTTTCAAAGATTGGTCAGGGAAGGGTAGTATGATTGCTTTATATCTCGTGAAGTAAGGATGGTCGACCATTTTGAATTCAACACATATCAATTCTAATTACCTGGTAAAAAGAAAAAAAACTCAAAAGAAATATGTTAGTCTTTGTTCATGTAATGTAAAATATCGCATATAATAAGATAAATAAACACACAAACACATAAACAGTTATTGCGCGTCCTAAACAAATGCGTGGCCCTTTTGTGCCAAGGGTAGACCTAGCGAATTGAAGGATGTATATGTTCTTTAAGCCAATTCATTATCCCCAAAGTACTTTAAAAACATTCAAAATATTTAACAAACCTCAAAATTGGTACATAAGCTCAGAATGGAAATAACAAAACAAAGTACAAATAAAAGTAATCCCACACAGGGGATGATAATGAATTTTAAGATTCTTATGATCCTTCACTAAGTTTGGTTCTCTTGGCGATGCTGACTTCTTTTCATATGGCATATCTGTTTATCCACAGATGATCTCTTGCTAACTGAGCCCCTTCTTGATGCCTAAAATTCTATGGATGGAATTTGTTTCTCCATGATATCATCTAACTCAGACATGTACTGTCTCGCTCTTCGTAGCTCTTTCTTCAACCGGGATATGACTTTGGTGTCTTCTGAATGCCGGCGTTGATGATCCAACTCATTCTTCTCATACTTCTATTGGAGCTGATGGAGTCGAATTTGATGTTTAGCACCAACATCCATAACATAACGAGGGACATTCGGCCCTGGTTTGATGATTCCAGTAAGGTTCTTCTTTACCCATTCCATGTACTCTGCAGAACACTCAAGTTGAAATCTATTCGACAATGACTCACCCAACACCCTTCAATTTTCCCATGTTCTAAGTATCTATTCAGCAAAAGAGACTTGGCCACTTTCGTGCTGTGTTGCAAACTTTCTCATGTTTGCGGTTTGTGGAAGTTCCTATTTTCCTTCTAGTTGTCTAAGGACTCGAGTGGGGGCATACGATTGGGTTCCTCTCAATCCGGTTAATATCAAGTAAGGGACCTTTTCCCCTCAAGTTGTTATTTACTCTGGTAGCACCATACTCTCGATTGACCATTGAACGTTTTCTTCTATTAATCCCTGAAGCTTTGGATATCAGAATTTTGGACCTCCAATTCTGTGAAAATGATTACAATATAACCACCAACTGTGACCTTCAAGTTTGTCTGGTCGTCTCAAAGGATCTGGATGGTCTGGGTCATGAGATTTGAGTAAGTGTCTCATCCTCTACCACTGAAGTATCAGATTACATCCCTGAAAGAACCGTCCACCATTTTTACACTTATCCAATGCTCGATAAATGTCTGTAAGAATCATGGGCACCAAAGTATAGTACTTGATTGCGGACCTGTAGTTTACCCCATTGAAGATGACATGAGTGACCATTACTACACGTGGATGGATAGTATAGTTTGGGCCTTGGGGAAATACCATTGTCCCAAGTAGGCATATTGCAAACTCAAAGGGACGTATTTCCTTCCATTTTTCCTTTGAGAAAAATTAGTCTTGGTACTTTTCGAAAGCTCTTGCTCGTCCAAATCGAGTGTAAAGTTTTTGAAGTGGAATGTTTGGTCCGGAAAGCCTGTCCATCCATTTAGCTTTGACAAGTGAAAGTTCTTCCTTGATCTTGTCGAAATCCCATATTTTGGGAATAAGGAGGTCACTATGGCATATGTGACTTCGAACCTTTTACTTATCTTCGTTGTTCATAAATTTCTACCACACTCGGAGGTAAAGATGAGGTAGAGTCACCGTTCGGATTCTTAAGGGTTCGTCTATTGGGTCCATCCTACAAGAAAGAAAATAAGTTATTCCCACCCCATTGGATAATTGATTTGTTTAAAAATAATATATACATCCTTCAATTAAACACATAAGCATGATTGTCTTTTATTGTCCAGTGGGACAAATAGGCACAAGGTGGGCTTCTAATGGGCCCAATACGCCTTGGGTATTGGGTCGTCTTAGGCCAATGCACTAAATCATGGTTTTGGTTTTGCTCTACACTAGTTGACTAAGAGTGACATTTGCAAGACTGGTAACCCAAGCGGACAACTCAGGCTGGAACTTACGACAACCATTGGATGCATGACGTATCAATAAATTATCGATCGTTCCGAAAAGAGTTAAGTAGAAAAAGCCCGGCTGCGATTCTGTAAAACCGTTCTTTAATATACTATACATTAAATAGGAAAATATCATAAAATGCAAATGACAGTTTAATATATAAATTAATCACATAATTATGCAATTAATGAAAGCAATAATTACTAATTATTACAAACCCAAACAATTAGTCAAATAAATAATCAAATCTAATGGTTAGAATCTAATTAAGTCCCCAGAAGAGTTGTCATTTCTATTTTGTCGGAAAAAGAAGGTTTAAAATTAATTTCAATTTTATAGAGAAAAAATTAATTTTAGTAAAAGAAGAGTCGCCACTTAATTTTTTAAATAAATTTAATTTAAAAGACCCTAATAGATTTAATTCTTAAAAATTCAGAGAAAAAGGTACGAGGTTCATATTACGATTTTAAGAAGGTTTTAACACTTAAAATAGCCGCTAACATGTGGTTGTCCGATGATTTGAAAATTATTTGACTAACTTTGGAAAAATGTGTTTAACAATAATGAAAGCATTAAACAATTTGAAAGGAATATAAATTTTAAACATTTAGGATAATTTATAGGAAAAATAGACTTTGTATGAAAATGATTAAATAAAGGAGGGATAATTTAAATAAATCATTTAAATGAAACAAAAGATCATAAAAAAATGTTTCTGTTCAAGAGATTTAATTAAGTTAAACTAAACAATTAATGTTAGAATTATTATAGGATAAATAAATATAATCAACTAATTAAATAAGAGTAAAGGCAAATGAAATAATAAAAAAATAGTGATGCCTAATAGGAATTATTTCTGTTCTTTTTTTTAAATATTAAACAACCCCAAATATATACAAACGAAAATATTTAAAAGTAGTAAGGATAAAAATATTTATGTATTTATATTCTTCAGATCAATGTCGGCTTGTTAATCGAAAGACAAAAATATAGTGTTTTGTCATTTTTCTGCTCGGATCGACTTCCATCATTTTTGAAGGGTCTATCCACCCCTACCCCTCCTATGTTCATTTGTTATTATAATCCTAAAACGATCTAAAAGAAATAAGAACTAACGTCCTAAAGCGTGTCTATCGTCCAAACTTAATATCCAAGATGCATTGGATGTACTATTAGGGTGGGCTTTAGACAAAAGAAAATATAGGCATCCTAATTAGACACATCGTCAAACAAAATAGATAGTACAAATAGTTAACACACAAAATCTCAAGCAAACCTCCAGATTAATTAATTAGTATGCTTGAAAACACAGATAAGTTGTGAAGGTCATAATAATTATGTGTGTGCATACAATCAGACATAGATATCATAAATATAAAAACATGAATAATATGGAGGGCAAATTTCATTATTTAGACATATGAAGACAATTTTAATTACTAAGGTTATTGTAATAAAAGAAAGCATGCTCGATAATTTTAGTTATTAACTAATAATATTTATAAAATCCTATTAGCACATTTTTTTAGTTAATAGCATGCTAAAAATATACCGAGTAAAATAGGCATGATCCATAAATAGTTAGTTTATTAAAGTTCTATAGGCAAAA